>NC_080076.1:21115052-21437197 GCF_949987535.1 Balaenoptera acutorostrata
AAATACTCAAAAAAACTCTTTTTGAGTCTTGAGTAAATAACCAAATTATCCCCACAATTGTTACTCTGTTTAATAATCACAAATAAAAAGGACTTGCCTGGTATCATCAGCTCTATTTGTCTGAACCTAGCAATATTTTATGATACATGTCTTGGATCATGGAGGGGTGTTTTGTTAATTCTTTATTGAATCACCCCTTCAAGAAGTAGCTAGAATTGATCAGGTTTTCTAGGGTCATCATTTAACTGCCTCACTGACATCAAGGAGGCTGGAAATTACTCTCAGAATGATGTGAAGGACGTGGAAGGGGAATGGAAGGTATTTCTTTTCCTGAGCTTCTCCAGGGAAAAACAAAGTTGTTTCTTTGTGAACACAGTTTTGCAGAGATGAGTGAGGTTGCCCAGCATACCAAGGCAAAAAGAGACCTCCAGAATATTAAGAAGGGGACTTCGAGATCATTGCTTTGAATTCTTCAGGGAAGTTGGTAATAAGGGACTGACAATTTTATGAAGAATTATCAGAGTCTTTTAAAAAAATTTTTTTTATACAGCAGGTTCTTATTAGTCATCAATTTTATGCACATCAGTGTATACATGTCAATCCCAATCACCCAATTCAGCACACCATCATCCCCACGCCCCCTTGGTGTCCATACGTTTGTTCTCTACATCTGTGTCTCAACTTCTGCCCTGCAAACCAGTTCATCTGTACCATTTTTCTAGGTTCTACATACATGCGTTAATATACGATATTTGTTTTTCTCTTTCTGACTTACTTCACTCTGTATGACAGGCTCTAGATCCATCCACGTCTCAACAAATGACTCAATTTCGTTCCTTTTTATGGCTGAGTAATATTCCATTGTATATATGTACCACATCTTCTTTATCCATTCATCTGTCGATGGGCATTTATGTTGCTGCCATGACCTGGCTACTGTAAATAGTGCTGCAATGAACATTGGGGTCCATGTGTCTTTTTGAATTATGGTTCTCTCTGGGTATATGCCCAGTAGCGGGATGGCTGGATCATATGGTAATTCTATTTTTAGTTTTTTAAAGAACCTCCATACTGTTCTCCATAGTGGCTGTATCAATTTACATCCCCACCAAGAGTGCAAGAGGGTTCCCTTTTCTCCACACCCTCTCCAGCATTTGTTGTTTGTAGATTTTCTGATGATGCCCATTCTAACTGGTGTGAGGTGATACCTCATTGTAGTTTTGATTTGCATTTCTCTAATTATTAGTGATGTTGATCAGCTTTTCATGTGCTTCTGGCCATCTGTATATCTTCTTTGGAGAAGTGTCTGTTTAGGTCTTCTGCCCATTTTTGGAATGGGTTGCTTGTTTTTTTAATATTGAGCTGCATGAGCTGTTTATATATTTTGGAGATTAATCCTTTGTTGATTCATTTGCAAATATTTTCTCCCACTCTGAGGGTTGTCTTTTCATCTTGTTTATGGTTTCCGTTGCTGTGCAAAAGCTTTGAAGTTTCATTAGGTCCCATTTCTTTATTTTTGTTTTTAGTTCCATTACTCTAGGAGGTGGATCAAAAAAGATCTTGCTGTGATTTATATCGAAGAGTGTTCTTCCTATGTTTTCCTCTGTGAGTTTTATACTGTCCAGTCTTACATTTAGGCCTCGAATGCATTTTGAGTTTATTTTTGTGTATGGTGTTAGGGCGTGTTCTAATTTCATTCTTTTACATGTAGCTGTTCAGTTTTCCCAGCACCACTTATTGAAGAGACTGTCTTTTCTCCATTGCATAACCTTGCCTCCTTTGACATAGATTAGTTGACCATAGGTGCATGGGTTTATCTCTGGGCTTTCTATCTTGTTCCATTGATCTATGTTTCTGTTTTTGTGCCAGTGCCATATTGTCTTGATTACTGTAGCTTTGTAGTATAGTCTGAAGTCAGGGAGTCTGATTCCTCCAGCTCCGTTTTTTTCCCTCAAGACTGCATTGGCTATTCGGGATCTTTTGTGTCTCCATACAAATTTTAAGATTATTTGTTCTAGTTCTGTAAAAAGTGCCATTGGTAATTTAATAGGGATTGCATTGAATCTGTAGATTGCTTTGGGTAGTATAGTCATTTTCACAATATTGATTCTTCCAATCCAAGAACATGGTATATCTCTCCATCTGTTTGTATCATCTTTAATTTATTTCATCAGTGTCTTATAGTTTTCTGCATACAGGTCTTTTGTCTCCCTAGGTAGATTTATTCCTAGGTATTTTATTCTTTTTGTTGCAATGGTAAATGGGAGTGTTTCCTTAATTTCTCTTTCAGATTTTTTTCATCATTAGTGTATAGGAATGCAAGAGATTTCTGTGCATTAATTTTGTATCCTGCAACTTTACCAAATTCATTGATTAGCTCTAGTAGTTTTCTGGTGGCATCTTTAGGATTCTCTATGTATAGTATCATGTCATCTGCAAACAGTGACAGTTTTACTTCTTCTTTTCCAATTTGGATTCCTTTAATTTCTTTTTCTTCTCTGATTGCCATGGCTAGGACTTCCAAGACTATGTTGAATAATAGTGGTGAGAGTGGACATCCCTGTCTTGTTCCTGATCTTAGAGGAAATGCTTTCAGTTTTTCACCATTGAGAATGATGTTTGCTGTGGGTTTGTCATATATGGCCTTTATTATGTTGAGGTAGGTTCCCTCTATGCCCACTTTCTGGAGAGTTTTTATCAGAAATGGGTGTTGAATTTTGTCAAAAGCTTTTTCTGCATCTATTGAGATGATCATATGGTTTTTATTCTTCAGTTTGTTAATATGGTGTATCACATTGATTGATTTGTGTATATTGAAGAATCCTTGCATCCCTGGGATCAATCCCACTTGATCATGGTATATGATCCTTTTAATGTGTTTTTGGATTCTGTTTGCTAGTATTTTGTTGAGGATTTTTGCCTCTATATTCATCAGTGATACTGGTCTGTAATTTTCTTTTTTTGTAGTATCTTTGTCTGGTTTTGGTATCAGGATGATGGTGGCCTGATAAAATGAGTTTGGGAGTGTTCCTTCCTCTGCAGTTTTTTGGAAGAGTTTGGGAAGGATGGGTGTTAGCTCTTCTCTAAATGTTTGATAGAATTCACCTGTGAAGCCATCTGGTCCTGGGCTTTTGTTTGTTGGAAGAGTTTTAATCACAGTTTCAATTTCATTACTTGTGATTGGTCTGTTCATATTTTCTATTTCTTCCTAGTTCAGTCTTGGAAGGTTATACCTTTCTAAGAATTTATCCATTTCTTCCAGGTTGTCCATTTTATTGGCATAGAGTTGCTTGTAGTATTCTCTTAGGATGCTTTGTATTTCTGCTGTGTCTGTTGTAACTTCTCCCCTTTCACTTCTAATTTTATTGATTCGAGTCCTCTCCCTCTTCTTCTTGATGAGTCTGGTTAATGATTTATCAATTTTGTTTATCTTCTCAAAGAACCAGCTTTATGTTTTACTGATCTTTGCTCTTGTTTTCTTTGTTTCTATTTCATTTATTTCTGCTCTGATCTTTATGATTTCTTTCCTTCTGCTAAATTTGGGTTTTGTTTGTTCTTCTTTCTCCAGTTCCTTTAGGTGTAAGGTTAGATTTTTTATTTGAGATATTTCTTGTTTCTTGAGGTAAGCTTATATAGCTATAAACCTCCCTCTTAGAACTGCTTTTGCTGCATCCCATAGGTTTTGGATCGTCATGTTTTCATTTTCGTTTGTCTCTAGGTATTTTTTGATTTCCTCTTTGATTTCTTCAGTGATCTTTTGGTTATTTAGTAACGTAATGTTTAGTCTCCATGTGTTTGTGTTTTTTACGTTTTTTTCCCCTGTAATTCATTTCTAATCTCATAACGTTGTGGTCAGAAAAGATGCTTGATATAATTTTAAATTTGTTAAATTTACTGAGGCTTGATTTGTGACCCAAGATGTGATCTATCCTGGAGAATGTTCCGTGTGCACTTGAGAAGAAAGTGTAATCTGCTGTTTTTGGATGGAATGTCCTATAATTATCAATTAAATCTATCTGGTCTATTGTGTCATTTAAAGCTTCTGTTTCCTTATTTATTTTCATTTTGGATGATCTGTCCATTGGTGTAAGTGAGGTGTTAAAGTCCCCCACTATTATTGTGTTACTGGCGATTTCCTCTTTTATAGCTGTTAGCAGTTGCCTTATGTATTGAGGTGCTCCTATGTTGGGTGCATATATATTTATAATTGTTTTATCTTCTTCTTGCATTGATCCCTTTATCATTATGTAGTGTCCTTCCTTGTCTCTTGTAACATTCTTTATTTTAAAGTCTATTTTATCTGATATGAGTATAGCTACTCCAGCTTTCTTTTGATTTCCATTTTCATGGAATATCTTTTTCCATCCCCTCACTTTCAGTCTGTATGTGTCCCTAGGTCTGAAGTGGGTCTCTTGTAGACAGCATATAGATGGGTCTTGTTTTTGTATCCATTTAGCCATTCTGTGTCTTTTGGTTGGAGCATTTAATCCATTCACGTTTAAGGTAATTATCAATATGTATGTTCCTATGACCATTTTCTTAATTGTTTTGGGTTTGTTTTTGTAGGTCCTTTACTTCACCTGTGTTTCCCACTTAGGTAAGTTCCTTTAGCATTTGTTGTAGAGCTGGTTTTGTGGTGCTGAATTCTCTTAGTTTTTGCTTCTCTGTAAAGCTTTTGATTTCTCCATTGAATCTGAATGAAATCCTTGCCGGGTAGGGTAATCTTGGTTGTAGGTTCTTCCCTTTCATCCCTTTAAGTATATCATTCCACTCCCTTCTGGCTTGTAGAGTTTCTGCTGAGAAATCAGCTGTTAACCTTATGGGAGTTCCCTTGTGTGTTATTTGTCATTTTTCCCTTGCTGCTTTCAATAATTTTTCTTTGTCTTTAATTTTTGCCACTTTGATTACTGTGTGTCTCGGCGTGTTTCTCCTTGGGTTTATCCTGTGTGGGACTTGCTGCACTTCCTGGGCTTGTGTGTCTATTTCCTTTCCCATGTTATGGAAGTTTTCAACTATAATCTCTTCAAATATTTTCTCGGGTCCTTTCTCTCTCTCTTCTCCTTCTGGAGCCCCTATAATCCAGATGTTGTTGCATTTAATGTTGTCCCAGAGGTCTCTTAGGCTGTCTTCATTTCTTTTTATTCTCTTTTCTTTATTCTGTTCCGCAGCAGTGAATTCCACCATTCTGTCTTCCAGGTCACTTATCCGTTCTTCTGCCTCAGTTATTCTGCTGTTGATTCCTTCTAGTGTAGTTTTCATTTCAGTTATTGTATTGTTCATCTCTGTTTGTTTGTTCTTTAATTCTTCTACGTCTTTGTTAAACATTTCTTGTATTTTCTCGATCTTTGCCTCCATTGTTTTTCTGAGGTCCTGGATCATCTTCACTATCATTATTCTGAAATCTTTTTCTGGAATGTTGCCTATCTCCACTTCATTTAGTTGTTTTTCTGGGGTTTTATCTTGTTCCTTCATCTGGTACATAACCTTCTGTCATTTCATCTTGTCTATGTTTCTGTGAATGTGGTTTTTGTTCCACAGGCTGCAGGATTGTAGTTCTTCTTGCTTCTGCTGTCTGCCCTCTGGTGGATGAGGCTATCTAAGAGGCTTGTGTAAGTTTCCTGATGGGAGGGACTGGTGATAGGTAGAGCTGACTGTTCCTCTGGTGGGCAGAGCTCAGTAAAAGTTTAATTCAGTTTACTGCTGATGGGTGGGGCTGGGTTCCCTCCCTCTTGGTTGTTTGGCCTGAGGCAACCCAACACTGGCGCCTACCTGGGCTCTTTGGTAGGGCTAATGACAGACTCTGGAAGGGCTCACGCCAAGGATTACTTCCCAGAACTTCTCCTGCCAGGGTCCTTGTCCGCATGATGAGCCACAGCCACCCCCCGCCTCTGCAGGAGACCCACCAACACTAGCAGGTAGGTCTGGTTCAGTCTCCCCTGGGGTCACTGCTCCTTCCCCAGGGTGCTGTTGCACACACTACTTTGTGTGTACCCTCCAAGAGTGGAGTCTCTGTTTCTCCCAGTCCTGTCGAAGTCCTGCAATCAATTCCCACTAGGCTTCGAAGTCTGATTCTCTAGGAATTCCTCCTCCCATTGCTGGACCCTCAGGTTGGGAAGCCTGACGTTCGGCTCAGAACTTTAACTCCAGTGGGTGGACTTCTGTGGTATAAGTGTTCTCCAGTCTGGGAGTCACCCAACCAGCAGTTAAGGGATTTGGTTTTCCTGTGATTGCACCCCTCCTACCATCTCATTGTGGCTTCTCCTTTGTCTTTGGGTGTCGGGTATCTTTTTTGGTGAGTTCCAGTGTCTTCCTGTCGATGATTGTCCAGCAGCTAGTTGTGATTCTGGTGTTCTCGCAAGAGGGCGTGAGAGCATGTCCTTCTACTCCGCCATCTTGGTTCCTCTCCTGGAGTCTTTTGCCACTTGACAAATCTAGTTATTATTTTATCCTTTTGATGTAATTATCCTTTTCATAGTTTAACATTTGTGTTCTGGGGAGACAATGCCATATGCAAATCAGTGCTTCTTTAACTGCACTTCTTAAAGACAAGTTTTTCTTTTCTTCCTTTTGTAAGTTTACCACATAGTTCAGTGTGTAGAAAGAAATTATGATTTAATTGTGGAGCAAATCAAAGTATGCAAAATATTAAATTAACAGTTCAAATTATACAGGCTAATGCCCAGTGAGATTCATAGAATGAGAAGGTTAGAGGTTCCGAAGGGGAAAAGATTTGAGAGGCTTAAAGAGGAATTCATGGAGAGAACATACCTTGAGCTGAGCCTTGAATATAGTTAGAATTTAAAGTACTAGTGGGTGGAACAGACTCCTTCTGTATCCCCTTTGCTACTTTTGTAGTGCTCCCTTTTCTCAGGGTGCAGGATTGACCAGAATGAAAATCCAACAGGAAAATTGATGGTCTGGGAGGAAGCAAGGGTATTAAGGCTGGTGAGCAGAAACACTGAGGTCAGTAAATTCAAGGAAACATATATACAAGTCACTGGTACGTTTTTGGAGAGACTGAGAAGTTGGAGAAATTAGCATTCTTTTGACTTTTTAGACAGGGGAGCCCAGAACACAGTTATATTCGAGCTGAGTTAGGATTTTAATAGAGGTTGATTTGTGTATATTCCCATCCAGGTTGCCCTGGCAATAGGGTTCCCAACCTTATGATGATGATAACCTAATGGGAAAAAAAATCCTACATGTTCATTAAATATATTGTAATTAGAGACAAAGCAACATGTGGTCTAAATAGCTCCACCTTTGGAAATGGTCTAGGGAAGAGTTTGGGGGGTGGCTCATGAGCTGAATAATTTGTATAGGGACAAAAGGATTAACTTAAGCCTGCTTACCTGAGTTCACTTTTGAGCTATTGCAGACCTGCTTTGTCTTCGCTGGTTTAATCATAAACAATTAAATCGTAAGTCATATAGTGGTGTGCCCACCAGCATTGCTCTTTGGAAGGAACTTTAGACAGGTGAAAGCTAATTTTCTGACGACCAGGATAAATTGGTTTGGAATCAGTGCCCAGGGATGGGGATAAAGGAGTCTCTGCAGATTTGGGCCATGGGCAGATAAACAGAATGCTGGAGAACGCCAATAAATCATCGCTGAGAGTTGTCTTCCACACCCACTCTGAAAGCAAAAGCAAAATATCTACAGTGATCTCCTTCGAAATGGGAGCTAGATATTTCCACAAAGAATATAGAAAAAAGGAAGGGCTTCTGCTGCTTTTTTCTGTTCCCCAAAGGAAAAATGATTGTGAGGATATGGAGACTGTGAAACTTGAGAGCTTGATCTCCCTGTCAGTAAGTCATGGTCACCCTGTACCTACCTGCTTAGTCATCTACTTCAACACGATTAACTGCGTGCTGTGGGGAGAGTGAAAACCACCTGTTCTGGAAGGTATTTTCCTACCTGAAGATCATAATCTCTGACAAATAATTTTGGCCAGCCATGTTTCTGAGCCACCACCCCCATCCTTGATTAGAGTAGTGAGGGAAGTAGGAGAGGATTAATAGGATAGAGTGACAGGAAAATCGCTTGGCATTTTACAAGGTCCTCTACCCTCAGGAGAAAATGGGAAGAATCTCTGAGATATGGAGATTAAAATATAATAATACAACTGCATAACTACCAGGGATTTTAGACAAATAATCATGGTACTTGGGTTGATTTTGAAGTCAGCTATCATATCATAAGAAAATGCTTTAAAGGTAATACACTGGGCTGGTTACAAGTCTAGGGTTTTGACAATGAATGCACAGGTTTCAAAGTAAATATAGTACATCTCTTTTCTTGTAGGGTGGGGAACCAAAGTGAAGTTTCTAAAGCAGTTTGGGCCCCACCATTCTGGTCCCTACGCCGCCAGCATCTTACCTGCACTAAGCCTGCTGTTCAGGTTGTTCCCCTCCCCCTTCCAGGTGCCTGGAGTGTTGGGCATGCCCAGAGATAGGTAGTGAGAGTAAAAAAAGGCATCAACAACCATCTTCTCCTCTCATTTAGGCAAATATATTCCCAGGAAAGGACCTGACATCAGGCTTTATGCCTCTATGTGATCTGAAGCCCCATTAATTGCCAAACACTCTACTAAAAAATTACCTCATTTAATCTCTGTCAGTCCTTGAAAGACTATTCTGTACTTACTGTCTTCACTTAACTCCTCATCCATTTACTACAACCTGGTGTCAGCCTGGACCAGTGCATTGAAGTTGTTGCCTTTATATCTCCATGCCCTTCTCATTTCTAAATTCCAAGGATACATTTTACTCTTTCTCTCACTTGACAGCCATTACATCCTTATCAATCTTCATTCTCCCCTGACTTTGTACTAATCAGTTCTTCTTGTTAGTTTTTTACTATTATTCCTCGGTTTTTTCTTTTTTCTTCTGTTGGCTTCTGTCCCACTACTCATTCTTTAATTATTGTTATTCTTCAGGATTCCATCGTCAACCAACGAGTATATTCTCACCGACTTTTCTCCTTGAGTGATTTCAACATTCTTGTGGTTTTATTTTACACTACACCTTAAAATCATTATCTCCAGCACAGGTATCTCCTACCAGCTTGAGAATTATACATCCAGTAGCTCACTAGATAGCTCCACCTGCCTTATATGTGAGCACCTTGGCTTAACATGACCCCATTTATTATGTTAAGTTGAAGTAACCCTATTTCCTCCAAAATTTTGGTTTTTTGTTTAAAGATTTTCTTTGGTAGCACCAATATCCAATGAGTTATCCTAGCTGTAAACCTTTGTGTCATTTATAAACAGTGTGTTCCATATGACTCTTGCTAGTGAGTACAAATATATAGTAAGATGCATAGTAATTCTCCAAGTATAAACTTTCCCCATTTTCTTAAGCAAGAAAGTCATTTATCCTAATTCTCTGCTTTTGCAATGATTCCCTTTCAATTACTAAGGGGTGCGTTTTGTGATCAGTCCTTACTTGACAGCTCTGCAGACCCCATGGTCTCTTGTCTCTCACTTTAGCCCTCTTTTGCTCCCTGGTTTCCTCACACTCTGCTTCTCATCCCTAAACCTTTTCTACTTCTCTTCTGTACCATTGGCCTCCTTCAGATCTCTAATCTCCATGGACCACTCCCTGAATCGCTACTAACCCCCCACCTCACCCTAACAACTCACACCCTGTGTTCTTCTCCTTTTCTGGCCAGGATGGCCACCTCATTGAGAGAGGTATTCCTAATGGTTGTTGGAGTTGTCTGGTGATGGGAAGAGAGGGAGTCTGGCTGGTGAGATGGTCAGGCGGAGACTCACTCTTTACCTGGAGTCAGTCTCTGAGTCAAGGTACCCAGTATACTCAGTCTGGCATATTTGGATAAATTTCTTACTATCTCATGGTAATATTCTCTCAGAGACTTCATTCTCTCAGTCTCTAAAATGGACTCCTAGATGACACACCCAGATCATAACAAAATCCATAAGGTCTGGTAATATGGCTGAGGTCAAGTATTTTCTCACAGAGCTCTTGAGCCCCTTGGGCATCCATAATCCCACCTCAGTTCATGATAGAAAAGAAGGTCCCCACTTTTGGAGACAGAAGCCAATGGAGGGTCAACATTCCTAAATCACCCAGAACCCAACACTCTCATCTCTGTCCCAGCAAAATATGGGTTTCATGGTTCTGAAATTGGAATAGCTCTGAAAATGGAGAGGTTTTCATTATCCACTTGGTAATGAAACTTGACCTTGTCTCAATTCGAGTTAAAACATGACTGAACTGAAATGAAGTTACTTCAATTTTTTATTTGTCTCACTAGTTATGAATATTCATATACTTCATTGAAAAAATATTAACATGTTGGAGCGTGGCACTGGTGTACACCTTCCTGCTTTTGTTCTGGAAAACATGATATAGACACCATGTTATTTTTATTAAATTGGAACTTCCCATATCCTTTAGCACTTCTGGCCACATGGGTTTCAGATAAAGGATTATGCCTATGTACTTTAATAACTCCTGATTTCTGGCTTTTGGCACCTTCCACATTAACCAGCTATCAGATCCTGACAATTTTATCGTTATTTCTAGAATCTATCTCTTTGCCTCTATTCCTGCTCTCACTAATCTAGCCAGAGATCAGGACTCCTGGTGGCTGTAGGATCAGTCTCTCCTCTATTGTCCAGAGTAATCCAGCCCTGCTCCAAGCTTTGTGTCCACCCCAGCAAAATAAAAGCCCTATACTTGTCTGAACCTACATTCTTTATATAAGGTATGACCCCTTGGGAGTTGGACAGTTTTCTTTCCCACTCCAGTCGTCTTATCAAAGAATTCCTTCTAAATGCATATACTTCTACTCCCAAAGTAGATTGGAAAATATAAGATGCTCAATCATAGTTACATGTCCAGTGTTGTTTTAGTGCCTGTAATAGAGTGTGTCTGATTGACTCCCTTTGTTTTTTTTTTTTTTTTTTTTTTTGCATTGGTCCTAATTTAGCTTTTCACTGTCTCATTCCAGAGCTATTGAAAGTTTCCTAACTGGCCTCTCTGCTCATATTTTACCCTCCTCTCAAAGCCACTCGACATAACACGAATTTGATCACACCACAGCTGGACTTCAAGCTCTTAAGTATGTCCTCTTCTAGTAGGTTTATGTCTAAACTTTTTAACAGGTTAAAGGATGCCTTTGTTGCTCTGGCCTCTGCCTCTCTCTCTTGTCTCATTTCTTTCCATGAGTTTTATCCTCCAGGATTTAAAACTGCTGGTATTATTCTCTATGCTGTATCTGTTCTCTTGTACTAGCTTTTATTTCTTCCTGAAATTATGAATTCTCTCCACGGCCAGTCTTGTACTACCAATTGCCTGGCTAAATCTCCCCATGGTTGAAGACTCAAGTAGGTATCACTTCCTTTAGAAACTCTTTCCATTCTTCCCAGAATTATTTAGATAACCCCCGCCTTTTCTTGGGGTGATATTATGTGACCCTGTGCATAGAGTTGGCATTAAACTGTTATTACAGTTCTCTGTTTAAATATGTATTTATGTAATCATGTGAAAGCAGAGACTGTACTTAAAGTAAACCTCATATCCACAGTTCGACTAATACCCAGCATATAATAGCTCAACACATAGTAAACACTTACAAACATGAATATAGCATCAAGCCACTTATTTATGAAGGCAAAAGCTGTAGCTCAGACAGGTTATGTAACTTTTTATAATGGATATTTTTTGTCGCTCTCCCCCCTGTATGTCAGAAGATGAAAAAGCCTAGAAACTACATTTCCTAGATCCACTTGCTAGAAGGTTTGGTTTAAGTTCTTTCAACAGGAGGCTCTCACTTGGGATTGGAAACAGAAGGAAGGTAGAAGCTATTCTTCTGGCTTTGGCAACAGCAATGGCAGTACACTTGGGTGACGGCATAAGAAATGTGGGCACCTGCAGCAGGGGTGAGGGGGCATGTGATGGGAGCTTGGCTTGGGGGCTCCTGCAGCAGCTGAGGCAGTGCAGGGGAGAGGGGGGTGGAGCAATGGTGTCAGGCTTCCTATAGCTCCTGAGCGCTGGATAACACCACTTTTCCTTCTCCCCTCTTTTCTACTACCCTAATCCTTTCAATGCTTTTTAAATGTAATTTCTTCCTGCTTGAAATGCTTAGAATGTTTTGGCTTCTCTGATTAAACTCTGATGGTAGTTTTGCTTAAAGTCACACAGTAATTAAGCAGCAAAGCTGTGCTGGAACCTAAGTCAACCTGATTGCAGGGTTCATGTTCACAGCCTTTGAGCACACTGCCTTCCTCTAATTGCAGAAGAGAAAACTCTTCCTTTGTGCTCTTTGTAAGGGACTTAGATTTCAACGAAGTGGTAGAAACATTACCTTGTAGAAGGAAGGACCCTTGTCACAGATGGCAGCTTAATCTGTATACTCATAAGGGCAGTTCTACACAGAGAATTTCTGTGTATTTTAGGGGGAAGAAAAGTCTACATGCTCTTTCAGGGAATCATTACTGAGCTGCTCTCTTTGGTGAATGACCAGGTTCAGGCTTTCTCTGCCCAGCAAGTAAATAATGGGAAAACAAATCAGGAAAATGAGCAACTTGGACATCTGGTGACAAGAGAGAATCTCAAATGCACATGGAATGAGTTTCTCACGTGTCAACTTGTGGCACAGTATTCACAGAGGCAAAGCCGAAGTCAAGGTCAAAGAAAACCTAGGCTGGGCAATTGAAGAAACCTCCTTTAATTTTCAGAGCAGAGCTTTCTCCACTCACCTCCAGGCGGAGCCAGAAGGGAAGTCATGAGGGAATACTAGTTAAGAGTTAGTAGACGGTTCAGTTAGTGCACCTGGGCTGTTTCCTTTAGGTGAGAGAACGTGTAACTGTGGAGGGGAAGACGGTGACTTGAATTTGTTATCAAACTTCTAGTTTCAACATCCAAAACACCTAGCTTACAGGATTATGTTGAATAACAAGATGCTCAGTCCGTGTCGGCACGTAGTAGATGCTTTACTAGTGTTTATCTGCCTAGAGTCAGTCACAGTATTTATTGAGTGGTTTTCTAATTGCCAAGGAGAGTTGTAAATGCTGTGAGCAAGAAAGAGTGCCTGCCCTTCAGGAGCTGACATCTGGAATACACTGCTCTCATGTTTTTGGAATGGGGACTGACTGTCCGTACCTGTTTTCTCCAACCCTCTCAAGACCCCGAGTTGTCTTATATCTCTTGGCAAATTAAATGTCAATGGAACGGAGGATAATCAGATTAATGGTTACGGTACCTAATAGAAAGGGCCTTGAAAACACCTGAGCAAGAAGACATTATCAAGGGGTCGTTTGTGGCCTCTTCTAGAATTTGTAGGAATCAAGTTGGGTGAATTGCTAAATCTGAGGATATGAGAAAAAAACTTAAAAATTCTCAGTTATTTTGTTGTGTATGCCTTTTTATCATGGACCCTGTATCTGAGAGCATCTTATGAAATCAAGGGTGACGTGCTCTTGTGATATTCAAGAGATCTCCTAGTGCGCTGCTGTCGGATCCGAGTTGCCCGACTCTGTGATACATTTATGCAGGGAATACAGTTGCCGTGTCTGGGTTGAACATGTTTTGTTTTGTTTCAAAGGGAAGGGGAGAAATCTTTAATTCTTCTAAGCAGGATTTTTTGGTTTTCATACTTTGGCAGAGTGAACAGTTATGTGCTAATGAACTGCCAAACTGGATTACACTTAACTCCAAATTGTTTCTTCTCATTATTATCAAGCAGCATTTACTAATTTTTCCTTTCACATTTCCAGGCCAAAATATATCACACATCCAATTTAACCTAGTGGGGGGCTGGGTTAGCACCCACTATAATGGAGACTTCGACCAGCTCCTCATGTAAACTCGGACTTGCACAAATTCTGTAATTTTGAAGCTGGTTAGATAGAAATTTTACAGATTTCCACATGTTACAGAAATGGAATGTTTCTATAGAGTTAGGGGTCTAGCCCATTCCTTTGCTTGATATTTAAACTGGTTACACATTTTAAAAGATTTAGATAGAACTACCCTTTAGGTAGGGATAAGAAAATGGAATACTTGGAACTTCCCTGGTGGCACAGTGGTTAAGAATCCGCCTGCCAATGCAGGGGACACAGGTTCGAGCCCTGGTCCAGGAAGATCCCACATGCTGCAGAGCAACTAAGCCCGTGCGCCACAACTACTGAGCCTGTGCTCTAGAGCCTGTGAGCCACAACTACTGAAGCCCGCGCTCCTAGAGCCTGTGCTCCGCAACAAGAGAAACCACTGCAATGAGAAGCCCGCCAACCTCAACAAAGAGTAGCCCCTGCTCACCGCAACTAGAGGAAGCCCGTGCGCAGCAATGAAGACCCAATGCAGCTAAAAATAAATAAATAAATAAATTTATAAAAAAAAGAAAATGGAATACTTTTGTTTTCCATTAAACACTGGCTTTCAGTAAGTATATATGAAACCCACAAATCTCTGTTCCTGTGGATATCAGAACTAAGCATTAGGCTCGCCAGCATTGTACATCTCAGTGTGTTTCAAACTGTTGGTGGTGAAGATCATATTCCCAACATCTCAGACTGACAATTTTGTAAGGTTATCTACAAAAATAAATAAACCTGAAATAAAAGAACACAGAGACATACAAAACACGAGCCCGTTGAAAAAGATTAAATTCAACAGATGTAGAATGACTCTTGTCAAACTGTATAAAAGTTTCTAAAGAGGTACCCTTAATCTCTGTACTTGTCATGGACCAGTGACAGTTTGCAGGCTAGTGTCATCCTGTGAATCACACTGGGCATAACCCTATGCAACCAGTTCTATCCCTAAGCTTTTACGTGGTTGTTCAGACCAGATCAACAATTGAATCTCTGTAATCCCGTTCCTTCTTGGTTTATGCTAACCTCATAACTCCCCCAGCCCCCAAATCCTGTAGAGCAATGCTTTCCAATAGAACTATAATATGAGTCACCTATGTAACTTTAAATTCACTAGAAACCACATTAAAAAAATAGGAAGAGCTAAAATTAATTTTAATAATATATTATATTGGACCTGATATGTCCAAAATAACATTTCAATGTGTGATTAACATAAAATATTGTTAATGAGATGTTTTACATTCTTTTTCTCACAGTAAGTCTTTGAAATCTGGTGTGCAGTTTTCACTTCCAGCACATTTTAGTTTGGACTAACCACATCTCAAATGCTCAATAGCCATGTGTGACTAGTGGCTACCGTATTGGACAAGTCAACTATTGAACTTCCTCTGAGCTATCCCAGAGCAAGTAAGACACATCTACAACATTGTGTCTTAGAAGGAAACTATCTCCATATAAAGGAAATTTCAAACTCTTTTTGGGAACAGCAAAGGGTGCTGGATATGTTTAGGGAGACATCCATGGCAGAGGAGCTGCATTCCTTTACTTACCTATCTACAGTAAAGTCACCGTGAAGTAGCTTCAGCTCAGCATTTCTGGAATCTCAGTTTCAAATATGCTGATTTTGTGTCCAGGATTTTTCAGTGCTGTTACATTCAGCCTCTCTGGGTTGTGTACTCTTCATATTCCCAAGTAAAGATAACAGTTTGATTCTTCCATATCTCACAGTTATTTGATAACCGTAAAAGAGATTTGGAATGTTATCAGTATATTTTGAAAGTATTCTTGTTGGTTAGGTCTTAACTTTGGTCTTCTACCTCCTTCAGTTTTGTTCTGTAGAGATGATGTCCTCAAAATCTGCCACTTCCATACTGATTGTTGTTGTTGTTGTTGTTCTGAGATAATGATGGCCACACTGTTTGATCTGGGAGTGAATTACATGGGAGAACATCTCTGCTGCCAGACGGAACTGCATTCACATGCACTTAATCTCCTTAATGACATTCACAGCGACAGTTTCAGCCCGGTCCCCTCATCATCTCTACAGGCTCATCAATCCTCTTGACTCCATTTCAAGTTATGTCCATGGGGGAAGGGAAATACTTCCAGTCACATTCATAACGTCCTGAATGGTCAAATACTTATAGTTAACCTCTTGATAGCTTTTCCTTTACAGTAAGACACAAACACCCACTAAATGAATTCTGTATTATTCCAGTTTAGTTACAGTCTAGAGAAAAGAAGACAGATCCACTACACTTGGTCAGAGAGAGGGATAACAGCTTAGTTAGATGTCCCACCTTTATTTCATGGGCTTTGAGAGTACTGAGTACTACAGCTGGATTTTCTTTGTTCTCCCTCTCCAAGCTCAGTCTATGATTAATATTTTTCTGGATCATATTGTCATAAGGATGGGGTCTTTAGAAGAAGATAAAATTTTGCCAAGCCTAAATCTAGGGCTATTTGATATTAGGATTTCCGTTTTATAAGAATGAAGTTAAAGTGAGAGGTTCAGCCCAAGACAGTTGAGAGCATGAAGCACTCAGGGCAAAATCAAGTCTCAGTCTGTTAAGGAAGGACAAAGGTTGACCACGAGAGATCAAGTACACTGACTAAGTGTAAAGCCCAGAGGAGGATAGGGCCTGGAGTGGGGTGTAAGGAAGGTAAAAGGGTTCCTTAAGTGATTGCCACAGACACTTGAGGGGGTTGTGTTTCACCTTAATGAAGGATGGTGTCTGGTACGAGGGCAGGGCTGCTGACTTGAGGAGCCAAGAACAGGGCTGGTATCATTATTTTATACCTTCCTTGTAGGCAAAGTGGAGTTAAGTCCCTTGGGATTGTCTGGTGGTGGGCTCTGGTTTGTTGTGCAGTGTTACTGAGGTTGGAGAGAAGATCCCAGGGTTACTTGCCCATCCAGCACCAACCACTGCATCAGAGATTGATACTGACATGATGCCCTTTGAAACATGGTACTTCCAACTCCCCATTTCTGGGGAAATATATAGGAGAATAAGATGTAGCAGGAAGTATAAGAAGGTTCTCTATATCTCTATGATCTAGGATACTCAGAGAAGGAAGTTTGTGGGGTTTTTTAAGAGTTTCATTTTATTAGATAGGAAAAAGGGGGTATTGATATCATAAGCAACTATTAGTCACTCTTCTTGGTGTATGCCAGGCATATTGCCAGATCTGGGAGAAGTAATAAAAACATGCGCATATTATCTGGAGGAGCTACTATTATACCCATGGGACATAGTGGGGACATAAGGATGACAGTCATTTTTTTGCTTGTGGTAGAAAGTGACACTGGAGCAGTGTGGGCACAGTGGCATGTGTGAACCCGCATGCTCTGTTGGGAAATACTGAATAGTTTATTATGGCTGGAGGGTAGAATGGAGACATGGAGAATGGTGATATACTACTTCCAAATTATCTTAAATCCACCTTCTGTTTATCTCCAATGCCACCACTTAAATGAAGATGTTCTTTAGTATCACACGTACTATTCCAGTAGTTGGTGTTCAGGTATCCACATTCTTTCCCTAGCAATTCTCCACACAGAAGCAGGATAACTTTTAAAATACATTTCCTAACCCCACATCCCATTAAAAGATTTCTTGAAAAGCCTATACTCAATTTATACCACTTTTCTATTGAAGATCACACTGTTCTTCTCTCTGTCCCTCAAATACTTCAGATACCTTCCTGCCTCAGGACATTTGCATATCTTGTTCCTTTTCTCTGAACCTCTTTCTTTGTTTAGCAGAAGACAACCTTAATAGAGTGCCAAATGAAGCAGAAAATGAGGGAAGATATTTGTTTATATATAACAGACAAAACCCTCATATCAAAAATATATAAAGAACTCTTCCAAATTATCCCAAAGAAGAAGTGGGCAAATAATTTGAACAGCCAGTTTACAAAAAACAATAATTAAATGGCTGATAAAACTATGGAATATCTTAAGATATCATACAGCACCCACTTCACTGTTAAAGAAAAAAAGTCTGGCAATGCCAAGTTTGAAGAGGCTATGGACTCAGAGCCACATTGCTAATGGGAGTGTAAATTTCTGCAACCATTTTGTGAAAAGTTTTAGCATTTTCTCCTAAAGTTGTGCACCCATAAACCTTATGACCCAGCAGTTCCACTTTTAGTTATATCCCTAAGAGACAGTCTTGCATATGTACAAGAGGAGACATTTAATTTATTTATTTATAACATCTTTATTGGAGAATAATTGCTTTACAATGGTGTGTTAGTTTCTGCTGTATAATAAAGTGAATCAGCTATACGTATACATATATCCCCATATCTCCTCCCTCTTGCGTCTCCCTCCCACCCTCCCTATCCTGCCCCTCTAGGTGGTCAAAAAGCACCGAGCTGATCTCCCTGTGCTATGTGGCTGCTTCCCACTAGCTATCTATTTTACATTTGGTAGTGTATATATGTCCATGCCACTCTCTCACTTTGTCCCAGCTTACCTCTCCCCTTCCCCGTGTCCTCAAGTCCATTCTCTATGTCTGCGTCTTTACTCCTGTCTTGCCCCTAGGTTCTTCAGAACCATTTTTTTTTTTTTTTTTTTTTTTTTAGATTCCATATATATGTGTTAGCATACAGTATTTGTTTTTCTCTTTCTGACTTACTTCACTCTGTATGACAGGCTCTAGGTCCATCCACCTCACTACAAATAACTCAGTTTTGTTTCTTTTTATGGTTGAGTAATATTTCATTGTACATATGTGTCACATCTTCTTTATTCATTCATCTGTTGCTGGATACTTAGGTTGCTTCCATGTCCTGGCTATTGTAAATAGAGCTGCAATGAACATTGTGGTACATGACTCTTTTTGAATTATGGTTTTCTCAGGATATATGCCCAGTAGTGGGATTGCTGGGTCGTATGGTAGTTCTAGTTTTAGTTTTTTAAGGAACCTCTATACTGTTCTCTATAGTGGCTGTATCAATTCACATTCCCACCAACAGTGCAAGAGGGTTCCCTTTTCTCCACACCCTCTCCAGCATTTATTGTTTGTAGATTTTTGATGATGGCCATTCTGACTGGTGTGAGGTGATACCTCATTGTAGTTTTGATTTGCATTTCCAAGAGGAGACATTTTAAAACATTTTATAGCAGCCTTGTTTACAGTAGCAAAAGTTGGAACTAAATCAAATGCCACCCATCAGAATATAGATGAATATATTATGGATATGCCCACAGTGGAATAGTGTATTAATGAACTTCAGTGATAGGAAACAAGATATATTTATGTTAGCAATACAACATTTGTTGAATCTTAGCTGTATAACTTAGTTTAAAAAGGAACTCCTGATATGCATGACACATTTGTAAAGTTTAAAATAGCTAAAAGTACACACACATACTTTTTAAATACAAAAGGAAATACAATAAATATTTACAATAAACAACCTAAATAGGAAATTTTAGGCAAGGGAATGATGAACCCAGAATTCAGAAAAATGATTACTTCTGGGGGTGGTGATTAACCAGGAGGGTGGAATGTTGGGGGAAACATATAGTAAATTGTTATTCATTGTGCATATTATAACTTTGATTTTGGGCTGTGATGATTTTTACATTATTAAAAATGACTAAATTACAAACTAATTAAAACTCATTCCTACAAGGGAATGAAGGAAGATTTATGTTTAATCCAATTCTGTACACCCGAATTCCAAAAGATAATAAAGTACAACAAGAAATGTACTACAAGAAAACACAGTGATTTTTCCATAATCTTGGAATAAGCAAAAAGGGTAGAAATAATATAGGAAAAGGTTAATAAACTTAACTAGATAAAATTAAAAATTTTTGTTCAGCAAAATAATACTATATACAGTATCAAAAACCCAACACAAACTAAAGGAAAAGTTTACGACATATTTGACAGAGAAAAGACAAATTTTCTTAATATTAAAAAAGTCCTTGACAGTCAATGCAAAAGGACGATGACTCAGTGGATAAATGTATAAATACATGAGAAGGCAGTTCAGAAAATATTCATGGCTTATAAACATCTACAATGATGCTCATTTCATTGGACATCAGGGAAATACAAAACACCATATTTTTAGGTTATCCAACTGACCGAGATTAAACAGTATGAGACTAAAGGGTGGAACGTAAATCTTCCACTTTTGGAAGGTAGTTTGGCACCAAAAATCAAGATTTTAAATGTATATACTCTTAGATCAAGAAATTCACACAAATCTGTATACTCACACATGCAAAAAATGATGAATTTTAAAGGATAATTATAGTAAAAGAAGGAACGCATCCAAAATGCAGCAGTTAAAAACTGAGTCATATCTTCATTTGCTGATACTGAAATCTTTGTAATAATTGAGAAAAGTAGGATACAGAACAAGGTGTTGAATTTGTTCATATACATATATATATATATAATCAGAAAATATCTAGAACTGCACTGTGTACTACAGTAGCCAATGACCACTGATGATTAAGTCTTTGAAATGTGGCTAGTCTGAACTGAGATATGCTGTAATGTAAAATACACACTGGATTTAGGAGATTTAGAATAAATCATGCAAAATACCTCATTAATATGCTATTCTGTTGATTACATGTTGAAATGATAGCGTTTTGGATATATTGGGTTAAATAGAATGTTATTGAAATTAATTTCACCTGTTTCTTTCAATTTTTTAATGCTGCTACTAAAACATTTAAAATTGCATATGTGGCCTGCATGATATTTCAGTGCAGACAGTAGTGATCTAACAAATACACAAGAAACTTAAAAGCAGTTACATGTGAGGAGTGGAATTGGAGATTTAGGATGCAATGAAGACTCACATTTCATTATTTATACTTTTATACCTTGTGATATTTTAACTCTGTAAATGAACTATTTTTGTAATAAACAGATATATGAAACATATCTGTTAAATAATTGAGCAAAATAATTAGCTGCTACCTTGGTCCTGGATTGGTTTCTATGGGTTAGGTAGTCCCTTCTGCTAGCCCTTGGACACAAAGTACCTGTGGCTTTTTAACTGTCCGTCCCATAGTAGCTTGGCATCTTCAGTAGGGTTTGCAATAGTGGTCTTTAGGTTTGGCCTGAGAGACATCTGCTGCTCCTTGCTCTCCCCAAACTATTCTTCCACTTCAATTTATCCTGTCCAGACTGACCAGAGAGAAATGAGGAAGACAGAGGGACAGGAAAGGACAGTAAAAAAGAAAATCAGTACATAGACTATTTTTGACACTTCTGAGAAGGTTAATAATCTAAGAGATGTCTTTACAGTCTCAAATACAAAAGGGTTGAACACACTTCCACATCCATCCCCAAGACCCCTAAAATCTGGCTGTAAGATTGTCTCTCTGAGTGTGTGTTTATCTGAGAAAGGACCAAGAAAGCACAGAAATATAAAAGAAATCCATCATCTCCCCAGGTCCCTCATGGCCCACATAATAGCTGTTTCTGAGATTTGAAAAATGCCACTTATCTGCCATTTAAAAGTCACATCTGAATATACTTGCTACCTTGTAAGTAATCTTTTATTTTTAATTGTAACATTATTTATGAGTTTTTGCTCACTAGGAATTCTGTGTCGCTTTCAAAGAGATGGTATGAAACACAATACATCAGGAGAAAGACATGTGCTGATGAATTATGGTCCTGAATGTCATCATTCCGGTGATGTATGTTAGAATAGGGATGGAAGAGTGAAGTTGAGGGATGAGTCTGTGTGCTGTGCATTCTTGAATGATCCCCAAGAAAACTGTGATACAATTATTATCCATGTTTAGCATCATATAATCACAAAGTGTTTGCCTGCAGAGGGAACCATTTTGCTAGGTAACTAGGCATATACACCACCAACACCCTGGGCCACATCCATTTTTAAAGGACTAAAATCAAACAAAGCATAAGAAAAAAAGTAAATCAATTGCATCTGAGTAAAAATAATCCAAATTCCATCCTTATAATTCAAGTAATTTCTAACTACCTCGATTTGGTGGACTGGTAAGGATGGGCTTTGTGTATGCTAGTCATCGTTTAGAAAGTTCTTCAGGTGATGTTAAATTCTTCTTAGCTCCAAAAATGCTGGCTATATGTAATTATGCTGTAGGTTTCTTGCATATCTTCATATTCATAATTACCTGGTATTTAACTTTCAATAACGACATTATTAAATCTGAGGGTGACAGCCCTTCTCTTGTGACATTTAATTTGCTTTTCAATTTCCCTTCTTCCCTTGATCCTTTAAATGGTTCCTAAAGGCAAACAGCTGAGGAGGTACTGTCAGTCCCACAGAGCAGCAGCCGTGATGATTTTCCTTGAGAAATGTCTTCAAAATAAACGTCCGATTCCGAGTTTCAGTTAACGCCTTCTCAGGCAGTATACAGGTACCTATATTTCGAAGTGGTGTCCTTTACGCACAAAATAGCAGTGATGAGATGCTAAGTATTTTTTCATGAGTTGCTTAAGAAAGAGTGCTTTAGGATTTGGTTGCTTCTAATCTTGCCACAGGCCATTATTTACCCAGCAAGTTTCCCTGCTGTCTGCTTTTTCCTGATGATAAAGTCACAAAAGGTTACCTTTCTACCTGAAGGTGAGATGAAGAACAAATCTCACTTACTTATTTACTTTCCTGCAGATAAATCTTCCCTTCCAGTTCTTTTGCACACAGGTAAGAATTTAAAAGAATACCCATAATGATTTTTCAAACAGTGTAGAAAATATTTTAAAAAGAAACAGATACAGTGAGTAAGGGAACATAATTGATGAGGCTTTGGGATTTTCAAATTGGGGAATTTTATCTGGGAAGTCATTAAATTCTAGTGAAATCGAAGCTGGATCTAGAAGCCAATACGCATATTCTCATGATTTTATAAAAGGTATAATACACTCAGTGGTAAACATTATTTATGATTGCTCAGCTAATATCTTCTGCACAGGCAATAGCCCTCCATGGTGTCGTCTAAAAAGAAAGTTTTCTTTTTGCCACGAAGGTTATAAATGTTCCTGCAGTTGGCACTACTCCTTTAATTAACATATTGTTCAATGCATCTTTATAAGCCACTTATCTCCTATTGTACAGAACTCATTCTAAAGGTGGAAGAAGGAGCGTTTCACTTTGGGGACTCCATGCCAATGATTTTTTATTTTTCTACTGGTTAACATAATAGAAAACTGTTGCTGAAAGAACAGAGGGCATGTCCCTAATATTAAACATAATGCAGGGACCCATTTTGCATTATTAACTCATGATTCACTTGGCTTCTGGGATTTCGCCCTCTTTTTGGTTTTTCCTCCGTCTTTCTGATTGTTCCATCCTGTATAGAGGCTGTGGCCTTGCCCATACTCCATCAGGTCAGTGTCCTCCAGCTAACTTTCAGCTGTCAACATTTGAGCTTTTTTTTGGCTGCTGAAGCCCACTCAGTTCAGAAGCATGGGAGGCTCAAAATATCCAAATTCCAAATATTTATGCCTCCTGGGACCACCTTCCAACTAAAGACTGACAGCAGTTGGTATCTAAATACTCTAGTTTCTTTTCTTTATGGAAGGATAACCTTGAGGCATGCATTCTATACTGGTTGACAGCGTTCTCCAGGGAAATTAAGCCCCAGCTGTGCACAATGATAAACTGGCTCGATAAGGCACCCTTATTGGCTGCTTTCCCTTCCTTGTCTCTTGTTCTGATTCTACTACTAGTGTTTCTTGGGGTCACCTCTCAAGTAAATTACTTGTACTGAAACACCTGCTTCAGGGTCTACTTCTGGGGAAACTCAAACTAAGACACTTCTCTGTCTCTTTTTCTTGATCCTTATGTTTCGGATATCTAAATGTTAGTATAGCCAAGGGCTTAGTCCTTGGACCACTTTTCTGAACAAAAGTATATTTCCTAGGTGAATTCAACCAAACTTAAGATTTCAAATATCATCAAAATTAGGCCTCAAACTGTCTTCTTTTCAGAATCTCAACTCTCAAATTTGTGTGTGTGTGGTGTCTATATATACCTATATTTGTGTGTGTCTGTATTTTCCTATCTGTCTGTCTGTCTCTATCTATCTATCTATCTATCTATCTCTATCTATCTATCTATCTCCATTTAAACTTCTACTAGGTATCCCAAAATTACATTTCCCAAACCTAACTCTTGAATTTCCCCCTTAAGTTGTTGGGAACTGAATATCCCATAAGGTGTTTAGGTTTTTATGTTGAATACATTGGTCCTAGTTTTGTCAAGAGGCATGCAAAACATGCCACTTTCATATTTGTAGGAGATTTCTTCAAATACTTAAAGAAAATGGACACACCTCTTTTCCAGACACAACTCTTTTCCTCTAAGATTCTCTGGAATCCAGGTTCAATAAACCTACTTCACTCAAATGTCCTCATGTAACAACACTCTTAGACTGATCACTTTCTTCTCTGTAAATATCCCAGTTTTCATTGTTCCTCTCAAAATATGACAACTAGAATTAAATCTTATATTTTCGATATGGTCTAGTCAGTATGGGATATTCCTCCCTCCCGTCCCCTCCCCCCCTTTCTCTCCTGTTCCCACCCCACTCTCACACACAATTTATCAGGATATATGCATTGTTTTCAGGTCCTTGTATTGAATGTGTTTTTATATGTCAGCAGTGTTACTGTTTTGTTGTTCTTTTAAATAAAACTGGACAATCATACCTAGAAAAAAACCAACACATCTTGACAGATTTTTCACAGAATGGTCTTGTTATTTTAAATGTAATTTTAAGATACTTTCTAAATTCAGGAAAAGGCATTGTGAGAGGATCAAAAAAAGAATGTAAATCTGTCTGAAGACAACGAACACTGTGGTATTTATTTTGAGTAGTTTTTTCTTTGTGACATTTATCTCAATGGCCTATTGGCCTGCTCATCCTTTCTTTGGGGGAATCTGCGAGTCTGAGTGAGGTGTGAAATTTGAAAGAAAACAGAGACTACTTTCTTTTCTTTTTTTTGTAGAATGGAAAAGCTTTTTATTCCCCTGTCAGCTAGACTTAGGTACACAACAGTCGTTCCTTTTGCTTAAGAAGATGGATTTGTTTTGGTGTAGGAATTGTCAGGCCTTAAGAGGAGACAGTTAATTCAGTCCTACTGAGAGAGCAAGACACAGTATCCTCAAGAGGACATGCTCTAACTGCAGTTAATCACATAAGATCAGCCACTTTCCTGGTGCTTATGAAAATGATAATTATATTGAGCATTTATATATGCATGGAATTTAGTTTTCAAAGCACTTTTTTTTTTTTTAAACAATGGTTTCATGAGCAGTGATGGGGGACCTCTGTGTTTTGTTTTGTTTTTAAATTAATTTATTTTTATTTATTTTTGGCTGTGTTGGGTCTTCGTTTCTGTGTGAGGGCTTCCTCTAGTTGTGGCAAGTGGGGACCACTCTTCATTGCGGTGCACGGGCCTCACTATCGCGGCCTCTCTTGTTGCGGAGCACAGGCTCCAGACCCGCAGGCTCAGTAGTCGTGGCTCACGGGCCCAGTTGCTCCGTGGCATGTGGTATCTTCCCAGACCAGGGCTTGAACCCGTGTCCCCTGTATTGGCAGGCAGATTCTCAACCACTGCGTCACCAGGGAAGCCCTCAAAGCACTTTTGAATACCAACTCTCCTCTCCCTCCCCCTTTCTTCCTCCCCCGTCCCTCCCTCTCTTCCTTCCTTCCTTCCTCCCTTCCTCCCTTCCTCCCTTCGTCCCTTCCTATCAGGTGCTTGATGTGTGCCAGGAACTGTCCTGGACACAAAATAAGACATTTCCCCTAACTGTCAGGAGAAGCAAATCAAAATTACAGAGGCTGTCTTTGTAACAGTCCTGACCACAAGGTAGTGTAACCATTCTTAAGGTGATTGTTATAAACTCCATGAAAACTCACCACATTTGCGCAACAAAGCTGATATCCTTCACATCTCCCTCTAAGTCATTAGGTATATTAACAATTTAGTGTGTATTTTAGACATAAGCCTGTTGTTCCTCAATTGTGTAACAGAAGATGATCTAAAACAATGATTCTCATCAAAATTAAAATCAGAAACAATATAAAAGTTAAACTCAAAATACGGAAGCTCATGTCAGTGTTCCAGAGATTGAAACTGATGTTTTAAACAGAATTCAGTTTCTCAGTAAGAATTCAGCCAGAAGAGACTCTATATCAATGCTTAACATGAAAATATTACCCATTATGGAGTACGACAACCAATGAGAAATTGGTGTGTAAAATTAGCTTTATAATGCCAAGAGTTTTAATATGATATTGGCAGAATATGAATGTTGGTTATAAGTTCAAAGGGGGCTAAAATTAGTAATGATGCCCGAACTTCTTAAAATCTATGCAATTTATTGACTCTAATTCCATGATGTGGCCAGTTGAAAATTGGGATTTCACCATTATTAATTTTTAAACACTGCAGAAGAATAAGATAATAACTTTTTCATGTATATTTGAGGACTTTCACGTTGAGATGGCAAGAGCTGATACAACTTAATTACAAAATTAATGAATGAGGCTACATTTAAGTGAGGTTTTTTAGATTGAGTCGTGAACCCAGCTGTTTCAGAGAACTGTTAATATTTATCCCAGCTTGATGAAGAAAGGTGGAGGGATAATATCAGTAACCCAAGACAAGGGAGGAAGTACACTAGGATATACTAGGATTTGCATTTATTTGGGCCTTACGGGTCACTTCATGAGAAAATAGGTTATGATTTTCAAATTCTAAGACCAATGGAATCTTTGTGTTTCTAAAGCTCATTTTGTGGTGTGAACATCTGTAACCTTTAACTGCAGAATTATGGGATTTAGGAGGATCAGCATCATTTTGAGGAAACCATAGTCAAGCATTAGTGCCAGGTTTCTTTTCCTTATCTAATGATGTGAGAATCTACATGGGCTTTAATATCCTATTTTCAGTGCTAACATGCTGCATTACCTGTTTCGGTGGGAGGTGTAGAAGAGCCGGCCACGTCTCTTTGGTATACGATCACTATGATCACCGTCTCTGGAGCTTGGCTTATTAATTACTTGATAGTGAGTGATAGTGAAATGTGATGAGCTGCAATGATTTTTCTTTTTTTTTAAATTTATTTTATTTTATTTTTGGCTGCACTGGGTCTTTGTTGCTGCGTGCGGGCTTTGTCTAGTTCCGGCGAGCAGGGGTTACTCTTCGTTGCGGTGCGCGGGCTTCTCATTGCGGTGGCTTCTCTTGTTGCAGAGCATGGGCTCTAGGTGCGCGGGCTTTAGGAGTTGTGGCTCGCAGGCTCTACAGCGCAGGCTCAGTAGTTGTGATGCACAGGCTTAGTTGCTCTGCGGCATGTGGGATCTTCCTGGCCCAGGGCTCGAACCCGTGTCCCCTGCATTGGCAGGCAGATTCTTAACCACAGGGCCACCAGGGAAGTCTGAGCTACGATGAGTTTTCGGTGGGCAGTCCCGACTCAATCAGGCTTCCTGATGTCTTAAACCTTGAAGGAAATGGGAAGGATTTTGTTCCATGTATATGCCTTCTTTGTTGTTTTTTAAAGGTTGTTTTTTTAAAACATTCAGCCAACCTGAATTTGTGGAGAGCAGTGTTGTTGAAAGCATTCAATATAATTCAACAAATATTTTCTAAGCCCCATTTTGTGCCATTTCCTGTATTAGCTATTTAGCATTGTATAAGAGCCTTGACTACCTACTTTACATGTTCCATTGACTTGAATTGGCAATGTGGAAATAGTTTAAAAAGTTAAAAGCTGACTACCAAAATCAAAATGAAGAAAATGTTTTATTGAAGCAAACGTGTAATCAGAGAAGAATTGGTTTGTATGTATAATATGACTACAGCCTCAGTACAGGGCAGTCTGGCTGAGTTTTTAGAGCCCAGGCCCTGATGTCTGACCACCTGGGCTTAAATCTCTGATCTGCTTTCACCAGCTCTGTGGTCTTTGCCAGGTGCACTGTGGTTGGATTGCAACATTCAGTGGTTATGTGGATTAAATAGGTGAGGTCATTCAGAGCACTTAGAGCAGCAGTCTGTGTTAGCAACGAACTTTACTACCTTCCATTCTGCAGTGTTGCATTTACAAATGGCTTGGTCTTCTTGATTTACTCTGCTTTTTCAAAATATATCATACTGCCGTGTCTGTCAGACAGTATATGAAATCAAGTTTTGTTTTTTTTGGAGGCTGGGGTGTGGGAACCATATCTAATCCAAGAGCTTTCAAAGATAATATTTTTATTTGTCTTTATAATTTTTTCTGAATGTAAAAGTAGTATTCGTATTGGAACATATTCAAACAATATAACAATGTTCTAAGGCAGAGATTTCTTTGTGGAAATGTACATACACCTGCATATGCACATGCTATTACTATACTGATCAGTATTTTGCTTTTTTGTCTCTAAGAAGCAGCTTTATTGAGGTGTAATTTATGTATCATAAAGTTCACAAAGTGAATTCAGTGATTTTTAGTAAATTGACACTTAACTGTACAATCATCACCACAGTTCAGTTTTAGAATATTTCCATCACCTCAGAGATTCCCATGTCCATTTGCAGGCAAGTGGTGCCCACCCCAGTCCCAAACAACCAGGGATCTGTTTCCATCTCTATAGATTTGCTTTTTTTGAACATTTCATGTAATTGGAATCATACAATGTGTGATTTTTACAGCTGTCTTTTTGGACAGCATAATGCTTTTGAAGTTCAAACATGTGGTATGTATTAATAATTTGCTTTTGTAACTTAATATGCCATTGACATTTTCCTTTGTTGGTATATACAGATTTGCCTTATTCTTTTTAGTGACTACAGATGATTTTACTTTATGACTATGCCATAATTATAAGGTACTCTTAAGGAAATGTTTTAAAGTTCTTTAGATGATAATTCTTTGTTGTAAATAAGTCTACACAAACATTCTTGTGTAACTATCTTGGTAAACTTGTATTAGTACTTCTGTAGGATAAATTCCTTAAAGTAAAATTTCTGGGTCAAGGGTACAGTAAATTTTAGATTTTGATATACACTTCTAAATTACTTTCTAAAAGGTGGTACCAATTTATATGCCGACCAATAATATGAGTACCTGCTTCCCAATGTTTTCACATATATACTGTTGTTATTTTAAAATCTTTGTTAATATGATAGGTTAAAAAGTGATATCTCTTTGTTTTAATTAATATTCATTTGCTTATTAGTGAATCTAAGCATCTTTTCATATTTGAATGAGCCAAATGCTTTTATGATTTAGTGGATGGATTACCAGGTCCTGGGTTTTTTTTTTTTTAATACCATGTTTTCCTTTTTAGATTTTTCCTGTCAATGTATGGGAAATATTTATATATTTAAAACCATTTTTTCTATCATTTATGTTGTTTTTCTGTTGACCTAGTCTATCGTGCTTTTCAAGTTATAGAAGTTTCAGTTTGTTCTTTAATGCTGTTAAACCTGTTTTTTTTTTTAATTGAGGTATAATTGACATAAAATCAGGTGTACAACATAATGATTCAATATTTGTATATATTGTAAATGATCACCACAATAAGTCTAGTTAACATCTGTCACCTTACAGAGTTACAAAACTATTTTTCTTGTGATGAGAACTTTTAAGGTTTATTCTCTTAGCAACTTTCAAATATGCAATACAGTACTATTAACTGTAGTCACCATTGCTGTACACTGTATCCCCATGACTTGTTCATTTTATAACTGAGTGTTTGTACCTTTTGACCCTCTTCACCCATTTCTCTTCCAACCCCACCCCTCTTCCCACCTTCTGGCAACAACTACCAGTCTGTTCTCTGTATCTATGAGCTTGACTTATTTTTGCCTTTTTTTTTTTTTCAGTGTCTACATATAAATGAGATCATACAGTATTTGTTTTTCTCTGTTTGACATTTCATTTAGCATAATACTCTCGAGGTCTATCCATGATGTTGCAAATGGCAAGATTTCATTTTTTTAATAGCTCAATAATATTCTAGTGTGTGTGTGTGTGTGTGTGTGTGTGTGTGTGTGTGATGTTTTTTAAATCCATTCATCCATCAGTGAGCACTCAGGTTGTTTCCATATCTTGACTATTGTAAATAATGCTGCATTGAACACTGGGGTGCATATTTCTTTTTTTTTTTTTAATTTTTATTTATTTATTTATTTATTTATTTATGGCTGTGTTGGGTCTTCGTTTCTGTGTGAGGGCTTTCTCTAGTTGTGGCAAGCAGGGGCCACTCTTCATCGCGGTGCGCGGGCCTCTCACTGTCGCGGCCTCTCTTGTTGTGGAGCACAGGCTCCAGACACGCAGGCTCAGTAGTTGTGGCTCACGGGCCCAGTTGCTCCGTGGCACGTGGGATCTTCCCGGACCAGGGCTCGAACCCGTGTCCCCTGCATTAGCAGGCAGATTCTCAATCACTGAGCCACCCATATTTCTTTTTAACTTAGTATTTTTGTTTTCTTTGAATAAATATTCAGAAGTGGAATTGCTGGGTCATATGACAGTTCTAATTTTAATATTTTGAGGTACCTCCATACTGTTTTCCATGGTGGCTGCGCCAGTTTATATTCTCATCAGTACTGCACAAAGGTTCCCTGTCCTAATGGGAGTTTCAGGAGTGACCAACACTGTCTTCATCTTCCCTGTAGGGTTGCTAGAAAGTTACCATTTGTGGGACTAACTTGATAGTGTGCCCTTGTTTGCTTCCTTCCGCCACACCCCAGTCCCATTGACCCACTCTGCCCACATTTTTCCTGGGAATACTTTCAAATAAATCTGTTTCACATGAATTCTCATCTCAGTGTCTTAGAAACCCAACCCAAAACCCACTGAAGGGTTTAAGCAGAAGACTGGCATATCTGTTGTATCTGTTGGTATTAGTTGAACTGAGCCCCACTGTTTTTTTTTCTTTTTTGTGTGTGTTTCAAAGTGCTTCCAACAGGATTTTCCTCTTTTGCTTATCTTCTTTATTAAAAATAGACATTATTTTTTAGAGCAGTTTTAGTTTCACTATAGAATTGAGCAGGAAGTGTAGAGTTCCTATACACCCGCTACCCCCATATATTCATAGCCTCCCATATTATTATCCTCCACCAGAATGGTACATTTGTTATATTTGATGAACATACATTGACATGTCATTATCACTCAAAGCCCATAGTTTATATTAGGATTCACTCTTGGTGTTTTATGTTCTGTGGGTTTGGACAAAGGTATAATGACATATCCACCATTATAGTTTCAGACACAGTAGTTTCACTGCCCTAAAAAGCCTCTGTGCTCTGCCTATTTATCTTTCCCTCCTCTCAACCCCGGGTAACCACTACTACTCTTATACTGCCTCCATAGTTTTGCCTTTCCAGAATGTCATATAGTTGGAATCACACAGTATGTAGCCTTTTCAGATTGGCTTCTTTCACTCAGTAATATGCATTTCAGTTTCCTCCATGAATTTTCATGGCTTGATAGCTTATTTCTTTTAAACACTGAGTAATAGTCCATTATCTGAATGTACCACAGTTCATTTATCCATTAACCTATTGAAGGCTATCTTGGTTGCTTTCAAGTTTTGGCAATTGTGAATAAAACTACTATAAACAGTAGTATGCTGGATCTATGGTAGAAGTATGCTCAGTTTTGGAAGAAACCACCAGACTGTCTTTCAAAGTGCCTCTACCATTTTGCATTTATACTAGCAATGAATGAGAGTTCCTGTTGCTTCTTTTTCTTGATAGCATTTGTTATTTGTCAGTGGTTTTGGATTTTGGCCCTTCTAAAAGCTGTGTAGTGGTTATCTCATTGATATTTTTTCTCTTTTCTTTTTTTAATTATTTTTTTCTATTTGCTACTGTGGCTTTCTTCAGTATCTCAGCCTGTATTTCTGCTTGTGATAATAATACTTGCCCATTTCTGACAAAATAGAAATTTCAAAATGTAATATTCCTTAACCAGAAATTCTGTAATCATTACCAGAAACTGGAAATGCTGTTTTTGCCCTTCCTGAACTCAGTCTTCTCAAAGCTAATATTTTACCGCTGGGATTTAAGTCTCAACAGAACTGAGAGATGTCCAGGTTGTAGTGTCATTGTCACTGTGTCACCCACTGTGTGTAGTCCTTGGTGTGTGTGGGTCCCATGGGAGGGATGTTTAAGAGTTTAGTGAGAAAGCTCTTTTAGTTCATGTTCACAGGTATTTTCCCCGGCAGTTCTCACAGGTAGGCAGGGTAGCTGGGTCAGGAAGGCTTTCAAGACTCAGAAACCATGACCTTGACTACTTAGCTGAATCTGGCTACTTGAATCAGACTCCTTCCATCACTGTAGACTTATCTTCAAGGCTTCAAATTCCCTCTTGAAATGTAACCCCTGTTCACCTTCCCCTTGCTTCCAGTCACCTGACACATCTGTATGTCAGGTGACAACTGGATGTCTGGTCCCCAGCTGTGAAATTTAAAAAATATATCCATATGGCTAATAAATATTTGGAAAGTTTCCCAAACTTATTAGTCATCATGATACTCAAATACACAGTGAGATGTCACTATATACCCAGCAGAGTTAACAAGGTTAAACAGATTTTTACTACCAGATGTTGGTGAAGCAAGTAAAGCTCTCAAAGTACTGACAGAAGTGTAAATTGATGCAGCCACCTGGCAAAACTGGTTGGTATTGTCTACTAAAACTGAACATACACTGAACTATGACACAGACACTCCACTCTTAGTTACATACACAACTGAAATGTATGCAGATGTATATCAAGAGCCACCTACCTGATTGTTTGCAGCTGCACTATTCATGATAGCTAAAGATTAAAAACAACCCATGTGCTCATCAATAGTAGATTAAATAAACAATTTTTTCACATATTCATATAACGAAGTGCTACATTACTATATTACAGTTAAAGTGAATGAACTTTTGTTACACACAACGTGGATGAAGGTCACAAACATAATATTAAGCAAAAGAGGCCAGATAGTAAATAATGCATACTGTGTGGTGCACAACTAAATTATAGTGTTATAAATAATAATGATTGCCTTTGGGGAAGAAGATGGGAGGTGTTCATTGGGAAAAGGTATGAAGGGGTCATCTGGGGTGCTAGCAAAATCTTATTTCTTTACCTGGCTCTGAGTTCATGGATGTTTATTTTCTGAAAATTACTGAGCTGTATGCAAATGACACTTTTGTGCATGTGTGTTATACTCCATGATGATTTTAAAGTAAAAGAGAGAGAACATTCTAGCAGCTGGAGAGTGGAAGGACTGAAATCAAGAAAATTAGTTAGGAAGTAGTTGCAGTAATAGTGATAATAATCATGACACTGAACACTTATTGAAGGCTTATCCTATGCCCCACATGGCAACTCCATGAGGGAGATATTTTATTATCCCCATTTTATAGATGAGAAAACTGAGGCATAGGGTTATTAAGGACAATGTTCTAGGTCACACAGATATTGAGTGGTATAGCTGGAATTTGAAACCAAGCCAGCCAGTTGAATTCTAGGATATGTGCATTTATATGACAGATTATATACTCTTGTGATACTGGTCTTAGGAAAAGATAATTTTGGTGTTAATTAGTGGAGTTGGTGAGAAGTGGTCAGATTCAGGACAGATTTTAGATTTGCTGCTGGCTCTGCTGTTTGGTGAGCGGGAACAAAAGAAATTACAGGTGACTTGTAGATATTTTTGTTATGCACTTAAGGGGATGTTTTTTCTGACTTGTGACAGAATGGATATGGAATAGGTGCTAAGATGAAAAGGGATATCAAGACATTTAGTTAGGCCTTGTTATATTTGAGATATCTGTTGGACATCCAAGCATGCAGGTCAAATAGGCAATTGGATCCATAGGGTCCACAGGTGTGGAGGCAGGTCAGGCTGGAGATATAAATTCAGGAGTCATCAGTATATTGGTGAAGTTAGGCCACAGGTGATGATGAAATTATCTAGCGAGAGGTGGCAGATAGAAAAGAATATAGGGATAGAACTGAGTCTTAAATTTAGTGGAGAGAATAAGACTAGGCTTTAGCAAATTTGTGGAACAGAAGAAATCAGAAGAAAATTTCCCAGAATTGAAAAAGAACACAAGTGCTCAGAATGAAAAGGCTCAGATAGGACTAAGCACAGGGAATGTGTAAAGAGACTCCTAGAGATATATAATTGTGACATTTTAGAACACCAAAGATAAGGAGACCCTCCTAAAAAGTGGGTCATGGAGAGGTTAAAAAAAAGTTGCCTACAAAGGAGTGAGATTAGATTCCTTACCAACAGCACTTTATATTCAGATAATAGCCAGTAAATCAAAGGTGATAGTAGAATGAATGTTGTCAGACCAAGATGCCTGAGTACCCTTTTGTAGAAAGTTCCTGAGGATATGCTCCAGAAATAAAAGAGACCATATCAGGAAAAAATATACAGAATGCAGGAAACAGAGGATCCAAACCAGAGTGCAGTGATGGGAATTCAGTGTGCTAGGCCTAAAAAGCAACTAATCCATATTAGGGAAAGAGAAGGAAGACACCAAAACAGTGGTCTCTGGTAAGGAAAGAAAGGCAGAATGAAAGGATAGATAGTATCATTGTGAGTCTAGAAATGTTTGAGGATATGCCAAAGGAAATTGATAAACTGTGAAAAAGGAGAATCCAATTGAACTGATTCTAAGTATATTTTAGTTTAATTGGAAAACGACACTGGAAAAGAAAATGGAGTCCTAGCTTATGACGTAGCTCATTATTGACATGACCACAGTAAATCAAGTACCACTAATTGGTTTTCATCTTTTAGAATTGGACTATAGACAAATTATGGAAAACTGTAGGAAGATTATAGGACAGATTGTAAACAGTATCCACTCTGCTATTATTAAAAGCGTAGATATGGCTGACGGAGTTGAGAGATGGAGGAACGGAAGAGAGGAGGAGACAAGGGTAAGAGTTTTTGTGTCCTGTCATCTTATAAAGTAGGGAGCCGAGATGTAATGCGTATAATTTATGGGCCAAGAAATAGTGTTTTAACTAATTTTGTTGTTATTGCAGACGTCTTCAGAGGAGAAACTATGGTGATAAAACTATATAGAGAGAAAGATTTGGGGAGGTGGGGAATGATGTAAGTGAGCAAAATCCTCATCTACCATAGCAGGAGGCCAGTAGCCAAGAAATCATGGTGTAAATGTGCTAATTAAGTGTTTGAAGGTGAGCGCCAGAAAAATGAAAAGGAAGCAGTTAAAAGTGTTTGCCTCTGGGGATTAAGACTCTGTGGGTGGGGAGACATGGAAATAAGAATTGTTGGTTTTCTGTTCTTTTTGTTTCATAAATCATATGCAGTTATGACTTTGAATAAAAATGAAGAAAATGAAATGAAAAATTATAAAATGGAAATTGTTCTAAAATAAGGACATTAATTAGGAAGATGTTGAAAAGACAATTTAAAACAAACAGAAAAAACCCCAGAGGAAGCCTGGAGTCTGTGTTTAAAAATACCACAATTGGAAACATAGACCTAGACAAGTGCTTTGAACTGAAATCCTATAGGACTCATTTGCAAAAAAAAAAAAAAAAAAAAAAAAGACAATTGTAAGAAAAAAGTAGTTTTTGAAAATGAAAAGAGGAGGATGGAAATACTGCGAAGTTGTAGACCAGAAATTTAGGTGTGTAGGCAGACCCCTCCCCACCCCATCTCCACTGCCAAAGTTTGTAAAGCATTTTGAAATGAGTTCAGAACCAATATTGAAAAATAATTAAAACATGAAAGGCGAGAAGGCACCAAAGAATTAGTGGAACTAACTGCAGATCATGGATAAAAAGAAGATAATACAGTAAGTAAAGTGTTTCTTAGGTCTTTATTGAGGAAGTGATTAAAGAGATTCACACTCTTTAATTGTCTTTTGAAGCAGGTAGATGAAAAGGAATGGATCAAATAGTAACAAATAAGGAGGGAGAATTCAGATCTAGGATGGAGATAATTGGCACTAGTGCCATCAATTTCTCCTCCTGTGCCCATATGGAGGCAGCCTCAGAAACGTCCTCTACAGTTTTCCAGAATAGCCACTGAAATTGGTACGTGAGATAAAAGCTGTGATCCAGGTAAACCTAACTGAAACAGGGTATGATGAAATCACTTAGCTCCTATTGAATTTATTAAAAAGTTGGACCCAAACTTAACAGGTTTAAGAGAAAGAACATTTATTGTTTTGGGTGGCCCACACAAGAAGTATCTTCTAAAAGAGGCAAGGAGTGCTCTGAGCATTAGTGGAACTACCGACACTTTCACCAGAAGGCTATCCTCTGACCTATATATGACCTTTATCTCAAGTTACTAGACCATGGTAGTGGCTGAGTTCAAGTGAAACTTGAGATAGACGGAAAAGGCATTAACAACTCATTATACAGAATAAGTAAATTAAGGTTAAAAGATGTTAAGTGACATTTCCAAAATCAGGAATCAAACTAATAGAAATCTGACCCTAGATCTCAGGTGCCTGGTGTCCTAGTCTAGAGTCCTTACCTTAAATGACTCAACATTCACATGATGTGAAGTATGTTTAAGATCCTAACACTAGAAGTATTAGATTTAAGGATCCAGTTGTGATAATTGAAAATGTTTACCTTGGGCACTGTTATCTTTACATACATCTTGGTCCGTAAAGAACTGGTGGCCTTCATGTTATTCCTTCAGATGGCAGATACTATAGAATTAGAATATGTGTCAGAGACTGCTAGGGATCCACTAATGTTAAGATGAACATATTGTCCTGGTTTTCCTGGAGAAGTCCCGGTTCATTCTGTTGTCCCAGCATAAATAGTGATAGAGTCCTGTGTCTTTCTTAATAGTGTCCTATGTCGGGAGACAATTGTCCATGGGTCTCTTTCATTTCTGTACATTCTATGAGTCAGGTAATAACTCACTGTTACCTGGACTATATATTTAAAGATGTTTATAGAGAGAAGAGCCTTGGAAGATAGAGAATGTGACTCTCTCCAGCACAAAAGGCAAGCACATTACTGCCACTATAAAAGATTCACTAAATTCAAAATTCTTCTCCTGTAGTGCGACCAACTATGTGTGCATGCACCCATCCAAGCCCATCACATTGCCCCTGTGGGGCTTGGGAGGGCAAGGTAAACTGATGCAGATATGGTGATGCTCATGCTACTTGCAGTACCATGAGTCATAAACGATTGTTCCTGACCCAGGAGTCCCATGTCTTTTGCCAGTATCCATGAGACTGTGCCAGGGAAACTTATTATCTTGCAAATGGCATAAAATCTCAGACCCTTCAGAGTTAACATTCTAAAAATTATATGTTGTACTAAACTAATTAAAGAGCATCTGAATTTCTGCTGGGCACCCCAGTAGAGACTACATTTCCCATCTTTATTTTCATGGCCATGTGATCAAGCTCTGGCCAATGCAATGTGAGGCAAAGAGTTACTTCCAGATCACAGTCATAAGAGGAATGGGTATGCCCTGCCTTTGACCTTTCCTTCATTCATCTGGCTGGGATACAGACCTAATGGTGGCAGCTTGAGAAGACGTTTTAGACTCAGGATACCAGTCATCTGTTGAGGATGGCAGGACCATCCCTTTAGCCTTGGGCTGGCTACTTCTGGACTGTAAGGGAGATATACATTTTTTATCTTACTTAAATCAGTGTATTTTTGGCTCCCTTTAATGGCAGTTTGAATGTACTCTAAAAAATGTAGCAGCAAACTTAAAGATCTCTTTGTTATTATTACTTGAAATAAATGAAGAATTTGAGACCTAAAATCAATGAATGACTTGCTCATCATTACAGAGTTGAGAAAACTAAAATTCCCATTGATTCCCTCCTCCCCTATTCCTCACATTGCCCATATCCAGTATTATCAGATGATATTGAATATAAAAGCACAAGGTGTCCAGAGAAGCAGGAGTATAGGGAACTCTTTACAGTGAGTACAAGTAAATGGATGATAACTTATATCAATTATCCAGCTCCGGATGAAGAAAAGCATATAGAGACATAATTTGAGCTTTGTGAGTTGACAGTCAAGGTAAGACTGAGAAAGTGCAAGGGTAAAAAGTACTTGGTGGAGGAGAAATAATTTATACTAAAGTGACATGGTCGACAGTTTCTTTCAATTTTCATTGTTATGTCCCCAATGTCCACTTCACTGCCTTCTTGGAGTGGCTTCATTAAGCAAGTGAAATTTGAAGGGGGATCTGAGAGAGTTGAAATAGTTCTCATGGCAAATGGGTGAGGGAAAACTGGCTAGGCACTGACTTCATAAATCAAGCAGTATCTGTACGTTAGACACTCATGAAATGCTTGTGGGTGTGGTGAAGATACCGTGATTTTGAAGGCAAGGTTTGTAACCAAAGAGAAAATACAATTTTGCAGGGCTTACAATACCAACATTAGAAATAGCAATATGGTTTTGTAGGGAGGAAGGAAATAGGTAGTTTTATAGAGATTATGGGGCTCGAGGTATGCCTTGAAAAATAGAATGTTGGGAAGTTGAAGTCTTGTTAATAGTTGAAGAATTGCCACATGGTTCTCATTTAACTGGAATGTCTTAATGACGAGCGTTTTGTTATTGTTTTTTAACTTTTTGGTGAGCTTAGTAAAAACTTCTTCCTTAATCTTATCTCCTTGGAATCTCATGGTTTTATAGATTGGTGCAGAAGTGATCTTAGGGCATGAAAGTATCTGAAGAAGAAATGGAAAAACTCCAATAAAGCATTGGATTTGGGATGGACATTATTCAGAATTCTTAGGTGCCATATACAATACTGAAAAGGGAAAGATTATTGTAGGCTGAGATTCATCCGATATGTTCTCTTGGAGCAAACAAGGAGTTAGGCAATTGTTTGAAGGAATTGAGAATCAATGTGGCACAAAAAAGCCCTTGGGCTAGGCTCTGCATCTCTGCTACCATGCATTTGTTTAAATTAAATTTTTTAAATTTTAAATTAATTGTGGTAAAATGCACATAACAGAAAATTTACCATCTTAACCATATTTAAGCATACAGTTCAGTAGTGTTAAGTAAATTCACATTGTTGTACAAACAATCTCCAGGATTTTTTCATCTTGCAAACCTGAAATTCTACATCCATTGAACAGTAAATCCTCATTTTCTCCTCCCCCTATCTTCTGGCAACAACCATTGTACATTGTTTCTATAAATTTGACTAATCTAGATACCTCACATACATGGAATCATATGGTATTTGTCTTTTTGTGACTGATTTATCTCACTTAGCAAAATGTCCTCAAAGTTCATCCATGTTGTAACATGTGTCAGATTTTTTTTCCTTTTTAAGGCTGAATAATATTCCATTATATGTGTATACCACATTTGTTTATGCTTTCATCCATTGATAGACATGTGGGTTGCTTCTACCTCTTGCCTATAATAATACTGCTCTGAACATGGGTATACAAATATCTCTTTGGTACCCTGCTTTCTGTTCTTTTGGATGTAAATCCAGGAGTGGAATTGCTGGATCACATGATTCTATGTTTAATGTTTTTGAGACATTGCTATATTGTTTTCCATAGTAGCTATACCATTTTACATTCTCACCAACAGTGCATAAAGGTTCCAGTTTCTCCACGTCCTTGCCAACACTGGTTATTTTCTTTTTTTTTTTCTTTTAAAATAGTAACCATCCTAATGGGTATGAAATGATATCTCATGATTTTTTTTTAAAGTAATTAAATTTATTTTAATTTATTTATTATTTTTTTATTTTATTATTATTTTATTTTATTATTTTATTATTTAATTTATTTTATTATTTAATTTATTTATTATTTATTTTTGGCTGCATTGGGTCTTCGTTGCTGTGCGTGGGCTTTTCTGTAGTTGCGGCACACAGGCTTCTCATTGCGGTGAGAAGCACAGGCTTCTCTTTGTTGTGGAGCATGGGCTCTAGGTGCGTGGGCTTCAGTAGTTGTGGCTCGCGGGCTCTAGAGCGCAGGCTCAGTAGTTGTGATGCACAGGCTTAGTTGCTCTTCAGCATGTGGGATCTAACCGGACCAGGGCTCAAACCCGTGTCCCCTGCATTGACAGGCGGATTCTTAACCACTGCGCCACCAGGGAAGTCCCCTCTCATTGTGATTTTGATTTGCATTTCCCTATGATTAGTGATGTTGAGCATAATTCTATATGCTTATTGGCTATTTGTTTATTTTCTTCAGAGACATGTCTTTTCAAGTTCTTTGTCCATTTGAAAAAACTTATATAAACTATTTATTAACAGACAATGCCCACAAATTTATTTCTTCTTGGACACATGCATGGTGCAACCATGGTGGCCTGTGGTCTTGGTGTGTTGGCCTCGGACACAAAGTCCCCAGAAGTGGCACAGCCCTCTGTGGGCCCAAATCTTCTTCATTTGCTCCAGGTTTTCATGAAATTTGTTGTCCAGACCATTGGCCAAGACTTGGCTGTGTTTTCCATCCTTCACATCCTTCTATCTGTTGAAGAACCAGTCTGGGATCATGTACTGGTGTGGATTCTGCATAGTGGTGGTCACACATTCTACGTCTTCCTCAGTGAGCTCTCCTGCCCTCTTGGTGAGGTCGATGTCTGCTTTCCTCAACATCACATGAGCAAATCTTTGCCCCACACCCTTAATTGCTGTAATGGCTAAAGCAATATTATGCTGCTCATCAATATTGTTGTTGAGTACTTGCAAAATGTGCTGGAACTTCTCAGGGATTACTAGAGACGTGGCAGCAGCCCCAGTAGCCCTTTTGTCCATTTTTAAAATTGGGTTGTTTTTTGTTGTTGAGTTTTAAAAGTTCTCTCTGTATTTGGGTTATTAACCCCCCATGATACATATGATTGCAAATATTTTTTTCCCATTCTACAGGTTGCCTTTTCACTCTGTTGGTTGTGTCCTTCACATGGAAGTTTTTAATTGTGATGTAGTTCAGTTTAGCTATTTTTACTTTTGTTGCCTGTGCTTTTGGTGTCATATCCAAGAAATCATTGCCAAATTCATTGTAATTAAGTTTTTCCACTATGTTTTCTCTTAAGAGTTTTATTGTTGAAGTCTTAAGTTTAGGTCTTTGATCCATTTTGAATTAATTTTTCATATGATGTAAGGTAAGGCTTTAACTTTATTCTTTTGCATATGTCTATCCAGTTTTCCTAGCACCATTTGTTGAAGAGACTGTCCTTTTCCCATTGAATGGTTTTGGCATCCTTGTCAAAAATAAGTTTACCATATACTCAAACATTTATTTCTGGCCTCTCCATTCAATTCCACTGGTCTGTATATCTGTTTTCATGCCAGTAACACACTGTTTTGATTACCATAGCTTTGTAACAAGTTTTGAAGTCAGAAAGTGTGCGTCATTAACTTCATTCTTCTTTTTATAGATTGTTTTGGCTATTTGGGGTCCTTTGAAATTCCATATTAATTTTATAATGGATTTTTCCATTCTAAAAATTTGCATTAAATCTGTAGATCATTCTGGTTTGTATTGACACCTTAATAGTATTAAATCTTCCAATCTATGAGCACAGGATGTCTTTCCAATTATTTGTGTCTTCTTCAATTTCTTTTAGCAGTGTATTTTTGTTTGTTTTTAACATCTTTATTGGAGTATAATTGCTTTACAATGGTGTGTTAGTTTCTGCTTTATAACAAAGTGAATCAGCTATACATATACATATATCCCCATATCTCCTCCTTCTTGCGTCTCCCTCCCACCCTCCCTCAGCAGTGTTTGGAAGTTTTCAGCGTATAAGTCTTTCACCTCCTTGGTTAAGTTTTTTCCCAAGTGTTTTATTTTTTAAATGCTATTATAAATGGAATTAAAAATTTTTTTCCTTTTCAGATTATTTATTTTTAGTGTATGTAAATGTAACTGATTTTTACATTTTGATTTTATATCCTGCAATTGCAGAATTTGTTTATTTCTAACAGTTTTTTAATGCAGTCATTAGGGCTTTCTACATATAAGATCATGTTGTAACTAGAGACATTTTACATCTTCTTTCTGATTTGGACATCCTTTGTTTCTTTTTCTTGCCTACTTATTCTGGCTAGGACTTCTAATACTGTGTTGTATAGAAATGGCAAAAGCAGGCATGGCATCCCTGTCTTGTTCCTGATCTTAGAGGAAAAGCTTTCAGTCTTTCACCATTGAATATGATGTTAGCTGTGGATACTACTCATTTTTTCACTCAGGATTATGTTCAAAGAGAGTCTGCTCTGATGAAAAATAGTCTTATCTCTTGATGCAGTTACGAGGAATACTGTGATTTGCCAAGTTAAGTTTTATATTTTCTTCAGTTTGATCTACTCATTTAATAGTTAAGGAAAGGCCCTGGGGGTAGGCATGGCCACTTGATATTTAATGACAATGATGACAATGAGAAGTGGCCGGAGTCTCTTAGCTCTTGAGACAGTCCTATTTCAATGACTCCTGAGTGCTTCTTCAGTTGTAAGAGTTGCAATTGCCAGTTGAATTTTGTTGTAAGCAGCTCTTACCCTAGATCAATTAGACTCAGCTCTCCCCTCACCTCCTGCAATGAATTCCCTTTTCTCGTTCGATCCAAATACTGTGATGCCTACTCTATGTTACTATCTCCTCTGTAAAGACTTTCCTGCCTCAGAATTCCAATGGGCATATTTTCTAGAGCTAAAATTGTGCTGAATCACAAAGGTTCTCAACTGCACAGGCAATGTTATTTGTAGTTTCAAGAAATACATTTCTCACGTGTCTGTGACCCTATTTTCCAAATGGATAAAGTGCTGCTGTAATGAATGAAATATAAATTCACTAATTGAGGGTCCTCTGAAGCCAAAACATTGGGTATCATATTTTAATTGTAACTTTAAAGCAGGTGGGTTAGAAATCTGAGTTAAGCACGAAAAAACTCAAGAGAACACTATATCAAATTAATTTGAATTGGTATTTCCATATTTCATTTCATTCTTGAGTAATGGTTTTGACAACATGCTGGTAAGAGTATTTTCTTAATATTCATAAATATGGAGATATGTATCTCCTTGTTGGCAAGAGTATTTTCTTAATACTCTTGCTTATATCTATGGATATAGCTATAGATATAGATATATGGCTATAGTAGAAGTTATCAGCTGTCTCAGTGAACATGCTAAGTGACACTTTGTCCAAACTTTAGTATACATTAAGTTCCACAAGATGAAAAGAGTTAGGGGGATGGATGGTGGTGATAGTTGCACAATAATGTGAATGTATTTAATACCACTGAGCTTTACACTTAAAAATGGTTATTTTATATTATATATAAATATTATATATTTATATATTATATATAAATAATAGTTATATAAAATGGAAATTTTATATTATGTGCATTTTACCACAATTTTTAAAAAGTGAAAAAAAATGTACGCTTACTCCGACCCTCTGTCTAACCTCCCTTCCAGCCAGCAGTAGCAATAAAGGCCCAGGGTGGTTGGTTTCCAAAAGATAAAAAAGATGAAGGAATGTCATTTGTCTTTTAGGTTCAAATGCAAAATGCTTACACATACATACACAGGTAGGCAATTATGCATAACTTTAGGCAAGTTAGGATATTACAAGAAGTACGTGCACAAAAAACTATTCAAGAAAGAGAAGTTGAAAGAAAAATATGCCGTTCTCATGCCCTAGGCTGCTTTTGATAGGGAAGCAAGTAACTACTGTAACCAATCGCCTGTATTTAGCACCAACTGCTTTGACAGCACAGGGCTCTCTTCCACAGACTGGTTTGTGTTAAAGAAAGCAGTTCTGCCAGATACAGACTTATGGAAATGTCAGGAACATCCTATGCAGCTACTTCTAACAAGTGGAATAATCTCCAGACCACTTTTGGAGAGTTTTCTTCTGCTTGAGAGGGGAAAAATAGTAGTGGGGGAGATTTCTCTTTGATAGATTTCAGATTTGTTAAGAGTTGAGGACCATAAAACAAGGCGCTCCCTCATGTTTCTTATTGGAGCAAGAAAGCTGGAAGGTGGAGATTTATCAGTGAACGGTCATGTCTCGAGGGGCTAGAAGGGTTTTGGATTTCTAAGAGACCCAAATTTCCTTGCCCCAAACATACCTCTGTGCTTTACATTCTGTAGTAAAAGATATGAGCAGCGTGCTGTGGAAGGCACACAATTTCCTGTCCATCTGTGCTGTGCTACCAATCATCGCCCACAAACTCAGAGTGTGTCACCCTCAAAGATAGTGTTTCATCTGAGGAAGGCTGCTACCAAACTGTAGCATGTGGTTATTTGAATAAGAACAGAGTGATAAAATCGTCATTGGGAAAAGGGGCTAAGGGATCATTTTTATGGACTCGAGAGGTAGAAAACAGAAGAGAACTTTCTGGGATTCCCAAATAATTTTAACCAGCAGCCCAACTTAAGGTATTGAGCCATCAGAATTGCCTGTGAATCACCCAGACCTTTGTATTTTACAGGCGCTCTTTTCTGTCATTAGTGAGACTGTGTGTTTTGATGTTACGTGGCCTGTTCTTTCACAACCCCAAGGTCATGGGTGTCTCTTGGATGCAGTCAGGAGGCACCAGGAATTGTGCATTCTAGCTCACCAAAGATGAACACTTCCTTTTTCCATAAGGGTCCAGAAAAAAACTGAGATCAAATGGACAGTCCTTTATCTTATATAGTTAGCTTTTCTGAACGAGCTCACTGGATTGGAACTGAAGGCTTAAGATACCCTCAGAAGGGATTTATAAGAATATTATAATTTACAACTTGTTGCAATGCAACAATTTAGAATTCAACACATGTGGTGGCTGAAATTTCAGTTAATCTGGACTTTTTTCTTTCTTTTTTTTTTTTTTTATGGACTTTTCATTGTTTGACAAAAGTGAAGGCTCTTCAAGACTGGGGCTTCCCTAAAGGGTCCTTCATGGAATCCTCCACCTCTGGTTCATTAACTCTTCTCCAGAGTCATCAGTTTCCCACGTGCACTGTCCTCTTCAGGTCACTCAAATACCTCTTTCCTCGCTCTAGAAGAGTCCACAGGTAGAGTTTCTAGGTACCTGTACACAGAGTTTCTAGGCTTCTCTCTGAATCCTCATGTCACGTGCAGCCCTAGATTTTGGCTAGATAAACCCTGAGCTCTGTTCTAAACCATCAGAGACTCTGGGTGGAGAATGGGATCCAGTCCAGGAGAGACGGTACAGATAGGCCCTCAATTTTTTTTGGCATCTTCTTAACAGTTGTCAGGATGCTGCTGCTGTTTATCTTTCTAGGGAACTTGGCAAATAACCATGTCACTTGAAACATTAATTCTTTTCGAAAGCTACGTAGCCTACTCCCATATTATTGAAAGAACTTTTCTCCTATTAGCAGGGCTATGATGCTGTCTTGTAGAACAAGGTATTTTCATTGTTGCCATAAGGAAAGTTGGTTTGTTCTGCTCCAGCTGAGGTCTGGTGGTACCAGAAAAAAAAAAAAAATTACTCTTTTACTGGGTTTCCTTTTTTGTTTCTCAAGGAGTGACTCCAACTCCTATTAGTTTATTTGGATTCAGAGTCTCCCTCCTGGAGCGGATTTACGTCTGTAGCATCTGTGGCACGGAGTCTTCTCTTAACAATCAAGCTGCCTGCCAAGCACTCATTGTGTTATTTCTTTGTCGGAGGCAGTCTGTTAAAGATCTCTTTAAAAGATTTAACGCTATCCTGAAGTTTTTGAGAATCTCTGAGGCAGTGTCTTATCCCCTGCGTTGGAGGGGATTCTGGTCTTCTTAACTTTGAGTGGGAAACCTGGGTAAAGGGCTTAGGCGGTCTCTGCTCAAATGGGGTGAGAGCCTGCCTGGCAGGGGCCACGCTGGCGACTGTGACATAGCGATATTCTCACTGTGTGTGCTTCAGTGGTTTAACAATACGTTTATGAGTCTCACAGTGACTTTCCTGCTGGCAGCCAGGCTAAGCGAATGGGTGACAAGAGACTCTGCCCTCCAGGCAGCCTGGTCCTGGAGCAGGGGTCAGCTCTCTCTCACCCTTGCTTTCTTTGAACACCTCAACCCTTCCCCCAACGGCACCAAAAAGTTGGTCGGGAGCCTCAAGCACACCTGCCCATCTCCGACAACCTTATACCTACCTCTCATATCAGGCAAGATGTGGACGTGGGGCTGTTTCCTCTCGGTTTTGGCTGACTTCCAGGTCTGAATGCTCGTCACGTTTGGAGATGAGACGTCAGAGCGCCCCAGTGTGGGTGTGGGTGACCCTGGTCTCCTCATCTGCTTATGAGTATAAATTGGTTAACACTGGAGAGAGTCCTTTGTGCTTTTCCCTGACCTCAAGGCTGTTGAGGGAGGTTTCAAGGGCGCTAATTGAGAGGCTTCAAGGAGGTTAGTTGGAGAGCTTTTGTGCATCCTCTGCACTGGAGTGATGGCAGGCTGTGGTTTGACTCTTACAGAAGAAATCTAACGGGCAAAGTGGGCTGTGGCCACAGTGCGGAACCTGAGGTTCGGGACCGCAGAGTCAGGGGTTGCAGATGTATGTTTCCAAGGGATCAGTGGTCACGGAGAGCCAGTCTGCCAGGGGTCTAGAATCATCTTGCAGGGCCTCTTCCAAGAGGGCTTCTTGAAGGAGAACGGAACCCCTAAAGGAGAATGTGTGAGGAGGAGAAGCACAGAAGAAAACCAGGAGCCTAAGAGGGGTAAAAAGGGCCCGTTGGGGATTGTATCACTGAGGCAGGGAATGGCAGGTGACAGACCACAGCAACGAGGGTTGTGCAGAAACACACAAAGCTGCCCATGAGAGAGAGAGCTTTAAAGCCATAGTCAGACAGATACAACTCTAGATGATTCTAATTAGGAAAGATGTTTTCTACACTCTTATCCGTTCACCCCTTTCTTCCCATCGCTGCTGTCGAGGAATTTTCAAATGCTTCACTTAGAGCTCCAAACCCATTCCTATTGCTTCCTGCTGGCAGCAGTCTTGAGATAAACCTGGAATCAAGTTTGGAATTTTGATATGGGATTGCACCAGATTTTTTAATTCAACTGTGACTGTTTAAGGGACCAAACTAAAGGGCAACATTACATTATCAGAACGTATGCATGTATATTGAGGAACTTGCCCAGGCTTTCATGGAGTAGGGGAAGAACAGAGCCTACATATTGGGTTTGAGAGGGTCATGATGAAAAAGAATAAAGAAGTTTCTGATGTATTATAAGCCTAACTTGCTTGATGTATTAATTACATAAGGTATGATCTAAGTAAAAACTTGGAGCTTGCTTGCCATTCAATCGCAGGTTCAAGATCAGTCACCCAGACCTGCCTTCCCCACGCTATCGGACGCTGCCTTAGTCTAAACTCCTTCTAATTGCAAAGACCAGATTGCAACAGAACCCCTCCCGTGCTATCTATTCCTCATTGCAGGTAAATACCTAAAAGGAAGAACTCTGATGTCACACCTATGACAGGAACTAGTGTTACTGTTATCTGGGAGGTTGCCAAAATGTTCCTGTTTAAAGCTCATTTCTTCAGTCCCCACCTTTAAGCTCTTGTTCTGTTCGCTGCCTGTTCTTTTAAGACCTGACCTTGCTGGTCTCAGTCAACCAATCCCTCACCCCAGCACAGTAGCCCAGGTCCTATTACCCATGGTAGCAGATCTCCTGAGAGCTAACTGCCTTTCTTCCTGGACTCCTAAGAATCCCCTACACCCACTTCTCATTGTAAAGAACCTTCCTTCCTTTCCAAGCCCAGTCACTGTGACCCTTTGCTCTTCCTGGAACCACTGGTTGCTGGCACTTGCCTGACCATGATGGGGGATTGCACTCCTGCTTGGAGTGGCCTGCTTGAAACTATTGTCGGTGAATCCACCAGCCCCAGAACTTGTTCCGCCACAGGGAGAAGTTTCCAGCTTTCTCCTCAGGATAAATTAAACTTATGTAGCAAATTAAGTCTAGTGAGTATCCGGGGATAGTGTAAATTGGGCCTAACATTCCATACCAGCTTTACTTCTCAGTGACGCTGGAATTAAAACTGAAACCTGAAGATGATCTTGAGGCTGAAATTGAGGTTTAACGGTTTCATAGATTTTATTTGCTGATAATAAAACAGCTACTCCTTTTAAAATAGCTAATATGCTCCAGATACTTTGCTAGTACTTTGCATATATTACCTGTCAGCTACCTGCAAAAGCAGGTTTTATGATCTGTTTTTTACAGATGAGGAAACTGTAAAACCTCAGCAGGCTGATTCCAAACCCATGCACTTGCCCTCACCTATGCCATCACTATATCACACTGGCTTCTTGGGAGCTACACAGTACTAGAGGGGTTTCTTTCTACTAAGTATGACCTGGTTTTGTTTGAACAGTGGTTCTCAACCAGGGGTCATTTTTGTCTTCCAGGGGACACTTGGCCATGTCTAGAAACCATTTTGGTTGTCATGACAATGGGGAGGGCACTAGTGGCATCTAGTGAGTAGAGGCCAGTGAAGCTGCTAAATAGACTACAATGTCCAGGACAGCTTCCAGAACACAAAATTCATCCAGCCCCAGTGTCAGTAGTACCAAGGTGGAGAAACTCTGGTTTAAAGCAATTTTAAAAAGCAGTTTGCATGACTAAATAGAACAGTTGGATGTGCAGTTTTAGCTAAATATGTTGCTAGGTCAATGAGTGACTGGGATAAAATTTTATAAAAGGAAATATAAAATTATTCTTATTTTGGTCCAAGTCCCTAGACATGTTACAGATTTTTAAATATCGGTAAATATGGGCTGCCTGAGCAGGAAAGGTCCTCCAGGAGCCCCTCCTGCCTGGAAAGGATCTAGGTAAGAATGGTTATGTTAGGTGGGCTCTGATGATTTTTGGCTTACACAGAGTGTTGGTGAGTTAAAGAATCCACTGTGAGAAGCCTAGCAGATTACAAAGCACAGTAACCAAACACTTTACTAGCTGGTATGTCGTCAGGGACTCCCGCATTATTTTCCAGAGTTTCTGCTGTCTTGCCTGTCTGTTAAAAATCCCAAACAAACCTCAGAGTAGAGTTCTGAAAAGCCAGGTGAGTAACTTATTTCATTTATTTTCATAATAGGAAAGTCATGCAGGTTTGCTCACTGGAGCAAATTACACAGTTACTGAATCAGGAAAGGACAATATTACTTACAAACTGTTCTCTGCTGGTCCTCATAGCAGAGGAAAGATTGTTCTAGCATAATATAATGGCATTCAAAATATTATAGCATTAATTCAAGTAACCAGACAGTAAGAAAACAAGTAGCAGGCCCTGGGCTTCCTTGGTGGCGCAGTGGTTGAGAATCTGTCTGCCAATGCAGGGCACACGGGTTCGGGCCCTGGTCTGGGAAGATCCCACATGCCGCGGAGCAACTAGGCCCGTGAGCCACAACTACTGAGCCTGCGCGTCTGGAGCCTGTGCTCCGCAACAAGAGAGGCCGTGATAGTGAGAGGCCCGCGCACCGCGATGAAGAGCGGCCCCCGCTTGCCGCAGCTAGAGGAAGCCCTTGCACAGAAACGAAGACCCAACACAGCCAAAAATAAATAAATAAATAAATAATTAAAAACTTAAAAAAAAAAAAAAAAAGTAGCAGACCCTGAACAGCAGTAATGTTCTGCTCCTGGAGCTGCTTAGCTATTTAAAATACCAAACAGCAGAGAAACCCAGAGACCAGAAAGTGAAAGCAAATACACTTAATGATTTAGGAAAAGAGCTTGGAAAGGGAGAGGTAATCACCCATTGGCCAACTTAACTCTTGACTTTTAAAATGAATTGGAAGTGGGAAGAAACACATTTCCTTTTAACGTAAGAGTCCAAGTGTAATTCTTAATGGTGCTTTCCAAACTGCATTCATATTGTTGCTGCTGCCCTGAGAAGTATAAATGATGCAAACATCTGTGCATACCCCATGCATTTGTGCACAACATGGTCATGCTGTAAAGCTTCCCATAAAACAAAGCAGCCTGAATATTACTCAGGCTTATTTTATAACGCTGCCTGGATTTGAAAATGGATAGAGAGAGTTATTATGTACTCGTAAATTCAGGCCAGTTAGGCAGAGAAACATTCCAAACATCATGCCACATGTTGCTGCATCCTATCAACTCCTTTAGGTGCTGTTCTGTGGGAGAAGAAAGCCTCAGCAGACCTTTACACACAACTTGTTTTCCTGGCAGGTAGAGAACACGTGTCTGTAGGATTTTGGTGGGTGTAAAGCTGCTCTTTCATATGAAATGATGTCCACTAGCTCCTAGGTTATCTGTGTTTCAAAAGGATGGAAAGTAATGGGGAGAATTATTATGGAGACCGAATTAAAGGATGAACAGTTGGTGAGGGTAGATTATCCAAAGGTAGAAAATAATACACATTAGAGATAGTAAATGTGAAAATCCCTAGATATTTTAAGCTCTGTCTTTGAAGCTTTAAAAGGTTTAAAATTTATTTTAGGAAATATCAATTCACAAGGAAGTTAGAAAATATTAGTTCATCAGTACTAACTTATGCATTTGTTTTTTTTTTTAAATTTTTATTGGAGTAGGGTTGATTTACAATGTTGTGTTACTTTCTGCTGTACAGCAAAGTGAATCAGCTATATGTATACATATATCCACTCCTTTTTAGATTCTTTTCCCATATAGGTCATTACAGAGTGTTGAGCATCACTACTTACTTATTAAGAGTAGAACTTAATTTACTGAGTATCTATTATGTGCCAAGTATTATGTAAGGTACTCAGGACATAAACGTAAGAGACACAGTCATTTCATGGGACTTCAATTCAACAAGCGTGACAAACAAACATAATAAATATCTTGATGCAAGTTGATAAATTCAACTAATTAAGTCTAGGGAGGAGATGGAGATTAGAGAGATATTTAGACTGTGGTGTGGTTGAATTAGTTACTAACTGATTCAGACTGCGTGTCGAAGGAGAGGCACTCCTTGAGTGTGCCTGTTAGCCCTCCAACGCAGGGAACTAGATGGATAGAGGTGCTGGGAACCAAGATGGTGGCGGTGCAGGCAAAGAAACCAGTTATAAGGCAAGTGGAAGAGTTAAGTTTTTAAGAAATTGAATTTAAGGTTTCTGATTATTCAGGTAGATATTTCTAGTAGCTAGGAAGAAATATGGGTTTGGCTATTAGGAGAGAGAGTTCTGAGTTGGAAAAAATAGATTCAGGATACCTTTAGGTTAAGTAAAGCCACCACATTTTGCTGCTTTTTTGATGGGCACTGAGACGGTTTCTGGTTTTGTGTCATTTCCCTACCGGGCTATAAGCTTCTTGAAGACTACCATGTCAAATGCATAGAGTCTATTTTCATTGTTAATTTAAAAGAAAACCTGTGGTTAAAAATCAACTGGTGAATGAGTGAACTGTATGATATGTGAATCTATCTCAAAGATCTTATAAAAAAGAAAAAGAAAAAGAAACAATTGATGCAATTTTCCTTTTCCAAAGTATTTCCCATAAGAAGGAAGGAAGGAAGGAAGACAGGAAGCAAGGAGAACAATCTTACACATCGAATTCATGGAATGAATGAACTGAAAACATTTGATTCCATAAGAGATCATTCCATTTGATTTGATAAGAGATCATTTTATTCTGTCTCCTACTTTTACTGATGAGGAAACAGACCAGAAGAATGAAAATGTGCCTATTTAGAGTCACACACGTGGTTGCCTGTAACACCCAAGCCTTCTTTCTCTGTTCTTTTTGTTTGGTTTTGTTTGGTTTGGGTTGTTTTTTTGTTTTTTAAATATATTGTCATGATATTTATTATTATTAACAGTATAATAAATGAATATTGGTGTTTAAAAAGACATATTGTCAGTAAAAGCGAAACAGAATAAAAGAGTGACCTTTCAGAAAAAGAGACTCAGAATGAGACATAAGGAAGGAGTAGGCTTGGCTTAGATTGTGAACCATGTATTCAGGGAGGCTAATTTTCTCTGTTTCTATTTTTAATAAAACCCTTGAGTTCTGGCAGCAAGTGTTAACAAGTCCACTTAATATTTGTCAAAAAACTTAAGGTCCTAAACTAATTAAAAATTCCTGTCTTTTTGCATTTGACATTTTCATATCAACTAGAAACTTTGTAGACTAAATTATAGAGTTTGAAGTAAAATTTTACATAATTAAACTCTTAAAAACCAATACTTATGCATTTCAAATAGAGAACCAGCCCAGAGGAAAGCATAACTTTATGTTTTTTGTTGTTGTTATCTTTTATTTTTAATTTTTTAATTTTATTTTTTTTTATACAGCAGGTTCTTATTCGTCATCAATTTTATACACATCAGTGCATACATGTCAATCCCAATCGCCCAATTCATCACACCACCAACACCACCACCCCTGCGGCTTTCCCTCTTGGTGTCCATAGGTTTGTTCTCTACATCTATGTCTCAATTTCTGCCCCACAAACCACTTCATCTGTACCATTTTTCTAGGTTCCACATATATGCATTAATATACGATATGTGTTTTTCTCTTTCTGACTTATTTCACTCTGTATGACAGTCTCTAGATCCAACCACGTCTCAACAAATGACACAATTCCATTCCTTTTTATAGCTGAGTAATATTCCATTGTATATATGTACCACATCTTCTTTATCTATTCGTCCGTCGATGGACATTTAGGTTGCTTCCATGACCCGGCTATTGCAAATAGTGCTGCAATGAATATTGGGGTGAATGTGTCTTTTTGAATTATGGTTTTCTCTGGGTATATGCCCAGTAGTGGGATTGCTGGATCATATGGTAATTCTATTTTTAGTTTTTTAAGGAACCTCCATAATGTTCTCCATAGTGGCTGCATCAACTCACATTCCCACCAACAATGCAAGAGGGCTCCCTTTTATCCACACCCTCTCCAGCATTTGTTGTTTGTAGATTTTCTGATGATGCCCATTCTAACTGGTGTGAGGTGATACCTCATTGTAGTTTTGATTTGCATTTCTCTAATAATTAGTGATGTTGAGCAGCTTTTCATGTGCTTCTTGGCCATCTGTATGTCTACTTTGGAGACGTGTCTATTTAGGTCTTCTGCCCATTTTAGGATTGGGTTGTTTGTTTTATTAATATTGAGCTGCATGAGCTGTTTATATATTTTGGAGATTAATCCATTGTCCATTGATTCGTTTGCAAATATTTTCTCCCACTCTGAGGGTTGTCTTTTCATCTTGTTTACAGTTTCCTTTGCTGTGCAAAAGCTTTGAAGTTTCATTAGGTCCCATTTGTTTATTTTTGTTTTTATTTCCATTACTCTAGGAGGTGGATAAAAAAAGATCTTGCTGTGATTTATGTCAAAGAGTGTTCTTCCTATGTTTTCCTCTAAGGGTTTTATAGTGTCCGGTCTTACATTTAGGTCTCTAATCGATTTTGAGTTTATTTTTGTGTATGGTGTTAGGGCGTGTTCTAATTTCATTTTTTTTACATGTAGCTGTCCAGTTTTCCCAGCACCACTTATTGAAGAGACTGTCTTTTCTCCATTGCATATCCTTACCTCCTTTGTCATAGATTAGTTGACCATAGGTGCATGGGTTTATCTCTGGGCTTTCTATCTTGTTCCATTGATCTATGTTTCTGTTTTTGTGCCAGTACCATATTGTCTTGATTACTGTAGCTTTGTAGTATAGTCTGAATTCAGGGAGTCTGATTCCTCCAGCTCCGTTTTTTTCCCTCAAGACTGCTTTGGCTATTCCGGTTCTTTTGTGTCTCCATACAAATTTTAAGATTTTTTGTTCTAGTTCTGTAAAAAATGCCATTGGTAATTTGATAGGGATTGCATTGAATCTGTAGATTGCTTTGGGTAGTAGAGTCATTTTCACAATATTGATTCTTCCAATCCAAGAACATGGTATATCTCTCCATCTGTTGGTATCATCTTTCATTTCTTTCATCAGTGTCTTATAGTTTTCTGCATACAGGCCTTTTGTCTCCCTAGGTAGGTTTATTCCTAGGTATTTTATTCTTTTTGTTGCAATGGTAAATGGGAGTGTTTCCTTAATTTCTCTTTCAGAGTTTTCATCATTAGTGTATAGGAATGCAAGAGATTTCTGTGCATTAATTTTGTATCCTCCAACTTCACCAAATTCATTGATTAGCTCTAGTAGTTTTCTGGTGGCATCTTTAGGATTCTCTATGTGTAGTATCATGTCATCTGCAAACAGTGACAGTTTTACTTCTTCTTTTCCAATTTGTATTCCTTTTATTTCTTTTTCTTCTCTGATTGCCGAGGCTAAAACTTCCAAGACTATGTTGAATAATAGTGGTGAGAGTGGACATCCTTGTCTTGTTCCTGATCTTACAGGAAATGCTTTCAGTATTTCACCATTGAGAATGATGTTTGCTGTGGGTTTGTTGTATATGGCCTTTATTATGTTGAGGTAGATTCCCTCTATGCCCGCTTTCTGGAGGGTTTTTATCATAAATGGGTGTTGAATTTTGTCAAAAGCTTTTTCTGCATCTATTGAGATGATCATATGGTTTTTATTCTTCAGTTTGTTAATATGGTTTATCACACTGATTGATTTACGTATATTGAAGAATCATTTCATCCCTGGGATAAATCCTAATTGATCATGGTGTATGATCCTTTTAATGTTTTGTTGGATTCTGTTTGCTAGTACTTTGTTGAGGATTTTTGCATCTATATTCATCAGTGGTATCAGTCTGTAATTTTCTTTTTTTGTACTATTTGTCTGGTGTTGGTATCAGGGTGATGGTGGCCTCATAAAATGAGTTTGGGAGTGTTCCTTCCTCTGCAGTTTCTTGGAAGAGTTTGGGAAGGATGGGTGTTAGCTCTTCTCTAAATGTTTGATAGAATTCACCTGTGAGGCCATCTGGTCCTGGACTTTTGTTTGTTGGAAGGTTTTTAATCACAGTTTCAATTTCATTGCTTGTGATTGCTCTGCTCATATTTTCTATTTCTTCCTGGTTCAGTCTAGGAAGTTTATACCTTTCTAAGAATTTGTCCATTTCTTCCAGGTTGTCCATTTTATTGGCATAGAGTTGCTTCTACTAGTCTTTTAGGATGCTTTGTATTTCTGTGGTGTTGTTGTAACTTCTTTTTCATTTCTAATTTTATTGATTTGAGTCCTCTCCCTCTTTTTCTTGATGAGTCTGGCTAATGGTTTATCAATTTTGTTTATCTTCTCAAAGAACCAGCTTTTAGTTTTATTGATCTTTACTACTGTTTTCTTTGCTTGTATTTCATTTATTTCTGCTCTGATTTTTATGATTTCTTTCCTTCTGCTAACTTTGGGTTTTGTTTGTTCTCCTTTCTCTAGTTCCTTTAGGTGTAAGGTTAGATTGTTTCTTTGAGATTTTTCTTGTTTCTTGAGGTAGGCTTGTATAGCTATAAACTTCCCTCTTAGAACTGCTTTTGCTTGCATCCCATAGGTTTTGGATCGTCGTGTTTTCATTGTCATTTGTCTCTAGGTATATTTTGATTTCCTCTTTGATTTCTTCAGTGACCTCTTGGTTATTTAGTAATGTATTGTTTAGCCTCCATGTGTTTGTGTTTTCTACGTTTTTTTCCCTGTAATTCATTTCTAATCTCATAGCGTTGTGGTCAGAAAAGATGCTTGATATGATTTCAATTTTCTTAAATTTACTGAGGCTTGATTTGTGACCCAAGATGTGATCTATCCTGCAGAATGTTCAGTGTGCACTTGAGAAGAAAGTGTAATCTGCTGTTTTTGGATGGAATGTCCTGTAAATATCAATTAAATTTGTATGGTCTATTGTGTCATTTAAAGCTTCTGTTTCCTTATTTATTTTCATTTTGGATGATCTTTCCATTGGTGTAAGTGAGGTGTTAAATTCCCCACTATTATTGTGTTACTGGTGATTTCCTCTTTTATAGCTGTTAACAATTGCCTTATGTATTGAGGTGCTCCTGTGTTGGGTGCATATATATTTGTAATTGTTATATCTTCTTCTTGGATTGATCACTTGATCATTATATAGTGTCTTTTCTTGTCTCTTGTAACATTCTTTATTTTAAAGTCTATTTTATCTGATATGAGTATTGCTACTCCAGCTTTCTTTTGATTTCCATTTGCATGGAATGTCTTTTTCCATCCCCTCACTTTCAGTCTGTATGTGTCCCTAGGTCTGAAGTGGGTCTCTTGTAGACAGCATATAGATGGGTCTTTTTTTTTTGTATCCATTCAGCAAGCCTGTGTCTTTTGGTTGGAGCATTTAATCCATTCACGTTTAAGGTAATTATCGATATGTATGTTCCTATGAGCATTTTCTTATTTGTTTTGGGTTTGTTTTTGTAGGTCCTTTTCTTGTCTTGTGTTTCCCACTTAGAGATGTTCCTTTAGCTTTGTTGTAGAGTTAGTTTGGTGGTGCTGAATTCTTTTAGCTTTTGCTTGTCTGTAAAGCTTTTGATTTCTCCTTCGAATCTGAATGAGATCCTTGCCAGGTAGAGTAATCTTGGTTGTAGGTTCTTCCCTTTCATCACTTTAAGTCTATCATGCCACTGCCTTCTGGCTTGTAGAGTTCCTGCTGAGAAATCAGCTGTTAACCTTATGGGAGTTCCCTTGTATGTTATTTGTCGTTTTTCCCTTGCTGCTTTCAATAATTTTTCTTTGTCTTTAATTTTTGCCAGTTTGATTACTATGTGTCTCGACGAGTTTCTCCTTGGGTTTGTCCTGTATGGGACTCGCTGCGCTTCCTGGACTTGGGTGGCTATTTCCTTTCCCATGTTAGGGAAGTTTTCGACTACAATCTCTTCAAATATTTTCTCTGGTCCTTTCTCTCTCTCTTCTCCTTCTGGAACCCCTATAATGTGAATGTTGTTGCATTATTGTTGTCCCAGAGGTCTCTTAGGCTGTCTTCATTTCTTTTCATTCTTTTTTCTTTATTCTGTTCCGCAGCAGTGAATTCCACCATTCTGTCTTCCAGCTCACTTATCCGTTCTTCTGCCTCATTTATTCTGCTATTGATTCCTTCTAGTGTAGTTTTCATTCAGTTATTGTATTGTTCGTCTCTGTTTGTTTGTTCTTTAATTCTTCTAGGTCTTTGTTAAATATTTCTTTTATTTTCTCCATCTTTGCCTCCATTCTTTTTCCGAGGTCCTGGATCATCTTCACTATCATTGTTCTGAATTCTTTTTCTAGAAGGTTGCCTATCTCCACTTCTTTAGTTGTTTTTCTGGGGTTTTATGTTGTTCCTTCATCTTGTACATAGCCCTCTGCCTTTTCATCTTGTTTATCTTTCTGTGAATGTGGTTTTTGTTCCACAGGCTGTAGGATTGTAGTTCTTGCTTCTGCTGTCTGCCCTCTTTTGGATAACTTTATGTTAAAGTGGACCAATTACCAATTGAGAACTTCAGAAGCAACTTGCTTATGATGCCTTAAATGAAAAAGATTTTAAGTGGCTGAGTTATCAAATGGAGGAGCCCATGAGGTTTACATGTGCCACAAGGATTTCTGTTATTCACAAAATAAATACATGATGTGGTCTGCAAATTTGATTTCTTGTGTATGAATTCTACTGCTGTTGTACTGCTTCCAACAATTTTATTAGTGAGAGTTTGTCCTTGGTCCCTGGGAGGAAAGTCAGTTCTAGGAAGTAAAGTGGTAGACTGGTGGTGGCTTTAAGAACTAACAGGATAGTCTCCTTTTTTTTCATCTTTTCCCCTTTTTGACTGAAGTGTATGTTTTTAATAGATCGCATATATGAATCATTTACTCTTTTAAAATCATTCCATTTTCTTAGTGTATATTCAGGGAGATATGTGATTTCAGGGGAGTGCTTCTGGTTCTGTTCCTTCTTTAGCTTAGGATATAATGCCTATTGGAAGTATTTTTAGCCACAGTGTTTGACATGTAGTAGTTGTTCATTAAAAATCCAATGAATCAGATTTACCTGGTGGTGCAGTGGTTGAGAATCCGCCTGTCAAAGCAAGGGACACGGGTTCAAGCCTTGGGCTGGGAAGATCCCACTTACCACCGAGCAACTAAGCCCGTGCACCGCAACTACTGAGCCTGCACTCTAGAACCCGCATGCCACAACTACTGAAGCCCGTGTGCCTGGAGCTAGTGCTCTGCAACAAAGAGAAGCCACTGCAATGAGAAGCCTTTACACTTCAATGAAGAGTAGGCCCCGCTTGCCACAACAAGAGAAAGCCTGTGTGTAAGTGAAGACCCAATGCAGCCAAAAATAAAATAAATTTTTTTTTTTTTAAAGGATTTTCTTATTTATTTATTTATTTATTTATTTATTTTTGGCTGTGCTGGGTCTTCGGTTCGTGCGAGGGCTTTCTCCAGTTGCGGCAAGCGGGGGCCACTCTTCATCGCGGTGCGGGGACCGCTCTTCATCGCGGTGCGCGGGCCTTTCTCTATCGCGGCCCCTCCCGTCGCGGGGCACAGGCTCCAGACGCGCAGGCTCAGCAATTGTGGCTCACGGGCCCAGCTGCTCCGTGGCATGTGGGATCCTCCCAGACCAGGGCTCGAACCCGTGTTCGAGCAGATTAGCAGGCAGATTCCCAACCACTGCGCCACCAGGGAAGCCCCAAAATAAATTTTTAAAAAAATGAGAGACAAGTCTCTAAAAAAAAAAAAAAAAAATCCAGTAAATTAAATCAATGAAGGAGATTATTCGATGCTGCTTTGGTAAATAAACATGTGTAAGCCAAGGGATTTTTTTCTTTTTCTGTTAAAATGCCTAGGTCAAGTGACATTCTCTTTTAGAATTTGTGTAGTCTGTAGTGCCTGCAAGAGATATTATAGATCATTTGTTAGCCTGTACGACAGTTTGGTGGGTGAGTCAGTCTGTTGCTAAGGGAACAGCTCTGAGCAGCTGCATGTTTAACTCCAGAGTGTTCCATGCATGTTATAAATCTGTGCCTTTGAAAGACAGGGCTACACAGTTTTACTGTGCTACATTGGGTGTGAAATGGTTAAAGAGTAATAAAATCCTGATCTTTATAACAGGAATAAATGATTAATAATATTATCTGTAAAGTAAAATTTTGATGGTGTTTCCATTTACTGGATGATGGCTTTTTAAGTTCGGACTTCAAATCTGGAAGTTACTCTTTTCAGCCAAAACGAGAGGAGGTTGGAGAATGAATCAGTATAAATCACGTCATGAGTGCAGACATATGTAGAGCAGGTAAGGTCTGGTGGTGGAAAAGAACACCTGAATATAATGGAAACATCTTTAGGAAGCAAAGGTGGTAACAGTACAGAGGCTCATGACAACCCTTATTGCTGTAGTTCAGGCAGGACACAGAGGCAGGCTGATTAGCAGAGTACTACAATCAGAAAACTGAGTCTGCGGCAGCATGAAAAGTCAAAGAGAAGTCCTTCTCCAATAAGAAACCAGTGGCAGACATTTTTGCAATGGATGTTGAAGGGGAAAGGTCTGTCTTCTTAACAATAAAATTAATCAAGATCCTTATGGAAAGGCAGCTTTGTGTGTGTGCAGTGACTTCTATAGTATATGAGATGAGAACAATATGGAGGAAACCTAAAAGCAGTACCTAGATCAAGAGAAATTGAGACTGAACAAAATTCCTTCCACTAGGCATACCATTTCACCCCTTTTTCGTGAAGAATTGCAAATTACTATGCATTACTATGCATTTGTTTTATACAAATATACTAAAATTAACTGCATCATAACTCATAGTCCTCATTGTGTGGGTTTAGTCATTCCCACCTGTTGGAGACATGCTGTCCTCATAAATTCCCAAGTTAAAGAACCATTGCCAGTATTGCTACAGATGCCAATTTGAACTGGGCAGAGAGTCACTGATTGGCACCCAAGATACCAGTGCAGAAGTGGGCATCCCTGGGTAAGAATGTGTTACTGCAAGAAGACTTGCTTTTCCCTGGCTGTGCTACAAATACATCTCCTTACTTAAAAGTAACCCAGAGACATGTCCTATTAATGACATTCCAGAAACTATCTTCACACAAAAAACTTACGCGTGGTTGACCGTAAGGTTACACTCAGGCCTTGAGAATATTATGAATGCATCCAGTTTTTACAATGGCACTCTGAGTAGACCAAGAGTAGTACTCAAAGTTTTGAAAAATTCTCTGTGAGGCTCAGCCTTTTTTATGCATGCTTTTAATCATGTTACTTCTGCATGTAATAACCTACAATTATTTCACATTGTCACTGTGCCAGGCCCAAATTAACTGTGAGCTTTTCATGACCCCCCAGAATCTGACACCACCTTTGCTTTCTGAAGATGTTTCCATAATAGTCAGATACTCTCTCCTACAGGAGACCTTCCCTGCTCTGCACATTTCTGCATGCTTCACTTGATTTACACTGATTTCATTACCAGGAAGGCACTCTTGCTTATCTCTACCATACAGACTATGGTCTTCCACATCTTGAGGTACTTCTGTCCCAAAGATCTCCCCTGTTCTGAGCTTCTACAGTATGAGTGTTGAGTACCACATAGTTTATCACTATGTTTATTTACATAGTTTATTTACTACCTTCTGTAGTTTTCTCCTTTAATTTTTGTTATTCTTATTTTTCTGATTAGAATTGTATTTCTTGAAGGCAGGGATTTTTCTGGTAGCTCCATGACACCTAGTTCAGCAATGAGTGAATGACAGGTCTCAAGCTATTTTAAACCTATCTTTTTTTAGTTCTATTTAGAAAGTCTCCTTAATAGAAGCACTCTTTCATAGAGCTGTGATGCTGTATTGTTTTGTGATCCTGCTGCCCTTTCATTTGTTCATTTTATCGCTCCTCCCTTTTCATCCCTTACATTGCAATGGTAGCTTGAAAGTAACATATGGATCAGTTTTGGAAATTAAGATTAATTGCATTTTGAGAACTTTGCAGCACCCCTTTCAATATAATTAGCATTTCTCCATGTCATTGCACAGCTTAATTTGAGAAACATTCTAGAAATTACCAGCAGAGCTTGTGTGATGTATTGGCAACAACCCATGTCAATTAAGCTCATTGGCTAATATGGTCACAAAGTGCCATACCTAAGGAGCATAAGGTCAGAATTCAGGAGAACAAGGACTGTGTGCTCAATTAATGGTTTGAAACACCTGGATAAAGACAAAATGAGAGAGATTTGACAATGGTGAGGCATCACACAAATGTAAGGTAATACTATATCATTAATATTATTTTAGTAGTTTGATTATCATGGTATTTTGCACTCAGTAATATTGGAAAAAAAACCATGTGTCAACTTTTGGAAGCAACATCTCTTGTTCTGTTGCTTTTTAAGAATGTGGTTTGAGAGTGGGCAAAATTTTGCAGGATTTTATTAATTAATTGATGTTTTAAAACTGCCTGTTTTATTTCCCCATGCTGTCATGATGAGTGTAAATTTTTTTTTTTTTTTTACTGCGGTAAGAATATCTAACATGTGATTTATCCTCCTGACAATTTTTAAAGCATACAACACAGTATTGTTAACCACAGGAATGATGTTATATAGCAGCTCTCTAGAACTGATTCACTTCGCGTAGCTGAAACTTTACACAAGTTGAAGAGCAACTCCCATTTTCCCTCCCTCCAAAGTGCAATTTTTATTAATGCTCCAATTATCCCCCAAAGAGTTATACTGTACTAGAATGTTGATATCAATTTTTTTCTTTCTTTCTTTTTTTTAATTTATTTTATTTGTTTATTTTTGGCTGCATTGGGTCTTTGTTGCTGCGTGCGGGCTTTCTCTAGTTGCGGCAAGTGGGGGCTACTCTTCGTTGCGGTGCACAGGCTTCTCATTGCAGTGGCTTCTCTTGTTGCAGAGCACGGGCTCTAGGTGTGCGGGCTTCAGTAGTTGTGGCTCGTGGGCTCTGGAGCGCAGGCTCAGTAGTTGTGGCGCATGGGCTTAGTTGCTCCGCGGCATGTGGGATCTTCCCGGACCAGGGCTTGAACCCGTGTCCCCTGCAGAACTGGCAGGCAGATTCTTAACCACTGCCACCACCAGGGAAGCCTGATATCAATTTTATTTATTGTCTTTTTCTACTCTTTCAGGAAGTCTTATGTTACCACATTATTCACTGGCTTAAAATTTCTTTTCTAAAATTTGTTTATAATCTAATCCCATTATTTGAGAAAATCTCTCTACAAATTCTGAGTCGTCAAAGCCCAATACCCCCACATTTTTTGGGTTTTTTTGATGGCCGCTCATATTTTTCAAAGCAGTTATGTTGGGCCCCAATCATTGTTCCCACAGGCAGAAGCTCTCAGCCCTTATTTAACTTCCTTCCTTCAGAGATTTTCAGTTCAAATCTTAAAAAAATTTTGTTCTCTCTGTCCTGAATGAACTTCTACTCTGTGTCCTTTTAATTTCTCTTTTGGATATTGTTTTGAAAATAGAATACAGCAGAAACTAACACATTGTAAAGCAATTATACTCCAATAAAGATGTAAAAAGAAAATAGAGTATATAATCTTGAAATAATTGTTATGTATGTGGAGCTGGTAATATTTCTACTTATACTACTTATCAAAGGCATTTGCCTTTTAGGAGTAGAAGGAGGGCAATATTCAAGATTCATCTAGTTCATCGCAGTCTGAATGAATCATTATTTCTGTGACTGTGACTTAGTTTAAATGTTCCATATTATTGTTCATTTTGTATCATTGCTGTGTTCTGTAGTTTTTCAACCTTATTTGACCTTCATTGTGTCGATTTCAGTTTCTCCAGTCTATCCACATGGTATTATATTATAACCCAACCTTTTGTAACCTTTAGAAATCTTTCCCAGCTGTGAAATGCCTTCACACTCTAATAGTTGCATTAAGTCAGTCTTTAGATAAAACCAGCAGGTTCTCTGTAGTCACCTCTCAGTTAAACACCAGGTGATTCACAATTGTACTTTAATTTCAAGCACTTTAATTAGGAGTGTACTTTGGCATTATTTATCATACTTCCTATTTGAGTGTGCAACATGTAATTTGCATTCTCTTCATATGTCTCTTAAATTTAGAACATGAAACAGTGAACTGTCCAGGAAGGCAACACTTCTCCTAATATATTGTTGGAATGTCTGGAGGAGAAACAGTTGCCTATTGGTATAATTTTTTAGAATTCCGGGAAGACTCCTTGGTGTAAAATATGTCTACTCAGGAGCTAACTGATTCTGACAATTCCATCACTGCAGATTTGGGTTTTATTTTTAGCTCAAGCCTTTGATTACTATTAAGATGCAAATTACTCTGGAAGTTTTAGTGCTCAAGCCTTTTCAGCCACTTGTACTTAAGGGTTGTCTAAGATAGCAGAATCTTGTTCTAAAGAAGTCTTTGGTAAAAGGCAAGATCATGGGGGTAGATGGCCCTTGACAAAGAAGATGAGGTGCCAGTAGGACAAACAAGAAACAGAGGTATAAGGGACCCTAAAGATAAATATCATAAGTTTTATTTGTGGTGGAGTGACATTTTGATATTAAATCTGTGCGTTTCCTTCTCTTTCTTTTATCCGGACTCTGATCAAGTAGCAGGGAGGACCACTATCCTTGGCAAAGTGTTATTGGAGAAATGTAAAGTGTGAGAAGCAAGGAGATGCTCAACTTGTGTATTATAAGGCAGAGGCAATGGTCTTGTGTGCTGGGGCATCTGATTTGTACAAGTTGCGTGTTTTAAGAGAGCTTTGTAATTTCTAAAAGCTTATTTGGGAGGATCAAAATCAAAGCCCTAAAGGAATCAATTCACAAAATTTGTGATATATGTGTCGTACCAGCTCTGGAAAGAAATCATTAATCTCATCCAGAAACACTCCCACAGACACCCAGAATAATGTTTGACCAAGTGTCTGGACACCTTGTTGACACATAAAATTAATCATCACAGGGAAGTTAAGTAAATGTTTGTGATCATGTAGCTAGAAAGTGGTGGGAATTGGAGTTTATCCAGATCTGTAAGATAAAAAAAACTTTGCTTTTAGTAACTATGTGACATTATCAATATTCCATTCATATCCAGTCGGCTATCAGGATCTTCCTTTGTAATGCTTCTTGCTTCCTTTACATCTTTACAACCATCCCAGTTTAGCACCTCTTTGTCTCATACCCAGACCACTGAAATGATCTGGAAACTGGTAAACTTTCCTCCATTTGCTTGCTCAAGAATCTTTGTGACCCCCTGACATTAATGGACAAAATGTCTACCTCAGCCTGGACATTAAGGCTTTAATGTCATGGCTCCACATTTCCAGTCCTGGCTCCACCTGCACAGGTGATGGAGATGCATTGTACTTGTAGCAGAGATTTCAAAGTCTAAGGTATAAAGCAAAGTTGCATATGGTCAGAATTGCGTAACAAGTAGTTCTTATGTGAGCTAACATTTGACATACACTGAGCCAGGCTGAGGGGATGAACTAAAGGAGAGTCCATAACAGAATTTCGGAATGCCTGCAAACGTGCTTTAAAGTCCCTGCTAATGAATTGGGCATTGGTGGAGAGTTCTGAAGTATTCCTGCTTGCTTCCTGGGTGTATTCAATTTGTTTTATTGTTCAGTCTCTCTACCATCAATACACGTTAAAAGATTTGTTTGTTATTGTGAAGATTAAATTAGATAGTGGGGTTCTCTTTCTGGGGGGGTGGAGGAGGGTCTTTCCAGAGTCATCTGTAAGTGAAATGTACTTAGGACTTGACCCCATTCTGCTGCCTTATTTAAACTATATTTGTGTACAGATAGTATTTATCCTTTTCCAGTTGCTCAAGGGTGCAGAGCTGTAAGTCACACAATGTTGCCTTAATGACGCTCCTGATTCGTATGAATTTCTCTGCCCACAGCAGAGTATTCTGATCGTGACATGGACTAAATATCTCAAAGCACACGTGAATAATAGGATTTCTAGTTCGTTAGACAGGCTGGTCCAGAGGCAGTGGCCTGGGACTTTGCAGAAACTCTGCATCTGTGAGCTTCAACCTGCCCTTGCTCACATTCCTTTACCCTCAGAAGTCATTGATCACAAGTCATTGATCACATTTCCTTTTTCCTCCTCATCAACTGGCAAGTGTTAGGACACCTCATCATTTCTTTATTGGTGATAACAACAAATCTAAATAGTACAACAGAATATTTGGGGGATTGGTTTTGTAGGGGAGGAGGAAATTTTTGAATGATATTAACATTACTCAAAGAAGGACAACAGGACATGATTTTAATTTTGACTAGAAGCTAGTTAGACAAGTATATTGACATACAAAGAGCCCTGGATCAGAGATATTCTGCTCCTGGCTCTGCCACAACTGGCTTCCTGGGGAGACCCTGGGAAAGTCACCCATCCTCATTTACCTTTAATTTTCTTATCTTTAACAGAGGAATTAGGTGCTCACCAAGGCTCCTTCCCCGTGTCACGTTCTGTGACGGCAGCACATTCATTAACAAGTGCAGCAGATGGTAGGGTGTATTCTTTGCATATCTCACATTCAGAGAATTACCAGCATTGTTCTTGTTAGTGGAAGTGGATGCTATGTCCTCACAGGCTTTTTGAGAGCATTGGAATGCCTGTATCACGGTGCTGGCGGAATTGACAATATAGCACAGATCTAAAGGGAATTATTTACGTGAATAATCTTGTGAATATATGCACAAAGTAAGGCCCTCTCTGATGGCCTCCAGTTGGGAAAGATAAGCCTGTATTTCACTGCTTATTTCAATCAAAACACACCGAACACAATAAAATCAGAGTAAGAGCCTCTGCTCCTGTCCTTGGCTTTGAGCTGAAAATGACTCTATGAGAATGGATAAATTAACCATTCGAAGTTTCTCTTAGAGTATCTGAATGAAATCTTTTTCTTGTTCAATATGAACAGCTCTTTTACTCAAACTCACATGTGTCTTTTAAAATTCTTTTATCTTTGACTTAAAGAAATAAAGGGTAAGAAAAGAGAATAAGGATATGGAAGGCCCAGAGATAATATCCTGACAGAATTTCCATTGACCAAAAAATGTATTTGGGAAATGAACAAAAAGAAAAGGTGTCAGACACAAGATGATAGATGACTAAGGCAACTATCAGTTTGAAGGAGGATAATATGAGTAAAAGACAATTTTATTTTTAAAATTAAAGAGTTTTCACGTTCAGAGAGAAGTTAAGCATTTTTAAAAACTTGAGACTTAATTTGTACACTATTTTTAAATTGGTAAATAAGGAAGAAACTATTTTATGAAAGTAACCTAATACTTTAGAATGCCTTAAAAGTCCTTCAGCTGAAGTTTAAATACCTTACGTTCTGATCTGCAAATACAAGGGAAAACTAAACTCTAAAGAGAATACAAAGTGATTTTTTAAAATGAGGTTCGGATGGTAATTCACCTGTGCTAATCCTTTCCTTTTCTTTAAAGCCATGAATCTGTTCATTGCATTTTTGAGTTAGAAATGAAAATCATTTTACTTCTTATTTTCACATTTCTTGTACTTTTCAATGTTAGAACAATACAGCCTTTAAAATACTAAGCTGTACAAGGCAATATTGTACCAAAATAGTTAGAAAGTGTGTATGAGATACTAAAGCATCTGGTTGAAAAAAAAATGAAATATTAAATCAACTGTCAGGCAACTGTTTTGTTTCTCCAGTGTTAAATATCTGGGTTTTTTTTTTGGAATCCTCTGAATGTTTACTGTCATGCTGAAAAAAACTTCCTAGTGGTAGAAGGATCTTTTTTTGTTGTATCTGAACATATCAGGATGATTTCTGTCTGGGATCAAGAGTAAAAAACATGAACAGTTCTGGTAATGAGGCTCATTTCCTGAAACAGAAGCTTTCTAGGTGGTTTATGATCATTTAGAAACACCTTAACAATCACGCACATAAATCTATCTCTTCATTAACTTCTTTTTTTCCCCAATCAACCCATTTTACTGCTTATCCTCCAACCCCAACACAACCATGCACTTTTAATTTTGCTCTCATTGATGAGCCTTAACTGAGAAAGCTAACTGATAAGTCTATCAGGTTTTCCCTCTTGGTATATGAGATCTATTTTAATCCTAAATTAGAGAACTGTCTGCTGGGATGCCAGTGACATTCACTGGGAAGCTTCCCAGGGGAGGAGGATGGTATTAAATTCACTAGGAAGCCATGACCAAAAAGCTGTCACTAGGAAGACACTAGGAAGCTCATGGAACTCACCTTCAGAAAGCCAGCTGGGGGACCTGTGGAACTTTCTTGGAAATTCACTAGGGATGAGTTTCCCTGGGCGTTGTGACCTCCAGCCCCGTGCAGCAGGAGCAGGAAAAATAAAAGCACAGCAGAACGTGGAGGAGAAACTCTTCCTTCTCCAGGTCCCTTCCCATACTCTCTACTGACAGAGATTAACATCGTGTCACATGACAAGGGAGAAATGTTTCAGTTTCACAAGCAGGCAATGAAGGGTGGATTTGGAACTGAGAGGTAATAAGCTGTTAACTGGCACACTCCTTCTTGTTGTAGAGGGTGAAATCACATTCGCATATAATGGAATTGTAAAGTAAATCACAAGCCAGGATCATGTAGCCTTACAGGGTTATTTAGAGGATCAGTCCAGTCTTCACTGCTTCTGTGATTTAGGTTATAAGATGATTATACATTCTCTGTATCTTCGTATATAAGATACCATCGACTGAAGAACAAACCACTGAGGACCATGATGGTACCATCATAATAGAAAATCAGTGCCAATTAGACTAGGACATGCTATTGACTGTAATTTGCATCCTAATTTCTGAGACATTAAAATATGAAAAAAAGAACTTAGAAATTTTAAGTCTTAATTGTTTTAGAATCAATGCAATGTAAGAAAAAAAGGATCATAGCTTTGGTTAGCGACCCCAGCAAATGATCTCTGTTCTCCCTCTTCTGTGACCTTCTACTTACTCAAAGCTTAATGATCTTTCCATATGTCTGTCATATTTCTCCCACCTCCATGAAGACTTTGATACTTTGCCTTCCGTTCTTCTCATCACCTATAAAGTTGTCTTCTGACTATACTTGATGATATATGCTCATAATATTACCTGATTGTTTCATATGTATTACACTTGTTTCCCTACCTCTCTTGTAATTCCTTGAGAAATCTTATTTGCAACTTTGATACATTCGTATAAAGTTTGAATGATTTGATCGGTACATCCAGTGAGCAAGGTAAAATCATTCTTAATCTGGGGATTGAAAATAAGTAGTCCAATTACATCGATGCTTGTGAAGATTTCTATTCCTCTTTGACTTCATACAGCAAAATGCGGTTCGTTGAGAAATGTTGATAAATAATAAATATTTACATTTAATTTGCACAGGAATTGAACTTTGGTTCTTATTTTCAAAGTAAAAGCCAGAGCATGATAGTATAAGATGAACATACAGTTGAACTTGGGCTGAATTGAGTGGATCTGTTAGACCTTCCACCAACACATTTGCCCAAGTCTCTGGGATGTATATTGTTACCCTTAAAATCAATTCAAACTCATTGTATCTTCCTTTCCCGGAGATCTAGGTCAAAGGTAACCTCCACTGGCCAGCAGATACTGCTTGAAACCAAGGTCGTTTCAAGCATCTCAATTAGCAAAGACATTTCAAAAGTCAGGCAGGGAAAGGATCTGATACATGGCTTTTCTCATTAGAGAAATTACTCACAGCAAGTCACATCAGAGGAAAATATATTTCAAAAAGAATGTTTTATAAGAACAAATTTTAAACATTTGCAGTAGTGACGGGGGAAGGTTGTTTTGCAATTTAATTTTCAACTATAAGGGTACAAATTAAAGTCTGATGATACTTAAACCTTATTAGAGGTATTTTGGACAGCAAAGGGTAGTAAAAGAGAGAAAGAGGAAGAAAAGAAATCATCAGATTTTTTGCCTGAGTAGTAAATTAATCTCTTGATTTACTTTCTTGCAGAAGTATACCGTAACTACGGGGTGAAGTTTGTATTGCTCTTTTGCTCTCCTATTTCCCCCCATTAAATGTGTTGTTAATAAGAGTGGTGAATTTGAAGAATTGGGGTAGCCTTTGTATTGCACCCATTATGTCATTGGGCCTTACTTCTGTCCGATCATGCTGTTGGCAGTTCTATCTATATCCTGAGAACAGAGGGCTAGAAAGTATAAGTATTTCTAACTCTGATTTCTTTAGCCTGGGATGTTTCCCTTTTAAATCAGTATTTTGAACAAGGTTTATTTGAATTTAATTTTGGGAATAGGAGATTGATGATTGTGAGAAGTTACCAGAGCTACAATGATTGCCTTCGTTCATTCAGACTTCAATTATGTGAAAACCATAACTATTAAAACTTAAGGAAAAATTATTGGAAGAAGGCTTTGGATTGCGAGATAAATTCATTCAAATTATTTTCCAAGCAACTTATCCCAGTTGATCAAAACTTTATTCTTTTATTTGTGGTTACATCCCGAGTCACAGGATAGCGAGAAGTGATGTAATTCTTGATAAATGTGGGAGCTCTGTGAGTGATTGTTGAAATTTTAGCTAGTATCATGAACTAAAGGACCAGCCTCACCATATATGCCTGAGATGGCCAGAATCTGACCCCTGTGTGATCATTCTCAATTCATGATGTCTTCACATAATAGATTCATTGTATTTTTCCTTGAATCCTGGGTAAACACAGATACGATTGCATTTAATAAAACCATCCTCTAAAGTATAAATGAAGAGCTGAAATATATGCACTTTGCTTAAATTTACTCAAATCCAGGACTTTAGTCTTTTTGAAGATTTTACACATTTCGCTGATACTTTGGGAAACTGAGAGAGGAAGCAGGCCTTTCCAAGAGCTGCATTTTCAGGCTCCTCCATATTAGATTAGAGAAAGAAGGGGAGATTCCTAAAAAAATAGAATCATGGTGTCCCCTCCTCAACATGCTTTTGTGACTGAGGGAACATTGCTTGAGGATACTACATGTCAGCTGAAAAAAATGCACAACGTGAAAGTTAAGAATTATGTTTTATTTGGCGGACAAAACTGAGGACTTCAGCCTGGAACACAGCGTCTCCAATAGTTCTGAGAGACTGCTCTGAAGAGGAAGGGGGGAGCCAGGATATATAGGGGTTTTTGCAACAAAGACCAGGTAGTCAGGACTTCCCTGGTGGCGCAGTGGTTAAGAATCCACCTGCCAATGCACGCGACACGAGTTCGAGCCCTGGGCTGGGAAGATCCCACATGCTGCAGAGCAACTAAGCCTATGCGCCACAACTACTGAGCCTGCGCTCTAGAGCCCACACGCCACAACTACTGAGCCCGTGTGCCTAGAGCCGGTGCTCCACAACAAGAGAAGCCACTGCAATGAGAAGCCTGCGCACTGCAGTGAAGAGTAGCCCCCGCTCGCCGCAACTAGAGAAAGCCCGTGAGCAGCAACGAAGACCCAACACAGCTGTAAATAAATAAGCAAATAAATTTTAAAAATACCAACAAAAAACAGGTAATCAGAACATCCAAAGATTACTGTTAATTGGAGAAAACCAGACAGCTCAAGTTAATGAATTTTGCACTTTTCTACGCATGGGAAGATGTAAAAGTCTGGGCTTATTGAAATTGTTCCTTTGATATGCACCTCAGCTCTCTGGGGCCAGTATCCTGTGCTTTCTCATCCTGAGTCTCTTCAGGGTGTACCATTTGGGGGTGGCTGCAGTGGCTGATGTCTTGGTGGCGGGCGTTCTGTTTCTATCCTGAGTTCCCTCAGGGCTTACTGTGGGGTGGCTGTAATGTGATGCCTTGATGGCTGCGACATCATTTGTTTACTGATATGGCAGGCAACATTTTTTCATTGACATACACAACCTACCAAAAAGATCACTGGAAAAACTGGTAGGAAGTGGAAATGCCAGGACACACTGGGGACTTTCAAAAGCTGAGGGCCAAGAATGATTGGTCTCTTTCAGTGTCTTTGAATATATAGAGGCAGCAGCTGTGATCTGTGGTGAGACAGAAAGAGCCAGAATCAGATCAGAAGCTCTGAATTGCAGAGCTGCCTCCATTCCTTACTGAGCCTCTCTGAGAACCGGTAAAGTAGGTTTCTCATTGTAAAGTACACGTAGCTGTATTTCGTAAGTTACATCATCAAACGAGACAATATTGGGTAAATAAGAACTTCTTTGTAAGCTCCAAATTGCTGTGAAAATGTTAATTATGGGTATTACTTTGTGGCGTATTCGGCAGCATCTGTAAATGATGATTCTCTGCTTTCTTGTAAAAGCATCTCTTTTACTCTGTCTCTTGTAAATAAGTTTCAAAACATAATAAAAATACTACTCCTCTTGCCACAAGATTTAGCATCAGTTCAAATACAGTGTCATCTAAGTTTATGTGAAAAAAGATTTTTTCGTATCAATTTCTCATTTTAAAAGAAATGAACAATTCCCTTTCTAGCCTACCCTCTCCTCATAAAACAAAACAAAACACCCCCCCCAAACAAACAACAAAAAGGTTTCTAAATACAATGGTTTATTGACTGATGCATCAAATAGTGGCCCCAAACGTCTGCATTTGGATTAATGGTGCCAAGGGTGTTTTTTCCAAGAATACTTGCTTGGATAATTAATCCATACAGGGAGGGAGCTGGCTCTAAGCAAACAAGCAGCAAGTCTTAAAGAAGTCTCCATTCTAGAATATGGAAAATTTTGCTGCTTCAGATGACAGGCTTTTTATCATAACCTGGATATTTTAGTTTCAAGTAGAATACTCCGATGTTTAGGCTCGTATCTTTTTTCTGCTTTCATATCAACTCCTTTACTAGGTTAGAAACATTGACCTTAATCTACATACATTTACACCAGCAAACTCCATTGTAAGGAGCATGGGGCTTAGAATTAAAAGACCTGAATTTCAGTCTCAGCTTTATCATTTAAGAGGTGTTTATTGAGAAAAATGAATAGGCCATATGACAACGTTTTCTTTAGATGTTAAAACTCCTTGTAATTCTTAGCTATTATTATTTGTGACAGGTAGATGGGAAAGTTGCTTAAAGAGAAAAATTAAGGAGGTCTTTCAAAGGAAGACCTTTTCGAAAATTTGATTTACCCCACTTAGCTTTTACAAAAGACCTACATTAGTACCTGTTCTCACTAACTGAATCCAAAGGGGATTTCCACTTTTATTAAAAAAGGTGAAAAGTGAGAAAAGCGTTCATTGTTTGTTTAGCAGGGAACAGTTAGAGAGGCACTGGGAATCCGGAGAAGCAAGAGTGGTACTGCCAAAGCTCCTTCTCAGGGAACTGCATTCTACATCTCAGTATCAAGACACCATAGCTTTGAACAGTGTGTGAGCATCTGTGCTTTATCTCCATTTATTTTGTGCATCCCTTAGCAAGATGTTTCCTAAGGTAATTGCTTCTGCATTTTATGGCATTTCAGCTTAAGAAAGGTTTCATAGGTGCTCTACTTTTGGGTAGTCGGGAAACCTATTCTTATATGGGAAGACTGTATACATTTTCCCCTACCCATTACGAGGAAGCTCTGTTCTGAACTTGTAAGGGCAGCTGTCAAGGTGAACAGTTTTGCACTTGACCTTTAAAAACGTAGCACATTCTCACAGAGAAGTTGGGATGTAAAATATCCAACCCTGATGATACAGGAAAATTATGTGGGTAAAGATACTCAAGTACAATCTGTGTAAGGTTCAAAAAGATAAAAAATGTGTTGTGCATTAGAACCCATTTTTGGCCTGGCTTATTTGCATGCTTTCTAAAGCTCATGGGAGTATTTGGGCTTGTCGACTATTTGTAAGGCTGTATCTCTTCAGGAATAAATAGGGAAGTACTATGAAGCTGTGTTAAACAGTCCTTCTTGGTTTTGGTATTCACAAGCATCCAGCAGTAGTAGAATCTGCTACTCAAAATTTCAGTAAGATCAGTCCACGGACTGTGCTTCCGAACTGTTTTCTAGGACCGTAGGACACAAAGACAATCTCATGCAGAATTGTAAACAGCCATTAAATTAATTTTCCTGGTGATGAAATCGAATGAGGTACCAGTAACAGAGTGACAAGTCATTTTAGGACTGGAAAGAAAAACAACTTTAGCTTCATGATGGCTATGCCTTTGAAAGCATCTTGAGAAAGGTTATTTCAAGACATGCATATCTGGAAATATATCCAAATTTACATATAGATAGATAGATAGATAGATATACTTGTGTGTGTATGTGTGTGTGTGTTACAGATTGGGAGAAATCATTCTTTTTCTCCACCCCCACCCCAATTTCTCTCTCTCTTTCTTTCTGTCTCCTTCTTGCTTCCTCTTTTTCTCTTTCTGCACACGCACACACACACACACACACACACACATACACATGCACACACACCCCTTTCGTGAGCACTTCTCCCAAACTGCTGCATTAAAACTATGTTCCTCCAATTACTCATATAATACACTTAAAGTATGGTTTCAGAACTGGACATTTTTAGGGGATAGTGAGATGTACTAATTTACAGCAACATCACTCAGTTCTGTCTCAACTCCTTCCCTTCCTGTTTCAGAGGGCGACATCCTATAATAGGTAGAATAGAATAGAATACAAGGAATCATCAAAAGGTTTGGTATTAACATATCTAGGGAATATCCAGATTGTCTAATAAATATTTTCCAATGTTTAATTCTTTTCTTTCTCTTTGACAATAAGCCCACTGGGAGCCAAGTAGCTGGAAGAATAAATCCTCATGATGATAAACTCCATGTCTAAGACCCCAGGGTAGTAGGATTCCAAACAGATAGTCTTGGAGAAGCCATTGACAGGCTTTAAACATCAGAATGACGATCTGATCTACATTTTAAGAGATCATTGTGCCCTTTGACCAACATCTTCCCATTTCCCTCACTCCCCCAGCCCTTGGCAACCACCATTCTATTTTCTGTTTCTACGAGTTTGGCTGTTTTAGATTTCACCTATAAGTAATATCATATGGTATTTGTCTTTCTCTGTCTGACTTAGTTCACTTAGCATAGTGCCCTCAGGAGCCATTCATTTTGTGGTAAATGGCAGGATTTCCTTCTTTCTCATGAGTGAATTTTGTATATATGAATATATACACACACAGACATATATATTTTATAATATATAAAACACATCTTCTTTATCCATTCATCCTAGACAAACCCTTAGCTGTTTCCATGTTTTGGCTATTGTGAATAATGCTGCAAAGACCATGGCAGTGGAGGTATCTCTTTGATATCCTGTTGCATTTCCTTTGGCTATATAGCCAGAAGTAGGATGGCTGGATCATATGGTAGTTCTATTTTTAATATTTAAGGAATCTCTATGCGGTTTTTCATAGTGGCTGTACCAGTTTACATTCTCAACAACATTGCATGAGGGTTCCCTTTTTCCCATGTCCTTGCCAGCACTTGTTATTTCTTGTCTTTTTGACAGTTGCCATTCTGACAGATATGAGGTGGTATCTCATTGTGGTTTTGACTTGCATTTCACTTAGGATTAGTGGTGTTGAACACCCTTTTCATGTATCTTTTGGCCATTTGCGTATGTTATTTGGGAAAATGTTTGTTCATTTTTTAACTGGATTGTCTTTTTCTATTGCTGTTGAGTTGTATGAGTTCTTTATATATTTTGAACATTAACCCCTTATTAGATATTTGTTAGTGTTTACTCCCATTTTACTGGTTACCTTCTAATTTTGTTAATGGTTTCCTTTGCTGTGTAGAAGCCTTTTAATTAGATATAGGTCCACTTGTTTATTTTTGCTTTTGTTGCCTTTGCTTTTAGTGTCAAGTACAAAAAAGTCATTGCCAAGACCAATTTCAAGGAGTTTATCCCCTATATCTTCTTCTAGGAGTTTTACAGTTTTATATCTCACATTCTAGTTTTCAATCTACTTTGATTTGATTTTTGTGTATGATGTAAGATACGGTCCAGTTTCTTTTTTTGTAGGTGTATATCCAGTTTTCCTGCCATCATTTATTGAAGAGGCTATTCTTTCCCCTTAGTATATTCTCTGCTCCCTTGTTAAATATTAGTTAACTGTATATTTGTGGGTATTTTGGTGCTCTTGATTCTGTTCTGTTGGCCTATGTGTCTGTTTTTATGCCAGTACCATACTGATTTGATTACTATAGCTTTGTAGTATAGCTTGAAATCAGGAACTCTGATGCCTCCAGCTTTGTTCTTCTTTCTCAGAATTTCTTTGACTATTCAGGGACTTTTGTAGTTCCATACAAATTTTAGGTTTTTTCTATTTCTGTAAAAATGCCATTGAAATTTTGACAGAGGATGCATTGATTTATAGATGGCTTTGGGTAGTATGGACATTTTGACAATAATAATTCTTCCAATTCATGAACATGGAATATATTTCCATTTTCTTGTGTCTTCTTCCATTTCTTTCACCAAAGTCTTATTGTTTTCAGCGTACATGTCTTTCACCTTCTTGGTTAAATTTACTCCTAAGCAGTTTGTTGTTTTTGATGCTACTGTGAATGGGATTGTTTTCTTTACTTCTTTTTCAGATATTTCATTGTAGTTAGAAGATGAATAAGTTCTGAGGATCTTGTTATTGTTATTATAATTAACAAAAATGTGTTATATACTTGAAAGCATTGTTATTATAATTAACAATAATGTGTTAGATACTTGAAAACATTGTTATTATAATTAACAATAATGTGTTATATACTTGAAAACATTGTTATTATAATTAACAATAATGTGTTATATACTTGAAAGTTGTTAAGAGAGTAGATCCTAAATGTTCTTATCACAAAAAGGAAATGGTAATTATGTGACATGATGTGTCAGCTAACACAATGGTGGTAATCATTTTGCAATATAGAAATGAATCAAATCAACCCACTGTACAGCTTAAACATTCGCAATGTTGTATATCAATTATATCTCAATAAAGCTGGGGAAAAATAGATCATTCTTGTTACTTTGTGGAGAAAAATGATTAGAGGGAAGAAGGAGAGGAAAACAGACCAGTTAAGAGGTTATTCTTGTGTTCCAAATGGGATATGAGGAGACTTGGCTTGAGTTATGGACATGGAACTGATGTGAAATGATTGGATTCTGAATAATTTTTGGAGGTAGTGCTGGCAGGACTTGCTGATGGCTTGGAAGTGGAAAATAAGGAAAATGGCAGAATGCAGGATGACTCTTAAGTTTTGGAATTGAACAGCTGGGTGGATGGTATTACCATTTACTGAGATGGGAGGAGCTTTCTGGAGAGGGATGGATTGGATGGGGTAAGCAAGTGTTCTGTTTGGTGACATTAAATTTCAGATGCTTGTTATATATCCAAATGGCAGTAGACAGTTGTATAGTTGATTTTGTGTCCTTAGAATCCTGAATTTTTCATTCACTGTTTTATAAAATTAACCTATTAATTAAATTGGAATCTGGCAAGTAGAAAGTAGCTCACAGCTGGATAAAATTCAAGTCCTTAGATTAGCATTCAAAGCATCTCTTTGCCTACTTTCTTAGCCTCATCAGTCTCTATTCCTCTTTCACAATCTTTGCTGTAGCCATATCAAGCTATTTGTGATTCCCCAGGCACATTATGATGACATATGCTCCCATGACTTTGCTTGTGTTCCAAATTACAATTCCTTTTCTACCTCTTTCCCTATGGCTAATTCCTAACTCATCCTTAAAGACTCTATTTTGGTGCATGTCATCCTTGAAAACTTCCCTAACCTTCCTAGCTAATAGATTCTTTTGCTTCATATTGGCACCCAAGGCCTCCTTCAAATATAACATTTGTTATGCAGTACTATAATCATTCAAATGTTTGCCTTCTAGACTAACCTGAGAACCCTTTGAATCCAAAAGTTGTTTTGATTTGTATACCCCTAGCAGTCAGAATGGCTGGAATTAGTAGGTGATCAAACTGGTTGTTGAATGAATAAACATTTCTTTTTGAATGTTGAGCCTCTCTGAGGAACCTGTAAAGTGGAAAAATTTACACAGTTCAGATACTTGGAAATTTTTTCTGAGTAGACAGGACCAGGGAGGTACTGAAAAGAAGACGACCTCTTCCAAAAAATGATTTACAGGTGTCCAGAATGTCTCCTTGTACAACTTTTAGTGATTCATTTCTTGAGGTTTATACACTTCCCTCTTACTTAGGTTCTCTTAAAAATGTGGGGCTTCCCTGGTGGTTCAGTGGTTAAGAATCTGCCTGCCAAGGCAGGGGACACAGGTTCGAGACCTGGTCCAGGAAGATCCCACATGCCACGGAGCAACTAAGCCCGTGTGCCACAACTACTGAGCCTGCGCTCTAGAGCTCGTGAGCCATAACTACTGAGCCTGCGTGCCACAACTACTGAAGCCCGCATGCCTAGAGCCCGTGCTCCACAACGAGAGAAGCCACGGCAATAAGAAGCCCGTGCACCACAAAGAAAAGTAGCCCCCGCTTGCTGCAACTAAAGGAAGCCCGAGCGCAGCAGCGAAGACCCAATGCAGCCAAAAATAAATAAAATAAATAAATTTTAAAAAAAATGTGAATCTTGGGGACAGAGTTACAAGTTAAATCATAGCATGAAGGTAAGGTCTCATAGTAGAAGGAACACTGAGCCAGGAGTCTCGAGTTCTGGGCTACATGCGATCTCAGTTCTCTCCTTAACCGAAGGCAGAAACTCAGTCCTAAGGAGTTGGCTAGGATGGCAAATGGCAAACAAGGGGAGTTCTGTACTTTTTTGCAGTTTCAGCAGTGAAATTCAGTGCTTAGAAAGTCAAGACATATAATTAAGTGGTAGAATTGTGAAATACTCTTGAAAGTCTTGGAGTAATAGTAAAAGGGTGTGAAAATTAGGATGAGAAGAAACAATTACTATTTAGAAGGGAGTAAAATGGTACAAGTGATTTCAGTGGATCATTATCTTTGAAGAAAAATAAAAGTCCTTATTGCTGTCAGCCAGCCATAGAGTAGAGGACATTATGCTTTGAGAATGACATTCCTGATGTTGGAATTTTCCATGTTCCGTGTTCCTTGGTTTTCAAGTGAAACCTAGCCAACTGCGAGGTGGTGTTTACAATCCCCATTCTTAATTCATAGGCTTGACGTGGATTGTGTTCTAAGTTTCCTAATTGTCTCAGGGAGGATTTGTTCAAATTATTTAAATTTGCATGTCTAAACTGATTTTCAGGTGCTGAAAGCTTACAGCCAGCTCCTTCCTTGTGCAATTTTGAGACAGAGTTGACTATTATCGTTAGTAATACCATGTAATGGGACCATTAAGAATCTTGGCACCAATCTCTCATTCATTTTCAGTGTCACAGGAGAGAGATTTATTTGAACTCCTGCAGAGTTACCTAAGCCCTGCATCTTTCAGAAGGAGGCAGAAATGATTGCTCTAATGCTGTAATCTGTAATGGGTCTGTACGGATCTCATGGACAAGACTTTAGCAGAGCCTTTTAGCCTTGACACCCAAACCTGTTTTGTAAGACTCTTCATATTTCCTAGTACTAGTGGCACTGGGTAGCTTATATGTGTTGAAATATAATGATTGGAGTCTTATCCCCACGGGAATGAAGAGGGAGCAAATATAAGCCCTTCCTGGGATGCAAAGGCTGAAAAAAGGAAAGTAAGAGGATTTCTTGTGTTGCCTGGTATCTCAGGCCCTGTATTCCAATTCTCGTTTCCTTTTACTGCTTTTTCCCCTTATTGCCTTCCTACATGAATTCTCTGCCTCCACCAGGTTTGTCTACTCATTGTCTCTCAAATAGAATTTTTCTGTTCTCACCGTATTAGCTTTCCAAATGCGATTTCACTTTCCCCAAATGCTCTTCTCTTTCCTCTCCATTTATTCAAAATCACTAAATCATCCAAGGGCTGGCTTTCATTCCATCTTCTATGTAAAGTCCTTCCTGGTTCCTATTATTAACAATCACAAAGCACCTCTTCTCTATCACCTGGACTCTTTCATTTAGGTAGTATTTACCAAGGTCTTATGCTGCTGGGCACTGGGCCTGGGAATAGCGATGAAACTGAGCAAATCAGACGAACCTTTCTCTGCCCTTAAGGAACTCTGAATCTAATGGGGTGGAAAGATGTTAATTAGTTGTCAAATTATAGCTAATATTTGTGGTGTTTACTATGTTCCAAGAATTTCACGTGATATGATTTTGGTTAATCCTTACAACAACTTTATGGGACTTTCTATTATACTTTATGAGATAGCCTCTGCTATTTTTCCCATTTAACAGATGGGAAAATTGAGGGTAAAAGGGTTAAATAACTTGCCCAGGGCCATCCAAATGCTGGAGCAGTTTCCGAACTCAGGCAGTCTTAACCACTAAACACATTTCTCCAGGCCTCCAGGTACTTTACCTTCACCTTTATTATTACCAAATGCCTTGTGCTATAATTCACCCATCTGTATACATACCTTGTCTCTTCAACTACATTGTGGTGCAAGATCCATGAGGAAACTGACCGAGTCTTAGGGAACAGGTAGGAACACAGACTTTGGAAACAGATCTATATTAAACCTCCAACTCCCTGGCTGTGTGTCAAGGGAGAAAGTTAATCTCTTCAATTATCTATTTCCTTATTTGTGAAATGGGAAAAATAATAACCACAGGGAGGTGATCAAGGATTAACTAAGATAATACATAGAGTCTTAGCACAGTGCCTTGAATGTCTAGTACTCAGTAAACAATAGCTAATATTATTCTTTGGAACCTCTACCCTCATCTATTAGCACAATGGTTGACACACAGCACTGCAGACATCTTTCTTAAATAACTGAACATAGTGAAAACCTAAAAACTCAAAATAATCCTCAAGAAAAACCCCTTTGACAGTTTATTTTTATTAAAGGATATATTTATAAGACATACAGTTTGATTATTTTAAGGTATGTAAAGTGGAACAAACTAATCACAAAGTACAGGAAATTTAAAAAGTACGTATTTGGTAAGGACTTGGTTAATTGCAAGTGAAAATTTGAGAACTTACTTTGATATAAATTTAATGAATAATAAATATTTATAGTCTTAGCACATGCATACTTTTGACTATATAGCATGCAAAAATAATTTTTCAATGTGTATTCTATTAATACAAAACTAATGAGCATATATGTGCAATATGTTCAAAAAAACTTACAAATAAACATTTTTTTCCCAGTAGTCTCAAAGTTTCCCAGATTACTTAATTCTTATTTAAATAATCATATAATGGTCAGCCCAGACTTAGTCTGAATTATCACTAGTATTTATTTATTTATATTTTTAATCTTTGTTGGAGTATAATTGCTTTACAATGTTGTGTTAGTTTCTGCTGTGTAACAAGGTGAATCAGCTATATGTATACATATATCCCCATATCCCCTCCTTCTTGAGCCTCCCTCCCACCCTCCCTATCCCACCCTTCTAGGTGGTCACAAAGCACCGAGCTGATCTCCCTGTGCTATGCAGCTGCTTCCCACTAGCCATCTATTTTACATTTGGTAGTGTATATATGTCAATGCCACTCTCTCATCTCAACCCAGCTTCCCCTCCCCCCAGCTTCCCCTCCCCCCAACTGCAAGTCCATTCTCTACGTCTGTGTCTTTATTCCTGTCCTGCCCCTAGGTTCAACAGAACCTTTTTTTTTTTAGATTCCATATATATATGTTAGCATATGGTATTTTTTTCTTTCTGACTTACTTCACTCTGTATGACAGACTCTGGGTCCATCCACCTCACTGCAAGTAACCCAATTTCATTCCTTTTTATGGCTGAGTAATATTCCATTGTATATATGTGCCACATCTTCTTTATCCATTCATCTGTTGATGGACACTTAGGTTGCTTCCATGTCCTGGCTACTGTAAATAGTGCTGCAATGAACATTGTGGTACATGACTCTTTTTGAATTATGGTTTTCTCAGGGTATATGCCCAGTAATGGGATTGCTGGGTTGTATGGTAGTTCTAGTTTCAGTTTTTTAAGGAACCTCCATACTGTTCTCCATAGTGGCTGTATCAATTTACATTCCCACCAACAGTGCAAGAGGGTTCCCTTTTCTCCACACCCTCTCCAGCATTTATTGTTTGTAGATTTTTGGAAGATGGCCATTCTGACCAGTGTATCACTAGTTTTTAAACAGTTATGTTCAAATAAATAAAGTATTTTTTCTCAAATATCCCCCTTTCCCTTTTAGGGACCTACAAAGAAAGTAAAAATTTAACCTAACAACAAATTTCTAAATATTTGGAGATTTCCTAGATATTTCTGATAAAGATTTCAGTTTAACTCCAGTAGGTCCAAGAACACACTTTGCATTATTTTCATTCTTTTAAAATTGTTAAGGTTTATTTTATGACCTATAATACGGCCTACCACTGTATTCTGTAAGAAAATTCTGTTGAGAAAAATGTGTATTATGCTGTTGTAGGGTGAAATGTTCTATAAATGTGAATACGATGAAGGTAGTTGATGGTGTTGTTCAGATCTTTATTAAATAATTTTTTTCTACTTATTCTCAATTAGTAAGAGAGGAATATTGAAATCTGCAGCTGTAATTATGGATTTGTTTATTTCTCCTTTCAGTTGCTATCAGTCTTTGCCTCATGTATTTTGAAGCTCTGTTGTTTGCTGTATATGAACTTAATATTATGTTTTCTTGCTAAATGGATCCCTTTACTACTATGTAATACCTCTTTTGATTCCTGGTAATAGTCCTTGTTTTGAACATTTAATTTGTCTAATATTGACATGGCCAACATGGATTTCTTTTCATTGGTATTTACATGGTATATCTTTTTCCCATCCTTATTCTTTTAATCTGTATGTGTCTTTACACTTAAAATAGATTTCCTGCAGATGGCTATTTTTAATCTGTTGTTAGGTCATTTACATTTAATTATTGATACAGCTAGATTAAAATCTACTATGTTTACATTTGTTTTCTATTTGTTCCTTCTGTTCTTTGTTCCTTATGCCCCCTTTTCTGCCTGTGTTTAGATTGAATATTTTATTTATTTTATCTCTACTCTTGGTAAATTATTTATAACTGTGTTAAATTTTTTTTGTATGGTTGCCTTGAGTTTACATCTTCAATTAACCATGGCCTCTCTTCTAATAATATTAACTGCCTTATGTGTTGAGTAAGGACGTTATAACAGTATTCTCCCTATTCCTCCTTCCCATTTTTGTGCTATTTTCATATATTTAACTCAACTCATAAACTCAAAAGACATTGCTACAGTTTTTGCCTTAGACAGTCAGTTGTCTTTTGTGTCAGTTAAAATTGTGGAAAAAAAAGATTTAATATTTACCCTCATTTGTTTTTCAATATCTCTTTATTTCTTTGTGTACATCCAAGTCTGTCTGGTATCATATTTCTTCTGTTTGAAGAACTTCTTTTAACATTTTTGTTTGTTTGTTTGTAGTGCAAGTCTGCTGGAAACAAATTCTATCAGTTTCTGTTTGCCTGAAAAAACAAACACTTTATATAGTTTATCCTTCATTTTGAAAGATATTTTACTTGGTATAGAATCCTAATTTGATAGTTTTTTTTTTTTCTTTCAGCACTTTAAACATTCACATCATTGTTTTTTGGTTTTGCACAGACGAAAAATCTGCTATAATTCTTATCTTTATTTTTATGAATGTAATATGTTCTTCTCCTACACCCCCATGGCTGCTTTCAAAAATTTTTCCTTTTGTCTTTGTTTTTCAACATTTGAATATGATTTGTCTAGGGATTTGTGTGTGTGTGTGTGTGTGTGTGTGTGTGTGTGTGTGTTACTTTCTACTTGTCTTGCTTGGGAACCTCTGCATTTCTTAGCTACATGATTTGGTGTATGTCATTATTTCTGGAAATTTCCAGCCACTATCTCTTTAACTTTTCTCCTGCCTTGTTCTCTCTTGTCCTTCTGAGATTCTAATTATGTATTTATTAAGTCATTTGATATTGTCCAACTGTTGCATGTTTGTTAATTTTCTTTTCCACTCTTTCTTCTCTTTGTGTTTCAGTTTGGACAGTTTCTACTCACCTATCTTCAAGATCATTGGTTCCTTCCTTGACTGTGCTGAAATCATCAAAGGTATTTCTCATATCTGTTAAAATGTTTATTTTATTTCTAATATTTCCATTTTGCTTTCAGAGTTTCCACCTCTCTGCTGAAATTCTCCGTCTACCTATCCATGTTGTCTACCTTTTCCACTAACATATTTAAAATATATTAATCATATTTATTTTAAATTCTCTGTTTGTTATTCTAATATACGGTTCATTTTTGAATCTGGTTTTGTTGGTTATTTTGTCCGTTGACCATGAATTGTTTCTTTTTCTTAAATTTTTATGTATCTCACACTTTTTGCTTGAAAGCTGGTCATCCTGAGTGTGACAGTAGAGGCTAAGATAAATAATATTTAGGCCTGCAAAGGGGAACACCTCATCTTTTGCTAGGTCTACCAAGTGAAGGGTTGTATTAATCTTGTTAGGAGTTGGACTGAATTTGAGTTTTGTTGTTATTCTGCTTACCTTCTGTTCACCACCAACTTCAAATTCAACTTCAAGTGTATTGCTGCCTTGTACTTAGGTTGGGGACTGGTTTGCTGGAGAGATTTTTCTCAGGGTCTGTTTCACCTTCAGCTTTAGGCTTTCTCTTTATACCTGCACCTCAGAGAGGTCTCTCTCCACACTCTTGACCTTCTCCTGGCAACAGACTGCTCTTGCTTGTTACTCAGTGCCTGATAGCCTGGTGGGCGGAGAGGTTCAACTCTAGACTCAGTGTTAGACAGGCCCTGTGTCCCTCATATCTGGTGGGCTTTTTCAGTGACCCTGTCCTTTTCCCAGAACTAGAATACCTCTACCTTTCTCCAGGGTAGAGAGTTTTTCCATTTTCCCTTCCCATAATCACGGTGGGTCTTCATATATGTCCTGGCAACAACAGGCTTTACTGCCCTTCCTCCAGCTACTTAAAGTGTTTGTTCCAGATGGGACGTGGTGTATCTTTTAGAGAGAAAGCCACTCCCCAAATCTAGGCCTGTGCCACAGTGGAGGCTTCCTCTTGTCTTTTGCCACGACCTTGGTCTTTCTTGTGATCACTGGTGAAGGTCCTGCCAATGGGGCTGTAGCTTCCAGAGATTCTATAATCTCATACTAGCTCACATTCAGTCTTTAGCCATTAGTTAAAGTAGTCTTCTAAGCCATTTATAGGGAAGTCCTGTTTTCATCCTATGCACTGAGTTGGTGCTTGTGTCCCATTTTTCTGCGGAGGTACCTGTTTTTCCTTAGATCTCAGGTGTGACTTTAGCACTTGCTGGGTTCAAAAAAAAGTTAAGATTTTGTTGATTATCCATATTTTTCTTGTTAGAGTGAGAGTGATACCCTTTTAAGTTTGCTCTATCCCAGGTGGAATGTAATGTCACTTAATTAAAAGAAAAATACAATTATGCAGCCTTGAGTGAAGGATGCCAGCCTAATAAGTTCTATGGGATAAAGAGACATCTTAGAATTTGAGTAAAGGGTGAATTCAGCTGCAAAATCTGTAAGGGGAAGGGCAAGGAATAAAGCTACGTGCTCTGAAGATGAGCGAAATAATAAGAAACAAGCACCAGGAGACCTGAAGGGGGGAAGGCACAGGGTTTTACTAAAATGTCTTGTTGTTTAGGTGGGTCAGCAGTGAGCAAAGGTCAGAAATATTTTAAAATGCACATCCATGTGTTAAGGTTCACTGACACCCATAAGGGAAAAACATTATGTTCCAAATGTGAGAAGACTAAAAATGAGAGATTTAAGAGACTCTCAGAAGGTTAATAGCCACTGCTATCCTTGTACAACTCAGACTTAGTCCTAAGAATGTATGAGCATGAAGCAGAAAACAAAACCAAACAAAGCAAAACCACCAACTAGTTGAAAAAGAGTCAGTAAATCTGGCTGGTGATAGCATGTGTGAATGATGAAACTGCCTCCTATAACAGTAACTTATTGTTAATCAATTGAGGTAATATCTGTAAAACTACTCTCTCAAATGTGGAGTGGAATAAAAATGTGAAGTATTAGGATTGTAAATACTGCTTTGTTTGGGAATAAATATAACCTGGTATACATTTCAGAATGAGCTCAAGATATGTCGACATCCAAACAGATATCGATTATATGGTCTTCATGAAAATCCTGATAGTTCTGATTCTATTTTTGGTAATTTAAGTCGTTCGTGATTGATGGGTTGATGTCATGCCTCCTCCATGAAGTTTTGCCTGACTCCTTTGACTAGTAGGGATGGTCTCCGATTTCCCTGATTTCTTCTTGAGCTTGCATCCCTCCACATTGCAGTACATTATTTACAGTGTGGCAGAACAAGATTTTGAAAGCTATGTTCTTCTACTCTGCTTCTTATTGCATTTCTTCTCCCAGAGACATAGACATTAGTCACCCTTTGCCTTAGGGAAAGTCTGACAGTGTAGAAACTCAGAACAGAAGTGTCAGATTCATTGAGATTTAAAGTTTATTTTAGAAAATGTTTGAAGCAATACCTGGTCTAGTTTTGTGTCCCTGTAAAAAAGCTTAGTCCGGCCCTGAAGATGATCTGGTCTCTACTTGAGTGAACCAGTCTTCGCTTCAGTGAGCGTGGTTACACCAGCCATGCTAATAGGCTGTGTCATCCTTCTCATTGCTGACCAGTGAAGACTGCAGTCGGCAGGACCAGGGATCCTCCAGCAGGAAGCCCACACTTGTTGGCCGCAGGACTGCTCAGCTTACTATCTAAATCTCCTCATGTGGACAACCACTCTTTCACAACTGACCAGAGTCCTTGGAAGACCCAGCAAAGGAGAATTGGGCTTTGGACACCTAAAGTGGTAATGGTGTTATGAGAACCCAGATCATCTGTGGGCACTCAAGTATATAATAAATATTCAACAGACATCCTGAAGGCAGTGCTATAGAACTGGAAAGCACACAGTGTTCCATGGAGGGTTAAATCAGAAAATGGACGTGTTTCATTTATCTATTCCTGTGTACAAACCACCCCCAAATTTAGTAGCTTGAAACAAAAATCATTTCTCTGCTTCTGATTTTGTGGCTTAGCAATTCGAGTTGGGATCAGGTAACTGTTTTGTCTGGTGGCCTTGCTGTGGTGTCTCCTGTGGCTGCTGTCTGGTGGCTCAACTGGGGCTGGATGGTCCGAGATGGCCTCATTTTTATGTCTGGTGGTTGTTGCCTGGATCTCTTTCTCTCCCTCATTCTCTCTGTCTCTCTCTCTCTCTCTCAAACCCTCCACCTGGTCTCTTACCTGCCAAGAAACTAGGCCTGGTTTCCTACACGGTGATTTCAGGGTCACAAAACTGAACAGTGGAAGCTGCAAAAGCTGTAAGACCTCATGTGACTAAGGTTCAGGACTCACAGAAAGTCACTTCTTCCACATGCTACTGGAAAAATCAGTGCAAGACCAGACTAGATTCAAGAAGAGAGGAAGATAAACACTGCTTCTTGATGGGAAAAGTGGTAAAGTCACACTGCAAAGGCACCTGCTCATAGATATGGGAACAATTGTGACCGTCTTCACAAACAAACCATAGTATGTGTATAAAAGCACTTACATGGTGCTTACACTTACCTAAGTAGGCAGTGAATCAGTGGAAATGAAGATGATGGTGATATTGATAACGGTGATGGTGATGATTTTAATACATGAATTACTATTGAATTACTTACTGAAGATTCAATCCTTGTTTGCAATATCAAAAATCACTCTCCATAAGACATAGGAAGGCTCATTCACTCTTTCATCATGCTCTGTCGTTTCCTTGCTATTGAATAGCTCTGAAGGTTCCTTGAGCAGACAATCGGCAGTATGACTTAAGATCCCAAATTCATTGCCAGAAGTTCAAGAGGGTAAGAAACAACAGTAACTTATGTCCTCATTCTTACTTTCTGAGGTAGTAGTACAGTCCTCACAACTTCAATTTCAAGGCTTAAATTCATTCATGTACCAGGTATCGGATTCATGGGTTCAAGAATGTATTACTGGAGTATCCCTTTAAAAATACTGAGGATAAGCCAGTATTCTAATGAATTTTTTTTCCCCAAAAGGCAGCCTGTTAGCAAGTCCTCCCAGAATATCTCTGGTTTTGATGTTTGAGGTAATAGAATCTTACATATTCAGTGTTAATGATATACTTACATGCCAGCTTTTAGGAAGGCAGTTATCTATAAAATGTGCCATTTTTTAAATAAACCAGAATATTCATTTGTTTTGATGGTGAGAAATAAAAATGTAGGAAGTGACACAAATATGTGAGTTGCATAGTTGTTGTAACAGTAATCGAAATTCTCTGAGTGAAGAACAAAACAAAAACAAACCTAGCTCTGAAGTGATGAAGAGATAAAAACTGCCAAGAGCCAGTGTACAATGCACTAAATTCAACAGTCCACAACTGCTCAAACCCGGAGTGCTTGAAGGCTCAGGTAGACAGTGAAAGGTATGCATTTGTGGTCCATCCTTTATTTGTCAGTGTGACAGGCCCCAAATGAGACCCACTGTTTTTCTGTGTCACAAATTTTGTGTCTTATTAATGAAAAAAAAAAGTTGCTTTCAGGAAAGACATTTTATTAGCACAGATATTTATAAGGAATGTAATGGCTGAGTGATCATTTCTGAGGAAGAGTAGGGGCTAGTCTTTGTTTAAAATTAGTTGAATTTTTGGTCAAAGGTGACGGCAGTACATATATCACAGTATCACTTTGCAAAGATGGAATGTTGTTCAGGGTGGAAAGAGGCTCATTTGTCATCTGAATTCCTTAGGGAAGCATTTCTTCTTCTGTGTTTGAAAGGTACACCCTTTATAAAACAGGTCCTGAAATTCCACACTGGAGGTTGTTTGACTTCTAAATATTCACACTCTGTTTTATACAAGCTTTATTCAGATTCTCTATTCTGATCAACGTGGGCTGATTAGAGGACTAATCTTGAGACAGCTATATTAATTAACATTTAATTGATGGACCTGTTGTCTGCACATCAGACTGGATTGTTCTAAGTCCACTTGATTAGGTGGAGCCAGTTTTACAAGGTCTATATCTACAAGGGCAATGAGAAGTGAAGAGTTAAGGGGAAACCTAAGTTACTACCCTCCATGAAATATTGCATCACCTGCTTTCTTACTGCAATTACCAATAGCAATGAATTTAACAAGTCTATCGCAATTTAACTGATTGGTTATACGCGTTGTTTTAAAATTAGAAGTCATTGATTCCCTAACCCCTACTTTCTTAACCGGAGAGGATCACATTAGTATTACCGCTGTTAGCTAAGGCGATTTTGCAGTGTTTTCAGAGAAAAGATATTAAGAAACCGTAGGGTCCATCCAGACTAACACTCTCATTGACAAATGAGAATTGTATTTTATGTGAATTATATCTCAGTAAAGCTGTTACTAAACAAACAAGTAAAAACTAGAGAAGTTTAGTGCCACTGTCTCAATTTATGCTTAGGCACCAAAGTTTTACCCACGATTACTTTTGCACCATCAGCACAAATGTTAACATAGTGAAAAGTGAATAATGTTTCAATATTATGAAAATGATTTTGACCCCATGGAACACCTGGAAAGGCCTTGGGGTCCCCTAGGCATCTACAGACCACATGGTTTAAGACAATAAAGGTGTCATATAGGGCAACTCTCACAGCGTGCCACACCACACTTCCCACGAAGAGAGCTCCGAAAGCAAGGTTTCACTTGGATCTCATTCAAGGGAGCCAAATGCCATCTTTATAAATTGTTTTCCCCTATAGTATAATTGCGTGTCATGGGTCCCAAGAGAAGAAGACAAACAGATCTCTGGTGTATGTCATTTTCTGTGTGGAATTACACCAGTAACAATAAATATTTGTTGTGAATGAATCTATAACCCCCTATAAATTACTCTTTGGTTGCGTTTCTGATTGCTTTGTTACAGGCAGTAAACACTGCCAGACAGAAGATCTCTGATGCTTTTTAATCAAATAACAGAACCCTAAAAATGTCAGAACTGTAACTTATAAAAGCACTTTTCACTGGTTGTCCCCAAAGGAATGAAAGATCAAAATGTGAGTGATTCCCTAAGCAGAAATGTCATCCAAACACAAGAATCAAAAACGCATTGCTTCACAGTGGGACAGCATTGGCAATGAGTTGGAAAAAGACAAATTTCTCCTAGACCCTGGACTACCTTCTTCCATTTTCTTTCTTTCATCTAGGTTTGAGAAATTAAATTATTTTCATAAATTTGAGAAATCTGATCCTCATATCAACAAATAGAAGAAACCATCATGCTACCAACTAGTTTAATAAAACAATTTGGCCCATGCCATATGGAATTTTGTTTACTTTTGTCAGTAATTTCCCCCAGGATAGTTATAACTCTCTGACCATCCACTGCATGCAATTTTATCTGGGAGGTAGAATCAAAGACAAAGAGATACATTTGCTTGGTCTTGAGGTAGTTTCTTGAGAACACTTGTTGCCTTTATCAGCCAGCTTCCCTATTTAAATACACTCTATCACCTTCATTTATTCTTTGACTCCTTATAAATACATCACTTGACCACTGATTGTCCAGGAATAAATAGATAGAGATTAGAAAGTAGCAAACTAAATGAAAACATTCAGGAGTTTAATGCCCACAAAAGGATGAATTGAGATATTGTTAAAGTCTCATTTGCCACACTGGCAGCAATATCTGCAACTAGAAAGAAAGTAAAGGTGGAAGACACACACAATATGAATATCTAAAAGTTACTATTTTTCATCCGCTTTTTATTCAAAGTTATATATATAAATAACCATGCAGTTCTATAAGGCTTGAGCTAAAAAAAAAGTTTTCTTGCCACTGCCATTTCCCACTTCCCAAAGCAATTATTTTCAATTCTTTCAGTTGATTTGTTTCATATGTACCTCTGTATTTATGAATAACATGCATACACTGCTACTTTTTGACTTACCAGTTTTAAGCATTACCTGTTTACTTCCTACTATGGAAGATGAGAATTAAATTTTGTTTTATCTTTTCACTCCCTAGCCCACACATATATATTACTTGTCCCTGGCCACTAGACTCCCAGTATATTTATATCATGATTTTAGTAAATATTTAGAATAATATTCAGTATTTATATAGGTAAACACTGTACCTGGCTGAGCAGGTAGTTTACTGGGATTACTTTTTCTTTTCTGTACAACATCCTTTTGTTTCCCAGAGTTAATAATTGTTTGTTTACCCAATTCTCTACAAAATGAGCACTAATTTAATTTTCTGTCAATATATTAAAACACCTGAGATATTCTATCAATTTCATTTTATTGCAAAAAAATCCAGGGCTTTCAGATCGGCTGTTGTTTGAATTAATTGGTTTCTAGATGTATTGTATAGTTGTCATCCTGAGAGTTCCTTTAACCATCAGCCTAGAGAATCCCTTAGCCTTTCTTTGGTGATAGAATCTCTGTTTCCTGGAGCCCATGTTTTTCATTTTGGGTTTACTTCATTTTGGTAGAGCATGTCTTTTGATATCTTCTTGAAAATTCATGCATGGGAAAAACATTTTTAAAGATCTTTAAGGGGCAAAAACATCTTTATTCTCTCTTGCACCATAATTAAGAGTTTGTCTGGGTAAAACATTGCAGTTTGGAAGTTACTTTTTCTCAGAACTTTGAAGGAATTTCTCAGTTTCCGTAATGTTTAGGAGAAGGCTTTGGAGAAGTCTGATGATATTTTGAAACTTGATCCTGATGTGATACCTGTTTTTTTTTTCTCTCTCCCCAAATCGTATGATCTTCTCTTTGTCTCCAATATTCTGGAATTTCCCAGTGTGTGTAGTTTAATTTTATCCACTGTGCTATCACCTTCTTTTTCTTTTTTTTTTTTTAACATCTTTATTGGAGTATAATTGCTTTACAATGTTGTGTTAGTTTCTGCTGTATAACACAGTGAATCAGCTATATGTATACATATATCCCCATATCCCCTCCCTCCTGCATCTCCCTCCCTCCCTCCCTATCCCACCCCTCTAGGTGGTCACAAAGCACCGAGCTGATCTCCCTGTGCTATGCAGCTGCTTCCCACTAGCTACCTATTTTACATTTGGTAGTGTATATATGTCAGTGCTACTTTCTCACTTCGTCCCAGCTTACCCTTCCCCCTCCCTGTGTCCTCAAGTCCATTCTCTACGTCTTTGACTTCACCTTCTAATCCTCCTATTGCACGTCTTATTTCTGAACATATTTCTCAGGATATTTATCTTTTGAAGTGGAACTCTGTTCTGTTATCTTTGAGGATGTGATTTTATTTTTATTTATTTTTCTTCTGTATCTCTGTGACTCCTTCAGATTGATTAGTTTTTTCTGTAGTTTTGCTTTGGTCTCTGACTTTCATATTAAATAATTTCCTCAAATGCCTGGTGTTCCTTGATAATCTGATCCTATTTAAGAGCAAGATGCTAAAAAGACAATTAAAACCTCTGTGCACGTGGGTGCCATTAGCTAAAGTAAGGTTTGGTCCTAAGAAGCTGTCATTTTCTCCTTCCTTCTTTATGGAACCCTGAACTTACCTTGAAAAGAGCCTGTGCCACCGTGTTGCGGGGTGTTGGGGAAGAGAGAGAGAGAGAGAGAGGGAGAGAGAGGGAGAGAGAGAGGGAGAGGGAGAATTTGAGATGCCCAGCCAAACTCCACTTGTCCCAGCCTGCCAGCTGAGAGGTCAGATGCAGGAGTGAAATCATCCTGGATTTCCAGCTTCAGTCAAGCCTCTAGATAACTGCAGCTGCATGAGTGACCCCAGGGAATGCAATAGAAGAATCACCCACTTGAGCCCAGGCAAGATTAGAGAATCATGAACAAATAAATTATTTAAGACACAGAGTTTTGAAGCACCCTGGATGCTGAATGGAAACATCCACCATAGGAAAAATTGTACCACACAGGGAAAATCACCAAAACAATATAAAAAGGGAGAGGAAGTACTAGAATTTTACAAAAAGAGGAAAAGTATGAAATAGCTCTCTAGCGAAGATGCTACTCAAATGCTTCATGGAGAAGATATGGAGAACTGAACCAAGGCAACAATGCTGGAGTAGAGAATTATGAGGAGTAATTGTGAGGTGTCATCTATAGGAATTTATGATTGATTAGATTCAGAGGTAAAGGAAGAGGAAGAAATACTGGATGATACACAAGTTTCTGACTTGTGCAACTAAGTGAAGGTATTATCATTCCCTGGGATGGAGCAGTGAAACCCATTTGTCCAGTTTGGAAAAATTTGAATTTCAGGTGCATTATTTTTTCTTATTAGTACTACCATATCTGATACCCCGGGCACAAAGTATTACCTACAATTGACTGTTTTTGAGTGTGAAAAAGGTGGAAGAACCTACTCAAATCCAGCTATAACTTCCTAGGGGAAGAATTTGGTTCTCTCACAGAGAGTGATGAGTGCTGTCCCTCTGGGGAAACACAGAAAGCAAGGAAGGTGAGTGGAGAGAGAGCCCTGCTCCCCAGGAAGTGGCTTGAAAGGAAAGTTCTCCGAACCTGGGTTCTTCATCATTGCTCTGAGCATTAATGGTGGAGTGACCTTGCCCACTTGAGTCTAGTTGTCCTTGACTGGGGAAGAAAGTTATGAAATGAAGACAAATCCAAGTTTTAAGCAGTGAAGCATTGTTTATTATAATAAAAAAAAAAACCACAAGAAGTTTAGTTTTTTACTTAATTCACTTGAGCCATCCATTTTTCATTTGAGCCGCCTCAGCATCATAAAAAACATTTGCATGAAAATCTCTTGTTCTGCTGTTTACAAGATGCTTCTGTAACTTTCTCCCCTTTTCTTTCCAGTCAGAGAGCTGGTAGCACATCTGTCCCTCTGTGGGTGCCAGGATCTCTTTCCCGAGGTTTGGCGGGTACCTTGGACAGGGAATGCATCTTCTCGCTCCCTGGGGGGAGTGTCGATTTCACAGCTGTCCTGTGTCTGGCAGGGCGGGCCCAAGTGTGCCTCCACAAAGGTGGTAAACATCTAAGTTTTCTCCTAAGTCTTGCTGTCACGGAGGAGAGAGAGGCAACTTTTACGAGGAAACATTTCTGTGTTACGGAGCCTTGGGTCACCACACGAGGAACTGTAAAATTAGTAGAAACAAAAACAAAAACCTCGTCATAATTTTAGGACTTCAAAAAATGTTAACGCTGAATTTGGGTACATGGAGGAAATATTTAGATAACGATGGACACTGAGCTCCCCCGTGGCCTCGCAACAGCGCTTTCAGCAACAGACGGACTGTTCTCTGAATTTGATTCTGCACTGACAACTCAGCGCACCCAGAAACAGCAGTGTGCCCTGTTAGAGGCAAAAACAGAAACTTAGAAAATATTTACACACAGCTGGTAACTCTTTCTTGCTATAAATGTGAAAGAATTGCATATTTTGTCTTGCCTTTCCCCCACTTTTTACTGGCAGTGTTATAAGGATGTTACTTTTAAAATCAGCCAGCGTGTACTAATGACCTGATGCTTTGCCAAAATTATTGGAGGAAAATTGAATTCATCTGCATGGTCAAATAAAAGATGATAAATGAATAAATCTGAAATCATAAAAAAATAGAAATGGGTTTAAAAATTTGGGCATTCCAAAGAGGTAGGCAGATCGATCTTTCTATTGGCAAGATCACCTGTTTGCATTTTTCATCTTAGCAGATTCTCCCCTCCACCCCCAACTCTCAGTCTGACAGTATCACCATGTGGTGCTGATACTGAGATAATTACGTTTGTAACATCTTTTGGTCTTTCTGGATGCCAAGTGATTTTCTCTGTAAACATGTAATTTTGATATTCTTTTCCTGGGCCAAATTCATCAGGAAAAAAAAAGTGTTTCTCCTTCTTCTAGCTTTGGCCAACAAATATGATTTCTATTTACTACCAGATGAAAATAGCTAAAATAAAGGATAGTTTTAGTGATGAATTGTTGAATTTCAATATTTATAATAATTGGCCCACAATTCACAGAGAGAATAGCACTGCTAATTATGTGTGAAGTCTCAGTTTTCTGCAAATATTGACATTTTGTTATTTAAAATGACCATCCATCCTTGTTTTGAAGCCACAGCTTCTATTCAACCTAATTACTTTCCTTTGCAGCTTTACATTGAGGTTAACTTCAGAATTCTGGTAGGTGCTTTTATGACCTGCGTAGTTAAGGTTCAGTTGTAAGTGGAGAATGCTATGTTTCTGAATTTGAATTTTAATTAATAAAAATGCCATTTATTTGTGAACACTTGAGTAATAAGAAATATCATTATCTCTTTGATTAATCTTGCTCATCACTTGTAAGTATACTACATGTAGAATGTGCATGTAAAATATACTGCATCTTAGCTTAATTAGCAGTTTTCTCAAAGAAGCACTCCTTTTAGATGATTTTAAATGTGCTATTAGGACCTTTTTGGTACTGGCTTCTGGATTTTCAGATCATGGGCTTTGTTCTGAAGAATAGTCCTTTCACATTCCTGGAAGCCAATGGAAGAAGTTGATGGGAATTGTAAACCATTTGGGGGAAGAAAGGAAAAGCTATTAAAGGAAAGAGAAGCAAGAAGGAACTGAATTGTGTTCTTTCCACCATGTTAGAAAGGATGTCGATGACAAGGGGGCCGTGGGTCATGAGTATGTAACATGAGTTAAGCAGGCTGTGGGGTTTTTGTGGTCACGGCTTCCTGGAGACAGAAAGTGAAAAGGTGCAGGATCCACCAGGAGTTAGGGGTGGATGTAGCTGAGAAAAGTGGCTATTCACTTAGATCGGAGATTTTCTGGCTGTGTTTGTATCATGGTGAGGGCTCATCCTAGGTAAGAGGAACTCTGTCTTAGTAGCTTGGTGATGCATTGTGTATGCATTTTATTTAGTGTAAATGTTAATGTAAACAGTAATCTCAGAAAAGTATTCTCTGAAGAGGAAACATTGTGCCCCTAAACTACTTATGTCCCAGCTAAAGAAAGGACAAAGCATCAAAGATGGCAGGTGAAGGGTGTGTGTTTCTAGGCTGGGGTTACACAGGTATTTTCAGGGTTTCTTTGTACCCTAGAGAATCCCAAAGAACCCTGGGCCCTCTGCTAACCTTGCTAGAGAGAAATTATAATTGTTACTGGGAGCATAGCTTCGACTTTTGGAACATTCTTTTGCCATCTTTATTAGAAATAAGTGTTATATTGTTTGAAATTTACACTTCTATTAGACATGACTTTGTTCTTTGCTAATAAAAAAGCAATAACATAAGTAGAAAGTGATATTGAAAGTAAGTTTAAAGAGACACGACGGAAGTTCAACAAAGCTATACATTCTGAGATAAGGGTACTTATTATCTCTTTAGTTACAGAGACACTGTCTACTGTCCTATTTCCTGTGTGTAGAAATTAACATCTAATATTCTAAGGAGAAGGTTATAAATAAGGAGATAATTATCCAGAGATGAATAGAGTGACTCCACCTATGTTATGATACATAAATGAATCTGCATAGGCAGTACTTGCCTGGTAACTAATATATGATAAGATGAACTGTAAACTAAAACTTAGCTGATGTATTTATGTCAGGTGCAGTAAGTAGTGACTTGAAGTTGTTATTCAGATTATCTGAACCAAAAGATTTATTTACCTAGAATTCCCAGATCATTAAAACAAATGATTTGTTTTTCTTTCTTTCTTTAAAAAAAAAAAATCTAGAAAATGAAGTAGCAATACAGGCAGCACTACAAGAGCTATGGTAAGGCAATACATGTTTACTATTCCAGGAAGGCAGTAAACGCTGTGAGTTCAGAAGAGGGAAGGCCACCGTGGTCTGGGAATATTTCATAAATGAGAAAGAACTTATCCTAGAAGTTATAGTTCAAGGAGAAGGGGCTTTGGGTAAGCAGACAAAAAGAGGGACCAGTGTTCTACAGAAGAAAATAATATATGAGAATGAAAGTGGGCTATTTTAAGATGTGCTTGGGTGGCAGTAAGCAGAGAGATGGTAGTTCTAGTGGGAGTTGAGGTTGGGAATATAAATAGGAGACTGTGGGGGATCTTAATTTTTGGCTTAGGAACTTTAGGTTTTATTTTAAAGGCAATTAGAGATACTGCAGATTTTGAAGCAGAGAAAGATCTTTGGAGAAAGCATATATGGCAGAGGTATGCAAATGAATGTCCTGTGGAGGAAACGAGAAGCCGGAAGACTTTGAAGAGACAAATGTAAGATGATACAGTAGCAGGAGTGAGGAAACCACTAGATGAAATCAGAAAAAAATAAAAATAGAAAAGTGGATAGAGATCTCATCTAGGACAGTATCTCAGCTAGGCTTGCATCAGCACATGGAAAGCCTTAAATGGAATTGAACTTTTAGCATACCGAAAGATTTTATAGCCAGGAGAAGAAAAAGATCAGATCTACTCTTGTGAGCAAATTGATCTGGTGATTACCAAGAGTAGAATTAGTGATAGCCTGGAGGTCAAGGGACATCTGGCTCCCTAAAACTTAAAGATTAAGAGGGGATTTCAGTAGTCAAAGGTTAAGTTCTTGGGGAAGAACTTGAATAGTTTTAGTGGGGCTAGAAACAACAAATATCTGGGAGAGAAAAGTTGGTAAATTGATTGGTAAAGCAGAAGAGTTAAAGGCATTCATTGCAGTTTATCCTGTGTGGTTATCAGATAATCTGTGTTAGAATTAGTTGGAGATAGAACAAACACAAAACAAAGAAACAAAAAAACCCCCTAGTAATCAGAATCTCTAGGGGGTGGGTTGTAGGAATGTGAATGACAAACAAGCTTCTAAGAGGATCCCTAGGAACACACCTAAAACTGAAAACTGGCGTAAAAGAAATAACATGGATTTGGAAGTCAGTGAGGTTTAGGTAATACTCCATCTTTGTTGCTTAATAGTTCTTTTAAATTGTGTGCTGGTTAACCTACATTCTCCAAGTCTTGGTTTTCTTATCTATAAAATGAGGATAAATGAAATCTAACTCATGAAGTAATTGTAACATTCAGTTAAATAACATATGGGGAGTACCCAATCCATGCTAAGGACACAGTTGATTCTTATCAATTGCAGGTGTTATAATAGGAAAATAAAACTGTTCAGAGTAGGCAGATATAAGGAGATTTTGCTTTTGGATAAGTATTGATTAGGTTTACTAAATTAAAAAAAAAAGATCTTTCTAATTAATCTGTGATTTTAGTGCTCTTTTTAGTACTAGTAGGTATAGAAAACATGGTTTATAAAATCCTGTAGCTCAAGGATCTTAATCTAGGAAAACATTTGTCAAACAGTGAGTTAAAGACGTATATGTACTTTGAGGGATTTATAACCTCAGAATAGATGTTTGATTTTAGAGGGTGAGTTTTTTATACCTGAACACGTATTTATTTACTAAGAGGGAGATGTGCAATTGAGGTAGGCTGATCAAAAGTACAGTAGAAAATATTCAAAATTTACCAGATAATATAGAGAATTAGCCATATTTTGATGCGAATTTGATTGACATATAACTCTGCTTATCTCTCATCACAGACCAAGATGAGAAAGCAGAGCAATCTATTTGCACACAGGAAGCTTTCAAGTATTTTATTGACCTTCTGGCTGCTCTCCTTGATTTAATCAGATCACAGCACACTTCATCATTACTGGGTTCCATGCAAAAGCGCATTTATGACGCCTTCAGAGTCATCCTAGAAGTCCATAGGCAATTCAGCCCTATTCTTACAACATACTCTGGTGGGAGCAGCAAGAAAGAGCCTGCCAGATTTCCTCAGCCAAGATTAAGAGTAAGAAAGCAGACCAAGACAATACAGGAAACTCCATTAAATATCCAAAGGGGTAAGGTGGTATATTATCTCTGGTTGCCATAACAAAGTACCACATGCTGAATGGCTTAAACAATAGAAATTTAACAGAAATTTATTTTCTCACAGGTCTGAAGGCTGAGAAACTCCAGATCAAGGTTAGGGAGGGTTGAATTTTGGAGAGGGCTCTCTTCCTGACTTACAGATGGCCACTTTCCTCTGTGACCTCACATGGCTTTTCCTTGGTGCACGTGTGTATGTACACAGAGAGAGTGAGATCTTTCCTCCTCATTTTATAATGTCAATAATCCCATCATGAGAGCCCCATCCTCAGGGCCTAATCTAACCCAGATTACCTCCCAGAGACCCTGTGTTCATCACATTGGAGGTTAGGGCTTCAGCATGTGAATTTGGTCGGCTGGGGGAGTGGGGCTACAAACATTCAGGCTGCACCAGGCAGGGATTAGACTTTTTAGTTGGCATGTTTCTTGAACTCAGTGTATTTGACTCGTAAATAAGGAGGCTGGTTCAAGGAGATATAAGAGACGTATATCCAAGCTGTCTTCTCAAGCAAATGAGACCCTGAGGCTCTGGTCCCAGCTGGGTTGCACTATCTCAGGAATTTGACAGAGCAGGGCAAGCAATGTTTATAAGCTTCAGTGGAGCAGAGGAGGTAACTACATATGTGACCATATCCTGGGAAGAAAGTGAAGATGAAAACCTAAAAAACTACCCAACCAACATTAATTAGAAAGCACTTGGCAGTGAAGACAAATCTGTAAATGAGACAAAAGACCTGAAATCTGGGAAACATTTGAGAACTCAGTTGCACATCTGTAGTGGAAGGAGGAATGCGGAGAAGTTCCTTTTTAACAAGTGGAGAATTAATCCCTAAGCCCAGGGCCATGAGGGAGCTATTGTGGGGACAAAGCCTGCTCAGATATAATAGAAACAAGAAAGATACCCTGACTCTGGGAACAGTAATTGGCAAGAACACGGTGAAAGGCAATTAAGCAGGTGGTACGCAGGATTGGTTTTCAGCCCATGGGGGAATTAAAATAAGAACGAAGTACTAGCAGCCTAGACTGGCCACGTGTGGTAGAGATTTGTCAAAGACGATGCAGACTCGTGTCCACAGTGCTTTAAACTCAGGTTACTCGAGGCAGAGCCTAGGTATGGGAGCGGCGGGCAACATTTCTGTCCCAGGTTTAGACCAGGCTTGAGGAGCCTGCAGGGACAGAATGAGGGGCACATGGACCAAAATAACTGTTGGCCATTCCCCTTGGGGTGGTCTTTGCAGTGCCTATGCAAATTTACAGTAATAGAAAGAGAGGCCCAATTTCATCTACGTTCCTGAGCGTTCATTTTAGAAATGCATTTATTTGCTTTTGTGGACAGTTGGCTTCCCTTTGCTGTTTTTCTGGGCGTGGAGTCCAGTTTGATTAAATCCTTATTTGTTATCACACACAGCAATCTATATCCTCCCAACCTCTTCTTTTCTCCTCCCCCCTACTTGCTTCTTTTAGGATTGGCCTCTGTTTGGATTATTATCAAATGAAATAGAGAGTGCTGGTAATTAGTATGTGGCTATAACACTGAAGAAGGAGACATAAATGGGAAACTCAGAGGCAGCAAGCTGGGATAATTCCATTTTAGGCTTTGCTTCAGTGCGGCCTTTGGATTCCAAGGACATAATGAGACAGTAGGGGGTCTGCGGTTTCACTGACTGAGGGTCTCTCTATGATGTACCAGACTTAGTGAATTGGATTTGAGATCCATCATTTTATCAGTAACCTTTTCTCAGAGTAGATAAGTGCCCAGTCACACGGTTCTCTAGATTAAATCGATGCATTCACCCTTAATGACTTTCTACCATCCCTAATCAGCAGTACTTTTCCACAGAGTTCTAATTTAGTTGAATAATATTGTGTTCCTGGTAACTTCTCCTTCCCGTCACCTCCCTTTCTCCCAGTTGCATTAGAAACAGGCATGATTTTAAATATAGAGGCAAATTGAAAGTAAACTAAGCCAACTAAATGTAAAATGCAGTGATTGCTGTTTCTCCTAACAGGAATGCAGACATCATTACTATACTTTTCCCCTTTGGTAAAGTCCCCAGTTAATATTGCAGCCTGAACAAACTGAACGTGGGAAGTGGAAAGTTCCCTAGGATTAGAGATATAAGATGAAAAATATATATATTTTCAGAGAATTTTATTAAGACAACAAATGCACTGGCTTAGCTAATAAGTGTTTGTAAATTGCCCACCATGTACTCAATGCTGTGTAAGTGTGTTCTTCAAGCTAAAGTAATATTTGGATTGGTTTGGGAGCACTTTGAAATGAACTTTTCCCTTGGAGACTGTGGCTGTTATTCCGCCAGGAGGATTGGGAGAAAACGCGTGCTTTCTCATTTCATCTAAAGATCAGCACTTGCTCTGGAGTTCCCTTCTTAACCCAGGGTTGTGTTTGTAACAAGAATATAAAAGAGGCAGGATCAGGAATCTGGCGTGGGAGCAGATGGAAAGATTGGAAGACAATTAATTATAGAAAACCTCCAAGCAGGTTTATAAGGCAGATATTAGGCACATGGTAGAGGCAGGTTAATAGGAATTTCTTGGTTTTTCATGTCAGGGACCTCAACAGGCAGCATGCCAGTTCTAAGAGCAAGAGCTGAGACTAAAATTTGTGGTTGGGAAACATCATTATTGAGTAAGACATACATAAAATAAAACGTACACATTTTAAAGGTACTGCTTGATGAATTTTTACAAGGCGGTTACATCTGTGAATCCACTGCCCAGGTCAAAATATGGAACGTTAGCAGCAGCACAGAAGCTTTCTTTCTATTGCCCACCACTCAGCATCCCTCAAAAGTAACTACGATCCTAACTTTTAATTCTATAGAATCATTTAGCCTGGTGTTGAATAGTATATAAATGGAATCCTATTTTATGTATTCTTTGGTGTATGGTTTCTTTGGCTGTTGCTGAGATTCATTTTGTTACAAATAGCAATAGTCCATTTTCTCACTATTGAACCATATGCGGTCGTGTGATTCCACTGCAGTTTTTTATCTTCTGTTGATGGATATTTGATTTGTCTCCAGTTTCATCTATCATGAATGATGCTGCTATGTGCATTTTTGGTGCACATATGTATTCATTTCTGGGTATATGTCTAGGAGAGAAATTGCTGTGTCGTAGGGTTTGTATATTTTCAGTTTTAGCAGATACTGCCCAGCTGTTTCCTGCTAAAAGTGTATGAGTGTTCCAGTTGGTTCATAACTGAGTTGACATTTGATCTTATCAGTTTTTCTTTCTTTTTTTTTTTATAACTAGGTATTCTAGTGCAAAATGGTATCTCATTATGGTTTTAATTAGCATTGTCCTGATAACTGATGATGTTGAGACTATTTTAATATTCTAATTGACCATTTGAATATATTTTTTTGTGAAATGTCTATTCAAGTCTCTGAGACAGTTTCAGTGGGATTGTCTGATTTTATCTTACTAATATGTTCCAGCTCCCTATATGTATATTGGAGATGAGTTATTTGCAATATTTATGCATTCCAAGTATCATTTTCCACTCCATGGTCTGCTATTTTACTCTCCCCTGTAGTCTTTTGATGAACAGATGCTCTTAAGTTTAAGGGAGTCTAATTTTCTTTTTTCCCATTGTGATTAGTGCTTTTTATGCTTTACATATATAAGGTCATAAAGGTATTTCCTTATGTTTTCTTCCAGACACTTTATTGTTTTAGATTATTCATCTGGAGTTGTATTTATCCATATGGATATGGATATCAAAAATCCTTTTTTTTTTCTTACCTGGGTATTGATTTGATTCAGCACCATTTAATGAAAAGATAGTTTTCCCCTTTATACTATAGAGGCATCTTTGTTATAAACTAGGTGACATTATATGAGTAGGTTTGTTTCTGGTCTGTTTTGTTCTACTGGTCTATTCATCTCTGCAAAATATATGTTGTGACAATATATATTAAATAATTTTCTGTAGCTTTATGATGAGCATTGATGTACAGTAGTGTTATTACACAGCTTTGTTGTTCTTCATAATTGATTTGCTCTTTTTGGCCCTTGGTATTTTCATAAATTTTTAGAGTCAGCTTGTCAATTATAATACATACTGACACACATATGCAAAGAAAGAGCTTGTTACTATATTGATTTGGATTTCAATCTATCTATAAATCAATTTGGAGAAAATGGAAATCTTTATAGTATTGAACATTACAGTCCTTGAATATGGTATATCCCTCCATTTATCTGGGTCTTTTTTAGTTTGCTTCAGTTCGTTTATAGATTTTTTCAATAGCTGTATTATATATCTCTCATTAGATATTTTTAGATATGTGAGTTTTTTTATTGCTCTTGTAAATACTGTTGTTTTTAAATGTTACAGTTGAAGTGTTTGATGCTAGTATATAGAAATATAATTTTTTATGAATTTATCTTTTATTCAGAGATCTTGATAAAGGCATGTATTAATTTTAGTAGTTGATTTGTAAAATATTTTGGATTTTCTCGTACACAGTCATTTTATCTGCAAATAGTGAGAGCTTTATTTCCTTCTAAATCTTCACATTTTATTTATCCTTTTCATTTTCCTCCCTCTTTCTCTCCCTGTTCTTTTGCTATTATTGTCTTCTTATTGCAGTGGCTAGGTCTTCCAATTTAATGTTGAATGGATTTGATGATAGCTGACATTCTTGTCTTTTTTTTCTGGTTTCAGTATTTCAAGGCCAGTCTCATAATTTCTAGTATGTTTTAAAATATTTCTGATTCTCTGTTATTTCTCTGCTCTTTTTGCAAGTGCAATTTCATTTGTGTTAGACCTTTACACTATGTCTCATATTTCTCTTGCCCTCTATTCTCTGTATTTCATCCTTTTTATCTGTGCGTCAATTTTACCTATTTTCCAGCTAATTAATTCTCTTTTCATCTCTGTCTAGTCTGTTGTTAAATGCATCTATCAAATTCTTAATTTCAGCTATTTTATGTCTTAGTTCTAGGGTTTCCATTGATTTTTAAAATATTCCAATTCTCTAGTGAAATTTCCATCCTTCAGTTTTTTTCTTTAGCATATAAACTATAGTTATTTCAATGCCCATAAATAAATCTGAATCACTGTGAGTTTCTTTCTTTTTCCTTTATATTTTGCTCATGTGGTGTTTTTTCCTGGCATGTCAGCTAATATTTTGACCAAGTCCCTGAAGTGGGTATTAGAATATGAAGAGGATCTAGATAGTAACATTTCTCCCAGAAAGGATTCAATTTGGCGGTGGGGGTGGGGGGGGCAGGTCGTTAGAGTTTAGGTAGATCAACCTTGATCTAGTCAAGATGTATCTATTTCAGGCTTTTCCTTTCTCCTTGAGGGTGACCCTTCAGTGGATCAACTGAAAAACTGGAATTATTTTTAGTGTTTCTCCGTTTTGACAAGTTCTGTATTCCAGTTTTATTTCCCCATCACTGTGAGACTGGGAAGTATCTATGTAGTTCTTTAGCATCTCAGCACCTGTGTTTTCTATGGTTTTGTGTGTCATGCCAGATATGTTCCCAGCCATGAATTGGCAGATGCCTCAAGGGGAAAATTGTGCCCAATATGTCAAGCTTACTTCCCTGGAGTTCTCTTTTTTCCAGAGGTTGGCCCCTCAAGTCCTGGCTGCCTTAATAATTCTGAATTCCAGTTTTGCTTTCCCAGTCCAATGAGACTACCAGAAACTCTTGGTTTCTATGCCCTACTGTGATACTGGCATAAGTCCTGAAGGGTAAAAGTAGCTGCATTTTTTAAAACTTTTCTTTGTGTTTGTGGTGAGAACACTTAAGATTTAGTCCTTAGCAATTTTCAAGTATACGATACAGTATCTATGCTGTACCTTAAAACCTATAACTTATTCATCTCATAACTGAAAGTTTGTACCCTTTGGCCAATATCTCTGTTTTTTCACCCTCTCTAGCCCCTGAAAATCAACATTCTGTTCTCTAAAGTAGCAACGTATTTTTGGACTCGTCTCAGTGTCTGGATGTCTTGGTGGCTCTCCAGTGCTTTCATTTAGCTGTTTTGTATTTCACCCAGCTTTTACAGTTGTTTTGGGCAGAAGATGTTGTATGATACCAGATACTCTGTAATAGCCAGAAGTATCAATAGAAACCTGGGATAAAGAATGACTCTTTCACTCATTGGCTTTGCAACTGGGCAACTTGCTATGCTTAATGAACATTTGTTTGTTCATTTCTGAAATAGATTTGATACAAACTACCTTATTGTTAGAAAGAATAAGTGATATATGCACACAGAGTTAGCACAATTCCTAATTAACCACATTTTTTTCATATTCTTTTTACTGATGATAACATAAATATGAATAATCATCCATCTTACACACTTGTTCCAGACAGGGTTGAAAGAATATTCAAGATGTTGTGTATGGTACAGTATCCAAGGGATTTTATATTAAAATTGCTCAGGTAAGTAGTATATGATGGGGAGTCAAAATAAAGCATAATACGATTGTAGGAGAAGCACAGTAATGGAGAGGCAGTGATTGGGAGTCTTAGCAGATAGATTGGTGAGCTGTCAACATGAAAAAGTCGTTTACCACCAAGCTGGTCCTCTGGCTGTAAGTTAGAGTAAAAAGTCAGAACACAGGTCTCTTATTTCTGGATGTGGACTGGCATGGCCAAATTGGGGCCATGAGCTGAATAAGTAGTGTGTAAATATATAAAAAGTTTAAAAAAATTTTCAAGCCATGATTAAAAGTAACCAGATGGAGAGAGAGCCTTGAGATTTGGGCTGAGGCCAATTACAAGGCTCTAGCATATGTTTATTTGGGCTTTGACAGCTAACCACGATGACCCTGAGTTCGTGGGGTCAGAACTTCCTCAAAACACACTGGTCAGGTCAAGATTGGGAACTGGTAAGGGACGGAACTTGTTAAGGGGAATCTGTATCCCAAACAGTGGAAAGATAAAGGATGCAGAAACTGGAAGAACAAGCAGGTCAAGGGGTCAAGGAGTCAAGGAAGTAATGCTACCTTCAACCCCCTACTCTTATGCCATGGTGCCACGCTACCGACAGACGTAGTGAATGACAGAGACTACTGAATCTCTGTCCAGCTTTACATCACTTCTTAGGTATGGGGGATCATGATCCAGAGGCATTAATCTTAGAGAGAAGAAAACTAGAAGTCTCAAATGAACACTACATTAAAAGAGGCATATTAATTAATTCTTCATTGGAGTATTTCACTCCTCCAGGTCTGTTACCATTGAAAATAAATAACAGAACTTGTCTTTTGTTTTTCTCTCATTGCAGTTTTTTGGACATGATCATGTTGAACCAATGAATCAATCAACACAGATTCAGTGGTACATACTACATGCCAAACCCTATATTTAGAAATTCTCTGATAAAACCCCAGGTACTTCATTCATAAGCCAGATGAAACTCTCCTGGCTATTTTACTTCTTTGTACTTCAGCATCCTAATAGGCAAAAGGGTGATAATAATACTACTTATTTCATGAGGTTGTTGTGAAAAGCAAATGAGACGTAAAGTGCTTAGCTTCGTCTCTGATGCGTAATAAACATTCCTTATGCTATGCTTTAGTTATCTATTACTGTGTAACACAGTTATTCCAAAACTTAAATGCTGAAGACAATAACATTTATTATTGTACAGTTTCTGTGGGTCAGGATGTCAGAAGCAGCTTAGCCCAGTGGTCCTTGTTCAGAGTTTCCCATGAGGCTTCAGTCAAGGTGTTGGCCAGGGTTGCTGTCATCTCAAGGCTCAGCTGGGGGAATGGCTTCCAAACTCACTCAGGTGGCCGTTGGTAGCATTGTCCTCAGTGCTGTCTCGTGGCATGGCAGCTGGCTTCCCCTGGAGCAACACAGTCCAAGACAGAGTGAGAGAGAGAGAGCACCAACAACAGAAGACAGAGTCTTTTTTTTTTTTTTTAAATATTTTATTTATTTATTTATTTATTTATTTGTGGCTGTGTTGGGTCTTCGTTTCTGTGCGAGGGCTTTCTCTAGTTGCGGCAAGTGGGGGCCACCACTCTTCATCGCGGTGCGCGGGCCTCTCACTATCGCGGCCCCTCCCGTTGCGGGGCACAGGCTCCAGACGCGCAGGCTCAGTAATTGTGGCTCACGGGCCCAGTCGCTCCGCGGCATGTGGGATCTTCCCAGACCAGGGCTCGAACCCGTGTCCCCTGCATTGGCAGGCAGATTCTCAACCACTGCGCCACCAGGGAAGCCCCAGAGTCTTTTTATAACCTAATCTCAGAAATGCCATCCCATCTCTTCTGCTATATTTTCTTCATTAAAAGCAAGTCAAAGTCCAGCCCACTCTCAAAGGAAAAGGATTATACAAAAGTGTGACTATGAGAAGGCAGCTAGCATTTGGGCCATCTTAGAGGCTGACCACCACATAATATTCGGTATTTGCAGCATTTCTGGTGAGCTCAGGGTTGGCAAGAACAAAGCATACACACTATAGATTACACTTCAGTTTCGTTAGGCAAGGGTGGCAAAATCTTCTGTGACATGAAGTGTGCAAAGCAGGAGCCTATGTCTTTGTCAGGTAGCTTCTCTCTGTCCTGAGTTCCTGACTGAGGGTGAGAGACCCTGGTAGATGGAGGGATGAGGAGATGGCCCACAGCTACTGGTGGTACTGTGCATGTGAATCAGTCTTTTCATATCTGAGAAGCTTAATCTCTCCCTGCACTATAGACATGTGACACCAGGGACTTACTTTGGGATCCACGGGGGTGGTTTGGCACAAGGGCTTAGAGCCATGCTGATCAGGTTTAAATTTTCCACCACTGACCAGCCAGCAGACCCTGGAAAAGTTATCTAACCTCCATAAATCCCATTTTCCTCAATTGTAAAGTGAAAACAACAACAGTGCCTACTTCTATGGTTGTTGTGGGAATTAAATAAAGCAATCATGTAAAGTACTTTAGAACAGTGCCCGCCTACAAAAAGTTCTCAATCAATGCTAGCTGTTAGTATTTCCATAAACATAAAGGGAGAAATTGCACTAACAATTTATGCATTTTCTTTTGCGAGCATGTTAACAAAAACTGCAATTTCTGGGTACTTGGACTAAACTCAGAGTCACACAGGCCTCATCTTTCTACAGGGGGAAAGCAGAGTTACTGCCTAGGAATCTTTGAGCAGGGTGTTACTGCCTCTGACTTTCTGGGATTAGACAGCCCTCAGGAAATCCATTTCCCATGTATTAAAAGCCTGCAACATACTAGCGACTCGAAAACTATCAATTGCCTCCCCATTTATCCCTTTACTTCTACTTACGATGAAGTAGTAAAAGATATCTCTACATAGATTGCAACTGGCAATAGTGATATCTGCCGAGTGAGGGGTTCGGGTGGCAAACGTTCTAAGACGCTGGAGGACGAAATAATTTCAGGGGTGGAGTGGCGATTACCAAGGGGGTTCAGTTTGTAGGGCCAGCCAGACGGTCTAGGGCCGGGACTCATTTTCTCTCAATTACCTGACTGGCTAAGGTGAAATTGGGCTATTTGTGTGAAATGTTCTGCTACTGGAACCTCTCTCCCCATATTTTCCCATGTAGCCTCAACCTTTTGGGTTTTCTATTGGTGAAAAAGATGTTAATTAAACCTATTTTCTCCTGAGGCTGGAAATCAGCATCATTTACATCTTCACAGAGTTTTCAATTCTTCAGAGGCAAGTTCTTGACAAGTAGAAGGAAGTTCACCCTTTTAATGCTCATATGAATTAAGGAAAATTATTCATTACGGTGGTAAATGCTAGTCACTTGGAGGCCATCCCTATTACATTTTCATTAGAAGTAATTCTGCTTAAAACAGGTAATCTACTATATTAAATGTGAGAATAATTGAACGTGGAAGTATGTACATTTTACACTTACTCCACGTAAAGAGTTTGATATCATTAGAACATTAACTTTTCCTCTTAATTTGTAAGCATTGAATGAGAGAAAGTCAGAAATTGGGACAGAATTTTCCTTTTTTGTGAAAAACCTTGGCAGAGTGGAAAAGGATAGCTTTTCATTTCTGAACTAACAAAACCTCAAAGTAGAACAAAATAATCAAAGGTTCCAGGCCCAACAACTCAGACTTTTAACTAAATAAAGTCTTCAATAAATTAGATATTGAGGATGTAATGTACAACATGATGACTATAATTAACACTGCTTATGGTATATTGGAAAGTAGCTAAGGGGGTAGATCCTAAGACTTCTCATCACTGAAAAAAAATTTTTTTGGTAATTATATGAGGTGACAAATGTTAACTAAACTTATTGTGGTTATCATTTCATAATATACGTATGTCAAGTCATTATGCTTACAATTTAAACTTATACAGTTCAGTATATTAGCTCAATAAAACTGAAAAAAGTTTTAATGAATTAGAGAACTTAATTATAATTTGTAATGCTGTGCAAGATATACAATACCTGTTGTGGGATGTTTTTGGTATAGGCTTTTAACTGGATTATTGTGTTTTCAAGGAATTACAAAAATTATTATTTATATATTTATTTCTAACATTTTAGAAAACTATGTTATGATAGTAGAAAATATCACAAGACATACTTAAAAGTGATATAATTTCCTTTCTAAATAGCAATTGCAATTGTAATCCTAGTTAAGTTGTTTTCAAAAACATTTTTTTATCGCTGAAACATGAGTCAGTTTGCAATTTTGTGTGATGCTTTCTGTTGCAGTGGAAGCTCACAATTCTCCTGATAGATAATGGGCAAATGTTGGTAGCAATCAAGTAACCTAAACCTAAAACAAATGGCTTATGCATAATCAAAGAAAGGTTTTATTCTTTCTCATGGCCCATTGTATAAATGCAACATATCACAGAAAAAAAGATTTGCAATAGCGTTATTCTTCTTTCCTTTATGAGTTTTATAGTATCTGGTTTTACATTCAGGTCTTTAACCCATTTTGAGTTTGTTTTTGTATATGATGTTAGAGAACATTCTAATTTCATTCTTACACATGTAGCTGTCCGGTTTCCCCAGCACCACTTATTAAAGACACTGTCTTTTCTCCATTGTATATTCTTGCCTCCTTTGTTATAGATTAAGTGAATATAAGCGGGTGGGTTTATTTTGGGCTTTCTATCCTGTTCCATTGATCTATCTGTCTTTTTTTGTGCCAGTACCACACTCTTTTGATGACTGTAGCTTTGTAGTATAGTCTGAACTCAGGGAGCCTGATTCCTCCAGTTCCATTCTTCTTTCTCAAGATTGTTTCAGCTATTCGGGGTCTTCTGTGTTTCCATACAAGTTAAAAAACTTTTTGTTCTAGTTCTGTGAAAAATGTCTTTGGTAATTTGATAAACATTGCATGAATCTGTAGGTTGCCTTGGGTAGTATGGTCATTTTAACAATATTGATTCTTCCTATCCAAGAACATGGTATATCTTTCCATCTGTTTGTGTCTTCAGTTTCTTTCATCAGAGCCTTATGGTTTTTGGAGTACGGGTCTTTTGCCACCAACTTAGGTAGCTTTATTCCTAGGTATTTTATTCTTTATGATGAGATGGTAAGTGGGATTGTTTCCTGGATTTCTCTGATATTTTGTTGTTAGTGTATAGAAATACAACAGATTTCTGTATATTAATTTTGTATACAGCAATTTACCAAATTCACTGATGAGCTCTAGTAGTTTTCTGGTAGCATCTTTAGGATTTTCTATGTATAGTATCATGTCATCTACAAACAGTGGCAATTTTACTTCTTTTCCAGTTTTGATTCCTTTTATTTCTTGTTTTTTTCTCCTCTGATTGCCATGGCTAGGACTTCCAAAACTATGTTGAATAAAAGTGGCAGGAGTGGACATCCTTGTATTATTCCTGATCTTAGAGGAAATGCTGTCAGCTTTTCACTGTTGAGTATGATATTAGCTGGGCATTTGTCATATATGACCTTTATTATGTTGAGTATGGTCCTCCTAGGCCCACTTTCTGAAGATTTTTCATTATAAATGGATGTTGAACTTGATCAAAAGGTTTTTCTGCATCTATTCAGATGATCATGTGGTTTTTTTCCCTTCAATTTGTTAATGTGGCGTATCAGATAGATTGATTTGTGGATATTGAAAAATCCTTTCATCCCTGGGATAAATCCCACTTGATCATGGTGTATGATCCTTTTAATGTATTGTTGGATTCAGCTTGCTAGTATTTTATTGAGGATTTTTACATCTATGTTCATCAGTGGTATTGGCCTGTAATTTTCTTTTTTTGTGATATCTTTGTCTGATTTTGGTATAGGGTGATGGTGACCTCATAGAATGAATTTGGAAGTGTTCCTTCCTCTGCAATTTTTTGAATTAGTTTCAGAAGGGTAGGTGTTAACTCTTCTTTATATGTTGGGTAGAATTCACCTGTGAAGCCATCTGGTCCTGGACTTTTGTTTATTGGTGCTTTAAAATTACTCATTCAATTTCAGTACTGGTAATTGGTCTTTTTATATTTTTTATTTATTCCTGGTTCAGCCTTATTCCTGTAATGTTCTAAGAATGTGTCCATTTCTTGTAGGTTGTCCATTTTATTGGTATAGTTGCTCAAAGTAGTCTCTTATGATCCTTTGCATTTCTGTTATGTCAGTTGTAACTTCTCCTTTTTCATTTCTGATTTTATTGATTTGGGCCCCCCTCCCCCCCTTTTTTTGATGAGTCTGGCTAAAGGTTTATCAATTTTGTTTATCCCTTGAAAGAACCAGCTTTTAGTTTCATTGATCTTTTTAAGTGTGTTTTTAGTCTCTATTTCATTTATTTCTGCTCTGATCTTTATGATTTCTTTCCTTCCACTAACTGGGTTTTGTTTGTTCTTCATTTACTAGTTGCTTTAGGCGCAAGGTTAGGTTGTTTGAGATTTTTCTTGTTTCCTCAGGTAAGCTTGTATTGCTATAAACTTCCTTCTTAGAACTGCTTTTGCTGCATCCCATAGGTTTCGGATTGTCGTGCATTCGTTTTGATTTGTCTGTAGGTATTTTTTGATTTCCTTTGATTTCTTCTGCGATCCATTGGTTGTTTAGCAGCATATTTTTTAGCCTCCACCTGTTTGTGTTTTTTGCAGTTCTTTTTTTCTTGTGGTTGATTTCTAGCCTCATAGTGTTGTGGTCAGAAAAGATGCTTGATATGATTTCAGTTTTCTTAAGTTTAACAAGGCTTGCATTGTGGCTTAGCATGTGATCTTGGAAAATGTTTCATGTGCACTTGAAAAGAATGTGTATTCTGTTGCTTTTGGATGGGATTCTCTATAAATGTCAATTAACTCCATCTGGTCCAATGTGTCATTTAAGGCCTGTGTTTCCTTATTGATTTTCTGTCTGGATCATCTCTCCATTGATGTAAGTGGGATGTTAAAGTCCCCCACTATTATTGTGTTACCGTCAGCGTCTCCTTTTAGGTCGGTTAACATTTGCCTTATATATTGAGGTACTCCTATGTTGGGTGCATATATACTTACAATTGTTATGTCTTTTACTTAGATCGATCCTTTGATCATTATGTAGTGTCCTTCTTTGTCTCTTATGACAGTCTTTATTTTAAAGTCTATTTTGTCTGATATAAGTATTGCTACTCTGGCTTTCTTTTGATTTGCATTTGCATAGAATATATTTTTCCATCCACTCACTTTCAGTCTGTTTGTGTCTCATGATCTGAAGTGAGTCTCTTGTAGGCAGCATAGGTACAGGTCCTGTTTTTATATCCATTCAGCCAATCTGTGTCTTTTGGTTGGAGCATTTAGTCTGTTTCCATTAATCCTAGGCTTTTTGAGAGGAGAAACTGAGGCAAATATTAATGTCATTTTATTTTATATAGGTGCAAGTTTAGGACGATGAGGGCAGCGGGGAGGAAAGAGGAACTGAGACGGGGGAAAATGCAGAACAATGTTGCCTAATGTATTACTGTACTGGCTACTGCTTCATGAAGAGCAGCCCAGGTATGGCACTCAATAAGAGGGATGTCTCCTGAGGTACAGCAAAGAGGAAGTTCATCTTGGAATAGTCCTGCAGGCCTGCTGAGTCACCAGTTTTGTATCTTAGACCTTGTGAAGTGGTAGCCAGTGTAATGTATCACATAACATTGCTTTGATCTTCTCATGATTACTTTCCCTTTTCTCTCCCCTGTCAAGGGTTTATACCTTACAGATAGAATGCTACCACTTTAATTCTTGCTTTAGGTTATGTTTTCAAGAGAAACCAGGCTAAGATAATTGGTACCAGACATGGGGTTATAAAAACTAACCTTCAGGGTGTAATTTTAAGTGAATATATTTATTCCTGAACCAATAACTCTGGCTAGGAGGATGGAATATCCTGTAGGCTTACACTAATCAAGGTCCATTCCAGTATCTCGTGGTAGGTCAATTCAGGCTAACACCTGGCTGAACTTTCTGTAGGAATGGGAAATGGAGGCTGGCATGGCAATTAATAAATATCTTCTGCTAACAATATGCAAATAACTTTAGAAAAAGAGAAAGGAGAAAAAATACACTACTGCATCATGCCAGCACAACCATTTTTAGGTTTGTTTATACTCTGATTTATATCTTTTACCCTTAGGTGATTTATTTGACAAAGTTATGAAAATAGTGTGTTTTTAATTTTATGTCATACCTTTTTGTTTTATTATTTTATATCCTTGGTTAATTCTAATAACTAAATAATATTCCATTGAGTAGAACATACCATATTTACTTAACCAGTCTTATATCATCGGACATTTAGTTTATTCCTTCCCCATTGTTGTTTGCTTCTTTTGTTTGTTTTGGTTTATTTATTTAATTGCAATTATAGATGATGTAAAGGAAATCTTCATGCATGCTTTTCCAAGTTTTCATCTAAACATGCCAAAAAAATGATCTAGTCTCAGTGTTTATATTTATCCCAACATATCAACAAGATGAGAGATAAAACTTGCAGATGTTATGTACCTGGCACTCTTGTTAATGTCAGTATATTTTTCTATCTGCCAGTTTATTTAGAGTCAATTAAATTAAATGCTTAATGTTGTCCATATATAAGAACATGTTGTAGCCTCCTTGAAGAAGTTAAAGATAAGAGAAATTTGGTTACCTTCTTTGGATTATTCTAGTGAAATCTCTAGGTACTGAATTTATTCAGATACTTATTGATACCCAGTGTATGCCAAGCACAGTTCTAAGCACTGAGAACTAAGTGATAGATAAAAGAGACATGCTCCCTAGTCTTATGAATGGATGTGATTAATCATCTATGGAAGCAATTTAAGAGATTATGTACTGATACTTGAGTCTAGCATTTGGGACAACCCTAAGCCAATCATGATAACTTACTTATAATTTTAGAGAGTAAGGATATGAATGAATAAGTTAGAAGTTAGAAACCTAGTTGATTATATCTTATCCAGTTTGAAGATTGAATATTGGAAGTATAGAGCTGAGATGCTCAAAAATATAAAAGTCACTGTCTATCTCCCATTTGTGCAGGCAACAGACTTCCCAATTCTATGGATTTATGAAATCTGGTCCTTATGAAAGGGGCATCTCTACTTGATCATGGAACCATTTCATTTTGTTCTGATTTCACACTCTTAACTGATATTTCTACAATAGATTGACCTCCTGTGGTCTGATCACAGCCTGATTGAGGGTGTATCTTTCAGGCATACCAGATTTACCTAAGAGAGTTAAATATATACACTGCCAGGGAATCACCTGAATCCTGCTATAGCAGAATCTTTCAGGTAGGCTATGTCAGGCCATGTATGTTTGAAAAACTTCCTTAAGTCATTGTTTCTCAAATTGTGGGTCAGGATCTATTAGATAGGGAATGAAAATAATTAAGTAGCTTGTGAATGACATATTTATAAAACTATGAAGTAGAACAGAGTAGAAAATATCAGTATGTTGCACTCTAACAGTAAAACATTATGGTAGTCAGGTGCTAGCTTTTCCTGTCAACACTCCAGTTTTTCCCTTTTATTTGAATTTTAATGCTCATCAATTCAGTCAACCAATTAGTTAATTAAAAACCATGAATCCGGTTTTGTGAATGATTTATTAATTAATAGGTCATTAATTTTCCAAACTAGTTATGCATAGACATCAACTAGAGTATTTCTTAAAAATTCAGATTTCATACATTTACTCTTAGATATTCTAGTTCAGTTATTTTGGAGTGGGGTCTGGGACTCTATTTAAGCAAGGGCCCCAGATGACTTTGATCTAGTTAATCAAATAGGTCCTGAGTTTGGGAACCAAGGATTGGATGACAGACTCATCACAGGGAGACTCTCTTTTGTCTACTCATTTGAAGCTCTGAGACATTTGCACCATCAATACTTGAATGTTTTAGGTGTACCAATAAAGCTAATACAAGGTAGCTGGCAGCGTATATGCAGTTTCTCAGGGGACACAGAACAAAAGCTATGCTATGGAGGGAAAAATGGTGTCCCTCCCTAAGATAAAAAATGCAAGACTGATTTTTCTCAGAACTCAACACAGTTAGCATTATGTTGTTTCTCATCCTTTTGTCAACAGCAACCTGGGAATTTACCAGAATATGTGACTCCCCAGAGGTGGACATCCAGGTTGGGAATAACTGAAATGATAAGCTAAATAGAATTGATATAGAACAGCGTTCCTCTTTGTTTAAATTTTTTTTTCTGCTGATGTGATCAAGTTGCCATGGGAACCTAAAATCTCATTTACCCTATGTGAATGCACAGTGTTATCAGTTTTTTAATGAACTCCAGAAACTTGGTAAAGATCAATTCAGTTTACCTACAGAATGATAGCACTTTATAAAAACTAACAAGTAATTTAATTGTAGATAGTTGTTTGTTTAAATGTAAAATTTTAAAAAAAACTCCAAACTTGCAAATGACTTTTGATTTTGGAAATTTAAGCTAGAGTACGAAGTGATCTTTGTTTATTCAAATGTTTTTCTCTAATAATCTAGATGCTGTTGTGCATAATTCTTCAAAGAGGGGTGATATTTAAATACATTGTGATGTAATTAATCCAGATGGACACTGGCAGTAGTTTTACAGGGCCTTGTTCTAGGGCTAGGCATTAACCCATTTATTTTTTTAACTGGATTCTGGGGAAGTTCCGTGAATTACAGAAGAGTTGGTTTGGGTGGAATAGGCGAGGGAGACAGAAAATTTAAACAGCAGATGTTTTCCAACTAGTATAAAAAATTTTCAGTATTTTAACAGTGTGTACTGCCTGACTGCCAAACCTGCTTCAAAGGGACTTTTGAGTTTTTGATTTCAGTGGAGCTTGGGTTAGTACGGTAGTAATTAGATGTTGCTAGGAAGACCATAGGTGCAGTTTAGAATGAGGAAATACAGAACTGCACAAGATAATCAAGGTGATTTTCCAATGAACCAAAAAATTGGGTTGCATTGAATAAAATGATGATTTGTTCATTTAGGACTTCACTGATATATATACATAGAGAGAAACACACACACACAGATACACACACCCAGAGTTTCACATGTTTACACATATATGGATGCAGATATACTCATGCACAGGCAAAAAGTTGGAAGTGTCTCAAATGAGAATGAATGAGAAAAGTTTCTTTTATTTTTTTCAAAAGATATGTCCAACTTGGCTTTGTCAAAATTCCTTCACCACCAGATAGATCTTAGTGATATTTCAGTCCACTTTGAGAATTTTCCAGTCATTTTTGGTAACTACAACCTCATTTCTCACTATTTCCTCCACTAGAATAGGCTTGTCTTGCTCAGTTACTGGGAGTAGCCTGTAGAGGTGAAGGGCCAGCCAGCGGTTGTCTTTGCCTTTCTTATAGAGGCTACAGGCTGTGGTCCAGCAAACACCCACCTGATGGGAGAAAGATCCCATCATCCCTCTTGCTCCCTCCCTCTGGCTAGTCACAGCTCTGTGTACCCCCAAAGTGAACCCCTCTCCCCTTTTCTAGGCCTTTTTATATCAAGTGGGGAGAGGGGTGTTGCAGTGATTATTGTGCTAAATTTGAACAGGCAGCTGACGAAAAAATGGACTTTCCCCAAAATACAATTAAAAACTGCAAGTCATAACAAGGATAGATTATTTGGCACCTATTATAATTGGCAAAAATTCTAATAGTCATATATGACCTAGTGTGGGGTATCAGGCACATTTATGCGCTCTTGTGTGCAGTGAAAATTGGTCTAATCTATTTGGAGAAACTTCCAGCAATATCTTTTAATTTTAAAAGATGCATATATCTTTTGGCCCTAGATTTTTATTGGTAGGAATTTACCATGTATACACACTGCACAAATCCAAGGGTGATTATTGCAGCACTGATGTAATGGGAAAAAGGGACCAAAAACAACCTAAATACCCTCAATAGAGCACTCTTGGAATAAATTATGCATATAACAAAATACTGCAGAGTTTAAACTGATCAAGGTAAATCCACATATGTTGATACAGAAAGATCTCAGAGAATGTGTTATGAGAAATTCCAGGGTGCAGAAGTGAATAATACCTAATAGGGTGGCATTTTTATAAGTGAACGCTACTTATACAATTGTTTCTCTTTATATTCTGTTTATTAAAATATTTATTTTTGTATATGCATGCAAATTCTGAAAACGTGTATAAGAAACTGTAAACAGTGTTTAACCCTGTGAGTGGCACTGAGAATTGCTAGGTGTGGAGCTACATTGACTATCAATTTACATATTCTCTCCTGTTTAAATGTTTTTAAACCATTCACCTGCATTACTATTATAATGACAATAAAATAGTAGACAACCAAAATACTTCCAGTGTGACGAATGGAGGTTATACCTCAAGAATTAGTTTTTCTCGCTCCTCTACAGGCCATCCAACTGAACACACCGGGAAGAGGAGCCCTGGGGGAACTGGGGAACCTGTTTTATGAGCTCTTTCTCTGTTGTTCATTCTCCATTGCTATTCACTGTTACAACGTCTGTGCTGGCGCCTGCCCCAGCTCCCTTCCCAGGGACTCCCATCTCCTGCTCAGATCACCACTGGTCATCTTTGCAGCTCCCAGAAAACCCACTGCCTTTGAATTAAGGCTGTATCCACTGCACAAGTGTCACCTCAAGGGGAGGATGGGCACAGAGTTTGTGAAGCATCATCTGTGCCTTGCACCCCATCTCCAGCTAGGCATAGCTATGGATTTTCCTTTATTCTTTAAATACCACTGCACAAAACTGCGTTTTTTATGTACCCAATCTTAATGAAGGGTGTGAGGAATGAAAAGGAATTATGTTTGTAGGGTAAGGAAAATATCTAGAGCTGGAAGTCATGTATGGCTTTTCTTTCAGTCCAAGGAAAAAGCAGCCAAAAGTTACACTTTTCCCTGGGTATCCCTTTTGTACATCTACTCTTCCAAAATTGGCTCTGCTGCCTGCTCTGCAGGGCTACTTCCTTCCTCTCATGCACGGTGCCAGTGTCCACCAAACCTTGGGAAAACCTGTCCTCTTCTCAGGGTGCCTGAGATGACTAATGGTTAAGCAATGAGCATCCTCTCTTTCCTCCTTAGGGACACGACCCTAAATTTATTTGATGTGTTAATATGTCCTGCTGAAAGTTTATATTTCCTGCACCTCCTTGTATCTAGTGTGGCCAAGGACAGGTATGTAGAAGTGCTTGGGTGGAACTTTGGGAAACATTTTTAAAGATGACTTATTCAAATAAGAGCCATGTGGGTTTTGCCTTTCTTCCCTCCTGCTGCTTCTTGCCTAGTGCACAGTTGTGATGGCTGAAACTTCAGCAGTCATCTGGGACAACTGTGGGAGTTTCAGGAAGAAAGCTGGCACTGAGAATAGTAAAATAGAAAGGTTGGAAACACCAGATACTGTAAATCCACCCTATCAGCTCTGGCAACCTGCCTCTGGTACATTTTATTTGATGGAAAATTAAACTCTTATGTATTTACATTGTGATAATTCTTTGCTCTTGCCAGTAAAACCTAATTCTAATAACCTGTATCTACCTAAGTAACTCCAGGATATTTTCCAAGTCTGAGTTGTTCAGCAGTTAAAAAGCATGGTTACCTTGGGCAGAACAACAACTGCTGAAGAAATGGGGTCATGGGCCTGCTTTGGTTTCTAAATTCCTGCAGAAGAGTATAAGGTGGACATAGTTTGGTTCCCTTAGAACTCTGTCTTCTGGAATGTGTTGGAGACATACTTCTTTATTTTGTCAATTACTCAGCAGTAACTTAAAAATATATTTTTATGGCTGTTGTCTTATGGAATACTTCTGGGCTGAGTGCATCTTGCTCACATTAGTTAGGTTAATCCCCACATCAGCCCTATGAATAACTATCACAATGAAGAGAAGTGTTTCAAGCCATTACTGCTTCCTTTCATTTGCATTTCTTCCCTCCTACTTTATACATTGTATAATTCATGAATTTCTGGCATTTAAAAACATGCCCAACCCTGACCCCAAACTATGTAACGATCACTTCCTAGACCTAGTGATAAACTACTCTTCAGAGAGCTGTTTTGGTTCTTAGGCAAGGTCTATGTTTGCATACAGTCTCTGAGCATGGTGGGGTACGGTGAGTGGATGGGTTCCAGGCTTTCAATCACATATAAGAAGGAATATTTTGAGAATGGGTGAATTGTTTGCCTTTGACCTTACCAAACACATACAGATATAAAATACATGTGACAAATGTTCAAGGCTCCCTTCACGCATCCTATAAAGAGGCAGTTCCTTCTGACTATGGCAACCTCTCTGTCTTTGAGTGTCTCACTGTTAGGCTCTATATATAATTATGTGTTATATGAAAAATATTAAAATGTTAAATAACTTTTGATCTAGAAACTTTATATTTAAAATCTAGCTATCAATTTTTTTGAAACAAACAGGCATCCAAGGGGATGGTCAAGTAAACTTATTTTGGTGGTAGGAAACAGAAATGTGCTCATGCCTTGTATACTTAGCATCCTGGGCAAATGAAAGTAAGGAGGGGCAGTGTGAGTATACTTAGTACTTGCAATAGGTCTAAAGCGCAATAGAACAAAAATTCATGATTTAACTATAAGTTGGCTCTGCACATACTTGTATGGACTATATGTTCAGTTGATTTGAACCCTACGTTGATTTATATCCGAAGCAAGATTATGTGAGTTGACATAGAAAGTATTTTATTAATAATTTCAGAATGCATGCCCATTAATTCCTTTTCTTTGATGTTATTTTATTTCCTCTAATGCAAGAAATTATTTCTTAAAAGCCTAAAGATCCAACGTTAAGCATGAAGATTTTTAAAAAATACATTTAAGTTATTATTGTCTCTTACTATGCAGGATGAATGAATCTCCCCAAATTTATTTTATGCATTTAATCTTTTTGAATGCATACAATTCAATCCTGAGTTGAAATAATGTCCCTGTTTGGACATTATTTCTGGATAAAGCATTTATAATTGGATGTTACAGGTCACAGATCTATGATTATCTATCAGTTTCATGCTTCAGGAAAAATAGCTTCTTATAATACTTGATTACCAAATTATGTTGTATATAAAAATAGATAAATGTGAGTGCTAGTGTTGTTTAAATGCTGGGAGAAGAGAAACTGGATAGACTAGAAATGCGACATAAAAAGCAAAATCAGTACCAGTTGTTTAAAAATAATCTATTTGCCTGTTTTAAACCTTATTGATGACTTAGTCAAAAAATGAGCCTGCTAAATTATGAGTCATGTAATATCTATGGGGAGAGTTGGTTTCTCTGATCCAAACCCTTTTAAAGTGACTTAAAAAAAATTAAAACAAAAAGAAGTGACTTGTGAAATAGTTGCCACAGGGAAGAGCCTACAGTGGTGCATTGCTGGTGGCTGTGTGAGTGGGCTGCTGCAAAACATCTTTTGTGGATGTAAGTTACAGGGTTAAAATATATCCACAGAAGAGCACAAGGACCACGGATAAGAAAAAACCTTACTTAAAATAGCAAAACAACAGAAAACTAAAGTAAAATTGCTTCCTGATTTCAGTTTGTGTTGAAAAATCAATGGCTATGGCTAGTTGCACCAAATATGTAGTAAAATAACTTGCTTTTCCTGATGAAGAGTGCTTTATGCTTCTGGGAACTGTGTTGGACGATTCACAGGCATGTTGAAATATAGCCTGATGTATCTTCAATCTTAAATTTGGTCATATTTTTTGCTGGCATGATCCTTGAAGCTTTTGCTGCCAGAATCTAGTGGAAGAGTAAGTTTAATGATTTCCAAAAGGGAAAAACAAACAAATACACACATATGCATATCAACATCAATATCATAATATGGAAAGCACCCCCATTTGCCCTGAAATTCCTCTAGGTTTTATCACAAGCTGTAGCAGAGAGCTATAAAGTGGGTTTCTCTGCTGTCACTTTGGGAGATTGGGTGAGAGAGCTATGGAATCAGAAATCAGAAGAAAGGCAAAAAGTCTCAAAAGTGAGGAAAGAAGAAAGGGCTGAAATAATTTGAAGAGAGTGTTCTGAGTGTATGTGTGTTTGAAAATAGAGCCAAAGGCAAGCTCTGAAAATACTTCAGAGTATGGCAGCACCTAAACAAATGTTCTAATCAGAAAGAGTGCTGGCCTCATGCCAATGAATTGGTGTTTACTCCTGTATCCTCCCTTCACTAGCTGAGAGCTCTCTTAATTTATTTACTTTCTGTTTTAAATTTTTTATTTTTTATTTTTATTTTTGGCTACTTTGGGTCTTCATTTCTGCGTGCGAGCTTTCTCCAGTTGCGACGAGTGAGGCCTACTCTTCGTTGTGGTGTGCGGGCAGCTGAAAAGATGCTCAACATAACTAATTATTAGAGAAATGCAAATCAAAACTACAGTGAGGTATCACCTCAAACCAATCAGAAGAGCCATCATCAAAAAATCTACAAACAATAAATGCTGGAGAGGGTGTGAAGAAAAGGGAACCCTCTTGCACTGTTGGTGGGAATGTAAACTGGTACAGCCACTATGGAGAACAGTACGGAGTTTCCTTAAAAAACTAAAAATAGAACTACCATATGATCCAGCAGTCCCACTCCTGGGCATATATCTGGAGAAAACCATAATTTGAAAAGATACATGCACCCCAATGTTCACTGCAGCACTATTTACAATAGCCAGGACATGGAAGCAACCTAAACGTCCATCAGCACATGAATGGATAAAGAAGATGTGGTACACATATACAATGGAATATTACTCAGCCATAAAAAAGAACGAAGTAATGCCGTTTGCAGCAACATGGATAGAGCTAGAGATTGTCATAGTGAGTGAATTAAGTCAGACAGAGAAAGACAAATATATGATATTGCTTATATGTGGAATCTAAAAAAAAGAGTACAAATGAACTTATCTACAAAACAGAAATAGGCTTGCAGATGCATTTTCATTTTGTTGATCATTTCCATTGGGCACAGAAGCTTTTTAGTTTAATGCAGTCCCACTTGTCTAGCTTTATTTATTTATAATTTTTGCAAATTATAAATCACCTTTTTTTTAATTTTGAATTTTATTTTATTTATTTTTTTATACAGCAGGTTCTTATTAGTTATCCATTTTATATCTGTCAGTGCATACATGTCAATCCCAATCGCCCAATTCATCACACCCCACCCCACCCCCCACCACTTTCCCCCCTTGGTGTCCATATGTTTGTTCTCTACATCTGTGTCTCAACTTCTGCTCTGCAAACCGGTTAATCTGTACCATTTTTCTAGGTTACACATACATGTGTTAATATACGATATTTGTTTTTCTCTTTCTGAATTCACTCTGTATAACAGTCTCTAGATCCATACACGTCTCTACAAATGATCCAGTTTCGTTCCTCTTTATGGCTGAGTAATATTCCATTGTATATATGTACCACATCTTCTTTATCCCTTCATCTGTCGATGGGCATGTAGGTTGCTTCCATGACCTGGCTATTGTAAACAGTGCTGCAATGAACATTGGGGTGCATGTGTCTTTTTGAATTATGGTTTTCTCTGGGTATATGCCCAGTAGTGGGATTGCTGGGTCATATGGTAATTCTATTTTTAGTTTTTTAAGGAACCTCCATACTGCTCTCCATAGTGGCTGTATCAATTCATATTCCCACCAACAGTGCAAGAGGGTTCCCCTTTCTCCACACCCTCTCCAGCATTTGTTGTTTGTAGATTTTCTGATGATGCCCATTCTAACAGGAGTGAGGTGATACCTCTTTGTAGTTTTGATTTGCATTTCTCTAATAATTAGTGATGTTGAGCAGCTTTTCATATGCTTTTTGGCCATCTGTATGTCTTCTTTGGAGAAATGTCTATTTAGGTCTTCTGCCCACTTTTGGATTTGGTTGTTTTTTTAATATTGAGCTGCATGAGCTGTTTATATAGTTTGGAGATTAATCCTTTGTCCGTTGATTCGTTTGCAAATATTTTCTCCCATTCTGAGGGTTATCTTTTCATCTTGTTTATGATTTCCTTTGCTTTGTAAAAGCTTTGAAGTTTCATTAGGTCCCATTTGTTTATTTTTGTTTTTACTTTCGTTACTCTAGGAGGTGGATCAAAAAAGATCTTGCTGTGATTTATGTCAGAGTGTTCTTCCTATGTTTTCATCTATGAGTTTTATAGTGTCCGGTCTTACATTTAGGTCTCTAATTCATTTTGAGTTTATTTTTGTGTATGGTGTTAGGGAGTGTTCTAATTTCATTCTTTTACATGTAGCTGTCCAGTTTTCCCAGCACCACTTATTGAAGAGACTGTCTTTTCTCCATTGCATATCCTTGCCTACTTTGTCATAGATTAGTTGACCATAGGTGCGTTGGTTTATCTCTGGGCTTTCTATCTTGTTCCATTGATCTGTGTTTCTGTTTTTGTGCCAGTACCATATTGTCTTGATTACTGTACCTTTGTAGTATAGTCTGAATTCAGGGAGTCATATTACTCCAGCTCAGTTTTTTTCCCTCAAGGCTGATTTGGCTATTCGGGGTCTTTTGTATCTCCAAACAAATTTTAAGATGCTTTGTTCTAGTTCTATAAAAAACGCCATTGGTAATTTGATAGGGATTGCATTGAATCTGTAGATTGCTTTGGGTAGTATAGTAATTTTCACAATATTGATTCTTCCAATCGAAGAATATGGTATATCTCTCCATCTGTTGGTATCATCTTTAATTTCTTTCATTAGTGTCTTATAGTTTTCTGCATACAGGTCTTTTATCTCCCTAGGTAGGTTTATTCCTAGGTACTTTATTCTTTCCGTTGCAGTGGTTAATGGGAGTGTTTCCCTAATTTCTCTTTCAGATTTTTCATCATTAGTGTATAGGAATGCAAGAGATTTCTGTGCATTAATTTTGTATCCTGCAAGTTTACCAAATTCATTGATTAGCTCTAGTAGTTTTCTGGTGGCATTTTTAGGATTCTCTATGTATAGTATCATGTATTCTGCAAACAGTGACAGTTTTACTTCTTCTTTTCCAATTTGTATTCCTTTTCTTTCTTTTTCTTCTCTGATTGCCGTGGCTAGGACTTCCAAAATTATGTTGAATAATAGTGGTGAGAGTGGACATCCTTGTCTTGTTCTTGATTTTAGAGGAAATGTTTTCAGTTTTTCACCATTGAGAATGATGTTTGCTGTGGGTTTGTCATATATGGCCTTTATTATGTTGAGCTAGGTTCCCGCTATGCGCACTTTCTGGAGAGTTTTTATCATAAATGGGTGTTGAATTTTGTCAGAAGCTTTTTCTGCATCTACTGAGATAATCATATGGTTTTTATTCTTCAATTTGTTAATATGGTGTATCACATTGATTGATTTACGTATATTGAAGAATCCTTGCAGCTCTGGGATAAATCCCACTTGATCATGATGTATGATCCTTTTAAGGTGTTGTTGGATTCTGTTTGCTAGTATTTTGTGGAGGATTTTTGCATCTATATTCAGCAGCGATATTGGTCTGTAATTTTCTTTTTTTGTAGTATCTTTGTCTGGTTTTGGTATCAGGGTGATGGTGGCCTCACAAAATGAGTTTGGGAGTTTTCCTTCCTCTGACTATTTTTGCAAGAGTTTGAGAAGGATGGGTGTTAGCTCTTCTCTAAATGTTTGATAGAATTCACCTGTGAAGCCATCTGGTCCTGGACTTTTGTTTGTTGGAAGATTTTTAATCACAGTTTCAATTTCATTACTTGTGATTGGTCTGTTCATATTTTATATTTCTTCCTGGTTCAGTCTTGGAAGGTTATACCTTTCTAAGAATTTGTCCATTTCTTCCAGGTTGTCCATTTTATTGGCATAGAGTTGCTTGTAGTATTCTCTTAGGATGCTTTGTATTTCTGTGCTGTCTGTTGTAACTTCTCCTTTTTCATTTCTAATTTTATTGATTTGAGTCCTCTCCCTCTTTTTCTTGATGAGTCTGGCTAATGGTTTATCAATTTTGTTTATCTTCTCAAAGAACCAGCTTTTACTTTTATTGATCCTTGCTTTTGTTTTCTTTGTTTCGATTTCGTTTATTTCTGCTCTGATCTTTATGATTTCTTTCCTTCTGCTAACTTTGGGTTTTGTTTGTTCTTCTTTCTCTAGTTCCTTTAGGTGTAAGGTTAGATTGTTTCTTTGAGATTTTTCTTGTTTCTTGAGGTAGACTTGTATAGCTATAAACTTCCCTCTTAAAACTGCTTTTGCTGCATCCCATAGGTTTTGGATCGTCGTGTTTTCATTGTCATTTGTCTCTAGGTATTTTTTGATTTCCTCTTTGATTTCTTCAGTGATCTCTTGGTTATTTAGTAACGTATTGTTTAGCCTCCATGTGTTTGTGTTTTTTACGTTTTTTTCCATGTAATTCATTTCTAATCTCATAGTGTTGTGGTCAGAAAAGATGCTTGATATGATTTCAGTTTTCTTAAATTTACTGTGGCTTGGTTTGTGACCCAAGATGTGATCTATCCTGGAGAATGTTCCGTGCACACTTGAGAAGAACGTGTAATCTGCTGTTTTTGGATGGAATGTCCTATATATATCAATTAAATCTATCTGGTCTATTGTGTCATTTAAAGCTTCTGTTTCCTTGTTTATTTTCATTTTGGATGATCTGTCCATTGGTGTAAGTGAGGTGTTAAAGTCCCCCACTATTATTGTGTTACTGGCGATTTCCTCTTTTATAGCTGTTAGCAGTTGCCTTATGTATTGAGGTGCTCCTATGTTGGGTGCATATATATTTATAATTGTTATATCTTCTTCTTGGATTGATCCCTTGATCATTATGTAGTGTCCTTCCTTGTCTCTTGTAACATTCTTTATTTTAAAGTCTATTTTATCTAATATGAGTATTGCTACTCCAGCTCTCTTTTGATTTCCATTGGCATGGAATATCTTTTTCCATCCCCTCACTTTCAGTCTGTATGTGTCCCTAGGTCAGAAGTGGGTCTCTTGTAGACACCATATAGATGGGTCTTCTTTTTGTATCCATTCAGCAAGCCTGTGTCTTTTGATTGGCTCATTTAATTCATTCATGTTTAAGGTAATTATTGATATGTATGTTCCTATGACCATATTCTTAATTGTTTTGGGTTTGTTTTTGTAGGTCCTTTTCTTCTCTTGTGTTTCCCACTTAGAGAAGTTCCTTTAGCATTTGTTGTAGAGCTGGTTTGGTGGTGCTGAATTCTCTTAGCTTTTGCTTGTCTATAAATCTTTTGATTTCTCCATCAAATGTGAATGAAATCCTTGCCAGGTAGGGTAATCTTGGTTGTAGGTTCCTCCCTTTCATCACTTAAAGTATATCATGCCACTGCCTTCTGGCTTGTAGAGTTTCTGCTGAGAAATCAGCTGTTAACCTTATGGGAGTTCCCTTGTATGTTATTTGTTGTTGTTTTTCCCTTGCTGCTTTCAATAATTTTTCTTTGTCTGTAACTTTTGCCAATTTGATTACTATGTGTCTTGGCGTGTTTCTCCTTGGGTTTATCCTGTATGGGACTCGCTGCGCTTCCTGGACTTGGGTGCCTATTTCCTTTCGCATGTTAGGGAAGTTTCTGACTATAATCTCTTCAAATGTTTTCTCAAGTCGTTTCTCTTTGTCTTCTCCTTCTGGGACCCCTATAATGCGAATGTTGTTGTGTTTAATGTTGTCCCAGAGGGCTCTTAGGCTGTCTTCATTTCTTTTCATTCTTTTTTCTTTAGTCTGTTCCGCAGCACTGAATTCCACCATTCTGTTTCCAGGTCACTTATCCATTCTTCTGCCTCAGTTATTCTGCTATTGATTCCTTCTAGTGTAGTTTTCATTTCAGTTATTGTATTGTTCATCTTTGTTTGTTTGTTCTTTAATTCTTCTAGGTCTTTGTTAAGCATTTCTTGCATCTTCTCGATCTTTGCCTCCATTCTGTTTCCGAGGTCCTGGATCATCTTCACTATCATTATTTTGAATTCTTTTTCTGGAAGGTTGCCTATCACCTCTTCATTTAGTCATTTTTCTGGGGTTTTATGTTGTTCCTTCATCTTGTACATAGCCCTCTCCCTTTTCATCTTGTCTATCTTTCTGTGAATGTGGTTTTTGTTCCACAGGCTGCAGGATTGTAGTTCTTCTTGCTTCTGCTGTCTGCCCTCTGGTACATGAGGCTATCTAACAGGCTTGTGCAAGTTCCCTGATGGGAGGGACTGGTCGTGGGTAGAGCTGACTGTTGCTCTGGTGGGCAGAGCTCAGTAAAACTTTAATCTGCTTGACTGCTGATGGGTGGGGCTTGGTTCCCTCCCTGTTGGTTGTTTGGCCTGACACCACCCAACACTGGAGCCTACCTGGGCTCTTTGGTGGGGCTAATGGTGGACTCTGGGAGGGCTCACGCCGAGGGGTACTTCCCAGAACTTCTGCTGCCAGTGTCCTTGTCCCCACGGTGAGCCACAGCCACCCCCCGCCTCTGCAGGAGACCCTCCAACACTAGCAGGTAGGTCTGTTTCAGTCTCTCCTGGGGACACTGCTCCTTCCCCTGGGTCCCGATGTGCACACTACTTTGTGTGTGCCCTCCAAGAGTGGAGTCTCTGTTTCCCCCAGTCCTTTCGAAGTCCTGCCATCAAATCCCACTAGCCTTCAAAGTCTGATTCTCTAGGAATTCCTCTTCCCATTGCCGTACCCCCAGGTTGGGAACCTGACATGGGGCTCAGAACCTTCACTCCAGTGAGTGGACTTCTGTGGTATAAGTGTTCTCCAGTCTGTGTCACCCACCCAGCAGTTATGGGATTTGATTTTACTGTGATTGCGCCCCTTCTACCATCTCTTTGTGGCATCTCCTGTTCCTTTGGTTGTGGGGTATCTTTTCTGGTGAGTTCCAGTGTCTTCCTGTCGATGATTGTCTAGCAGCTAGTTGTGATTCTGGTGTTCTCTCAAGAGGGAGTGAGAGCACGTCCTTCTACTCTGCCATCTAGGTTTACTTTTGTTGTCTGTGTTTTTGGTGTCAAATCTAAGAAATTATTTTCAAGTCAAAGTCAAGAGCTTTTACCTTATTCTTTCTTCAAGGAGTTTTAATGTTTCGGCTCTTACATTTAAGTGTTTAATCCATTTTGAGTTAATTTTTGTATATGGTATAAGATAAAGGTCCATGTCTTTTTCTTTCTTTTTTTTTTTTTTCCTGCCTGTGGCTATCTGGTTTTCCTAGCACCATTTTTTTACAATGAAGAAATATATATTTACATATAAGATCATATCATCTGCAAACAGTTGTTATTTCTTTCCAATTTGGATACCTTTCATTGATTTTTCCTGCCTAATTTCTCTAGCTAGGGTTTGTAGTACTGTGTTGAATATAAATAATGAGATTGGGCATCCTTGCCTTGTTCCAGATCTTAGAAATCTTTCAGTTTTTCTTATGAAAAACTGAAACCCATGTTAATCATGGGCTTTTCATATGGGCTTTGCTATTTTAAGGTAAGTTCCTTCTATAATTTGTTGAGAGTTTTTATCATGAAAAGTATTGGCATTTGTCACATACTTCTGCTGCATCTATTGAGATGATCGTTTGATTTTTATTCTTCATTCTTTCAATGTGGTGTATCACCTGATTAATTTGTGGATCTTGAACCATCCAGGCATCCCAGGGATAATTTCTACTTGATAATGGAATTGAATTCAGTTGAATTCAGTTTGCTAATATTTAATTAAGAATTTTTGCAATCATGGTCATCACGTATATTGGCCTATAATTTTCTTCTCTTCAGAGCTTCCAGAATGAACTAATTCTGCCAACACCTTGATTTCAGACTTCTAACCTCCAGAACAATGAGATAATAAATATTTTTTGTTTTAAGTCACTCAGTTTATGGCACTTTTTAATGGTAACCCAAGGAAATTAACACACCTAGTTTACACAAAGAGTAGAAAGTTAAAGTGAGGTTAAAAGTCCATTATAAGAATGTTAGATATTTTATATAAAGAGTATTATCTAATGAGATACAACAAGAAATGAGGGTAAGAAGAAATACATTTTTATTTATCTAATCATTATAGTAAGTTTAAGATTTCCTGACATTTTGCAAGTATAGTTTCAGAGGGAGGTTCCCATGCAGCTTCCACTCATCACAAACATTTATGGGAATATTAAATATGGGGAGAGATGGATATGGTTGCAGTGACCAGCTCAAAGAGCCAGTAGGTGAGTCTGTTTATCAAGATAAATCCAATCCTCATGTATCTCTGTTACATGAAGATTAATATCTTATATTCAGAATATTTTAAATTACCTGATTCTAATGTTAATAAGAATGGCAAAGGGAAAAAAAGATCTAAGTAGACCTTTGATCTAAGAAATGAAGTATTTATGATAAAGATATTTAGAAAATTTCCTTTGCACTCCTAAACATTGGGATATAAACACTGAAAATCTGACCATAATATAATTCTTCTTAGTTTTATTCAGAGGAGAAAATAACAACACATGGCTAATTTATATAAGTGATAAAATAAGAGCAACTGATTCATCAAATTAATGTCCTGGCACTTTTCTGGCATACTTTTATGCTTGGATGCATGGGAAACATCAGCATTTTTAAGTTTTCTGCTCTGCAATTAAGAAGTTGATGTTTGGTCTTAACAATTATACTTAAGAACCCTATGTTGGAAACACTAATGCAGAACACTGCAGATCTGCAAAAGATTTGGAACTAGTTCACTCTTTCAGGGAAGAATTTAATCTCTGGGTACCAGGGAAAAAAACAGACTAAGGAAAATAGATGTTTTTCAGGCAAACACTAGAATTATTCAACCACGTTGATTTTGGAAGCAGAATAAAGTATTTAATTAGGCTGGTTTTCTGGGCATCAACTTCATAGGAATGATAAATGCTTCTGAATCCTGCCATGCCAATGATGAGCCAAGTCAAAGAGATTTACTCAGACCCATACATTGAACCCTTGGGTACAGTTTGTTTGGTCTGACAAAGCTAACGGTTCTTAGTTGCATGGTCTCTAAACTTAACCTCAGATGGCAATTTAAATCCATTCTTTAAATGCCATTGCCTTATGCAGGGTATGTGAGCTGGCCCTTCAAGATGAACCAATTTTGTATTAACAGACCACTTCAGACATGTACAGCTATGCACACCAACTGCTGCTTATGTTTACCTTTAGGAATCCAAAGAGCAGGAAATTCTTTTTTTCCCCTTCATTCTGTTGTTATGTTACTAGGTTGGAAAATAGAGAAAGAAAATTAACCAGAAAATGTCAAAATTTGGTCTCGGATATATAAGTATCTGGCTATTCTACTTTCTTCTTGCTGTGTTACCTATAAGAGGACATATATACCTGGAACTGATAGGTTTGCAAGGACCTATAGAGGTTAAAGATGCTACCTCTTCAGAGCTTGGATCCCTTTGGACATATATAGAATAGTCCTGAATGCCTGAGGAACAGAAAATCATTGATTTGTATATAGAAGGGACAGACCTCTGGTTGGGGTAGGTATGTTGTTCCTGGTGCCTGAATATAGAACAGAAAAGGGTGACCTGAAGGGATTTCCTCTTTCAGTGAAGGAATCTGGAATTTTCATCAAGGATGGCATGGAAGGGGTATTTAAAAACTTCTATTTGTAAACCATTTCTGTTGCTATTTAGTTTGATTTTGAGTTGAACCTTGTCTAATGTGGATATAATTTGAGTGTTTCCTCTGGACTAAGTTACCTTAACCAAACTCTTGACTTGCTGGTCACTACTAATGCTATTATTGGCATTGGGTATAGTTATAGATTTAAATGGAATGCTTTTCAAATTTCAATTTTCTGTCTTTTTTTGGATGAAATATTAACTGATCACAGCTGAATCAATCTTAATAGTCAAAGAATACCTGTCTTACATAATTTAGTGGTTCCACAAACATAAGCTTGTTCCCCAGCCAACAATACTTGAGTGAATAAATTAATGAAAGAGTGAATCAATCAATCAATTATGGATCAGTGGATGAAGATGTTATGAAGATTTTAAGGATATGTCTTTTCCAAATGGATTTTAGGACACGTTAGAAGAATGATCGTGAAAGACATAAAAATAGACTTCTGGAAGTTCTGTACCCTTAAAAATGAGATCAGGTCAGACTATTTCATGAGTATTCACCAGGGGACATCATTAAGAGGAAGATGAGTATAGTCTCAAAAGATTTGGTCTACTTAATTGGTGAAAGTCTCAAAAAGGAGGTGTTTCAAGTAATTTATAAAACGTATATTGAGAAAATATCTAAGAAGAATAAGTGATAGAAACTGAGAAAGTTGAAAACCAAATTTCACTGGGCATAATGGGCTGTTTAGATATAGAATCTATTGAATACTGCAGAAAAAATTTCCCTTTTGCTTGTCAAACTCAGTTAAATTTTCTACTTGCCTAATTGAGTAAGTATGATAAAATAGAATAATCCAAATTAAAATATAGAATAATACAATACAGAATTTAAAAGGATTAGAAATTTGCTGAGGACATCTATTTTCAATGATATTGTAGATTCGGTACCTGGATAGACATCCATCTCAGAAAGAAGAATCCTGGATAAATATTAAATGAACTGATGCATTTCAGAAAAACAAGGATTTCTTAGGTTAAAAAAAAACTAATCAAACGCATGGACCTGAAGAAGTAAACAGTGAAACTGACTTTCACTTGAAGGCATTTGCTGGGCCTATGAACTTGGGTTTTATTTTAAAGGTCTCTAAGAGTTTGGGGGAAAAAAAGACAAAATCTAGAAATCCTTATTTCTTAAAGCTAGTACCCTAGAAGAAGTTGATGTTTAGAGGGTGAGGGTGATCCAAAAATAATATCTGCCATTCTCCAGTGGGACCTCAAGAGAAATTAGTGATCTAAAATACAGGGTTAAGATGAGGGGGGAAATAACATTAGTAAACATTTAGAAATACCAGCTTGACCTCATGCAGCTTTGCAGCCTAAAGTTTTGTTACCTTTGAGATCCAGAAATTTAAATTAAAATGATTGCTGACTGATAGTTTTCCCAGGAAGAGGCAAATGTAGATCTTAAAGGAACTCATTTTCATCTTAAGTCTCAAATGTTTCTTGCAATTATAACTAAGCATAGAAAGAAAGAAAGTACTGAGAGTAAGAACTATCAGAAAAAGACCCCAAAGCTACAGATATTGTAATTTTCAGATATAGAATATAAAATGCCTATGCTTATATTACTATGTTTAAAGAAATAAAAAACAAGCTTAAACTTATGAGCATGGAACATGAAACAGTAAAGAATAATCAAACATATTTGATAACAAGTCAAGTAGAACTGCTAGAAATAAAAACAAATATTAAAAATAAAAATCCAGTAGAAGAAGGGAATATTAGAGTAGAACTGAAACAAAAATGTAAACTGTAAAGTAATTGTAAACTAAAAAAAATGGTGTGTAATTTAGCAAAGAGAGATTGAGGAATAGGAAATATAAGAAAGAAGTTACGAGACATGAAGGCAAGAGTATGAATGTCTACAATATGTCTAAATGGAGTTCCAGAGGAAAAAAGATAAAGAATGGGCTGAGGCAGTATTTGAAAACATAATGGCAGAAAAATTTTCAAGAACTGATGAAAGACACCACCCTTGAATCTCAAGAAGCCCCCAAATCCAAAACAGACAAATAAAAAAATATAGTGTTTAGACAAGGCATCAAATACAAGGAGATGATTTTAAAGGTAAGCATTGAGGAAAGCATGATTACTTCAAACAAGAAAGAATTAGAAATACATCTCACTTTTTTTTTTTAGCAACAAGGGAAGGCAAAAGACAGTGAAATGACATGCTAGGAGAAAGTAACCATCCATCTAAAATTGTATGACCAGCAAAATATGTCTTTCAAGTATGACAGTACAATAAACACATTGGTTAACAAAAAGGAACTGAAGATAATTTTTCACCATCAGACTTCTACTGAAAGAAACCCCAAAGGATATACTTGAAGCAGAAAGAAAATGATACAAGATGGAAGGTCAGAGATTCAGGAAGGAATAAAGGGTATAGAAAAGAGGAAATGTGTATGCAAATCTATATACACATTTCCTCTACAAAACATAAGTAATAATGTCAATTCCAAGTGAATTAAAGACCTAAATGTAAAATCCAAAGCTATAATGTTTTCAGAAGTTAATATTCAAGAATATTTTCATGATTGCAAGATAAAGAATTTCTTTAAGGCACAATACTAACTATAAAGAAAAATATTACTAAGTTAGATTACATTAAAATTAAAATTTTCAAAACTTCCCTTTATTTAAAGGCACTATAGAGGGGAAACAACACCCAAACGGGAAACATGCCACAAACTGCATGAAGACATATTACTGAGGAATGCAAATATCTAGTGTATGTAAGGAACTCCAATAAATCAATAGAAAATGGCAAAAAAAAACCCACAAAACAAAACAGAACAATGGACAGAAGACTGAGATAGGTACTTCACAAAAGTATAAACCCAAATGGTCAATAAACTTACGAAATGATGCTCAATTTCATTAGTACTTAGGAAAATAGACATACGCCCCTAAACTGGTAAATTTAAAAGTCTGACATCAATATGCCCAGTGTTGGCTAGTACACAGAGTGATGGAGACATCCGTGCTTGATGCTGGCGGTATGATTCCAAGTACTATGATAGTTTGGTATTATTTGGTAAAGTTAAACATGTATATGGGCAACAATACAGGTATTCCAACCTCAGGTGTATTCCTTAAAGACATTTTGAGTAGGAACAAAGCGGACAAACACAGAAATGTTTATAGCTGTTTTTTATTAACCACAACAGAGGAACTGATCTGAATGTCCATTAACAGTAGACTTGGTGTGTACATTGTGATATATTTGACAACAAAATATTATGTGTCTATGAGAAACTAGCTATGGGCATCATCATAGATCTCTCAAAGGTAATATTGAGTAAAAGAGGGAAGTCATTCAGTGTACAGTATGGGTTCCATTTACATAGAGTCAAAAACTTAAAACACTAAAAAGTGTATTGTTTGGGAAACCTAAATGAGAAGAATATCAGCAAAACCTTGATAATTAATATACAAGTCAGGTGGTCAATTATTTCTGGCACAGAGGCAGAGAGATTAGCTTAAGGAAGGTACAAAAGGATCTTTTAAGTTACCGGCAATCTTCAATTTCTTATCTTGCACATGGTAACATGATGGTTAAATGGGTATTTGCTTTTTTCTTCTTTTCTAAAAGTCTGTAAAAAGTTTTCCTTTATATCTTAGTCAGCATGGGCTGCTATAACAAACTACCATAGACCAGGTGACTTAAACAACAAAAATTTATTGGTCATAGTTCCGAAGGCTGGAAAGTCCAGGATTGGGGTGCCAGCAGATTCAGTTCCTCATGAGGATTCTCTTCTTTGTTTGCAGACTGCTTCTTGCTGTATCCTTACATGGTGGAGAGAAGGAGAGCAGGCTCTCTGGTCTCTTCTTACAAGGGCACTAATCCCACCATGGAGGCTCCACCCTCATGACCTCATCTAACCTTAATTACCTCCTAATACTATCATACTGGGGGTTATGGTTTTAACACGTGAATTTTGTGGGGACATAAACATTCAGTCCAAAGCAATACCTTTTTATAAAGTCTTCTGTGTGCATGATTTTTTTTACAGTTAAAACTTTTGAATTAAAATTCTCCTTGAAAAAGGGAATTCCTTAAATTACTTCTAAGAAATTTTAAGTAATTTTAAGAACCCTTTTCCATTGTTAACTTCAGGCAGGGACTACATCTTATCTGTCCCTTTATCCCAGCACCTAGCATAAGATCTGGTATGTATAGTAAGTGTCAATAGTTATTTACTAATTGAAAGATGCAAAAAATATTTTGGTTGAGATTTTTACCCTCTTAATATAATGAAGATAAAATCTAGCAACTGACAATTTTTTGGAAACCAGGTTCCTAGTTACAAACCTCTATCATCTTGACTGGAGTGTATGTGTGTTTGCCAAGTGGAAAGAGTCAATGAACTTTCACACATATTGTGCTGATTACCAGTTTATCTGGGGTAACAAGCTAATTCCAAACCCAAAACCAGTCCCTCTCTAGGGAGGTTATAATTGTGATAATCATTAGCAACTTAGCATGAATTAATTTAATCCTATAATTAATCAGCTGAAGATAGGGACTAGAATGAAAGGAAACAGACATTGAACATTCAGAAATGATTGAGTTACCCCATAGCCATTAATTTTGCCTGTCTGGCTGATTGTTCTAAGGATATGAGTCTATTCCGTGGGCAAATAGAAGCCCAGGGTCACCAACGAGCAGACCCAGGCTATTGAAGAAACTCACACTTTATGTGGACACACACCTCTTGACTGTCACAATTCTTTTCAAATGGTTCTGAACCTAACATGTGTATAACATTTTCACTCTCCCCCTTCCCACCCCCACCTTAATTTCAGTGGCTAATTCATCCTTTGAGGGGGCCTGATGAGGATTACTGTCTTGTTCCCTCACCAAAGTCACCACCTGAAAAGATCTTTGTTGTTCTTGTCAGATAGGAAGTGAACTTGTGCTAGTAGCAAGGTTGGGACTGAGTTAACCTGACGTGGTCCTGGAACCCAGGGGTACACAATTTTTACTTTGAGCCTATTGTGGGCATGAGAAAATGTTACTCTTCTGGAAATGCCGTAGGGAGGCTTAGACACTGCTCAAAACTGCTGATGAACTCAATAGTTACAGAGTATCATTCAGGAATTTTGTACTGTGTGTAATGTTAATGAGCTCAGCTATACTTTGTTGCTTTATAAAATGTAAATTTTATTACTGTGCTCTTTCTTTAATCCTGGACATCATGATGAAAAGTATAACAGGTATCAGTGTAATATATTATATTACAGGTGCCGTATAAGTGTAACATATACATACACACATACATATGCACATTTATATATGTTTGACTGTCTCTGTGACTACCTGTAAGATAGATGTGGATATGTAAATGTAGATATAAAGGTAGATGTTAATACATCTCCCTGAGCAAAAACAAGAGGGACAGAAACTCTTTGCCAGGTGTATTTAGGGTTTTGTTGGGAATAGTTTTCTGGTGGAAAGGAGAAATGACTGTAACCTCAAACAAGGTTTTGCCAGCTTTCTAGGGTTCCCAGGACTATTAGCTTTGTTTTGAATGCTTAATGGCATTTTAAGTGGATCAGGGTCCACTTTTCACTAGCAGGCTTCTGTGGGCTTCTAAGGTGACATTAAGGAAGACAGAGTCTGGCTTGACTCAAAATCTTAGGGGAACGTATCAGTTGCATCCTGCTTGTGGGAATATTATGGAAATGAAAGTATAGACACTTGCAACTCAGTAAAAAAAAGTAAAACTTCAAAGTTAGCCTTGGAGCCTACTTGGCATTTCTTGGGGCAGGACTCTTCAAGATGTGTGGGTAACTGGCCCTTCCTCTACTTCTACTGTCCAGTGCTGACAGATGTGCTTGCAGTCACCTGTGTTGACCTAATAAGGCTGAGGGTGATAAATGTGAAGCGCGATCATGCTGAGTGAACTGTGCGGTGCCTCGTAATCTGTTCACGTATTGATTGCATAACTCCAAGATCGATGAGGTGCGCTGACACCAATGGGCTGTCCCTTGGCTCAAACCCAGACCAGTCTATGTGCGTTATGGATCTGGATTTATGGAAGATAGTTGGGCACCAGAAACCTGTCATGGACCTTATTCACACAGACAGTAACTTTTATAGCTGTGCATGCCAGTGAAGATTTGAGGGTCTGCACATGTGCTGGTCCCAGAAGCAAACATACCTACATGTCTCTTCCATGTGTCTTGACTACATTGACCTTCTCCATACTTTTACATACATCAGTTCTATTTAATGTGCCAATTTAATTTATTTGGTGTCTGGGTCTAGTCATTCCATCAATCTAAGTCCAATATTGCTATCACTTACATGGTGATCGTGTGTGATAGTGTTATAAATGAGGTTTACATAAGAAATGGAAAAAACCCCACATTTCCCCACTTTACAGTCTTCTTCTAATTTTGACTCTCTCCTAAATAACAACCCATCTCATATAATGGCATTAGGGGACACAATGTCTGGAAAAATGAAAAAAAATCAGCTTATCACTGGGGTCCTACTTTTTTGTGGACATGTTTGATCAGCATCTCTCTTTCTGCTTTCTCTTTGAGAACTCTCAACATCTAGTTATGATTAGCTATATATCTTGGCTTTGCAGTTCTTACTCTATCTCCTTTATCAGCAGATGAGGTAGACAAAATTGCATACACCCTACACATCTGCTGTGGGAAAAGTGACAACTCTAAGAAAGCAGAATTTAGAAGGGAGTACTTAAAAGATAAGAGAATATAGGGAAGATAGTTAAATTAGTGCTTAATCTTAACATAGCATCCACCTCAGAGCTCTGGCAAATAAGGGAAAGAGGAGACTACTACCCCCAAATTAAATGTTAGCTATACAAAACAGAGGCAAAACTCCAAGGAAAAAAAAAGGAAAAGACCCCGAATAGCCAAAGGAATCTTGAGAAAGAAAAACAGAGCTGGAAGAATCAGGCCCCAGACTTCAGGCTATACTACAAAACGAAAGTAATCAAGACAGTATGGTACTGGCACAGAAACAGAAATATAGATCAATGGAACAGGATAGAAAGCCCAGAGATAAACCCATGCACTTATGGTAAAGTAATCTATGACAAAGGAGGCAAGGATATACAATGGAGAAAAGACAGCCTCTTCAATAAGTGGTGCAGGGAAAACTGGACAGCTACATGTAAAAGAATGAAATTAGAACACTCCCTAACACCATACACAAAAATAATACTCAAAATGGATTAAAGACCTAAATGTAAGGCCAGACACTATTAAACTCTTAGAGGAAAACATAGGCAGAACACTCTATGACATAAATCACAGCAAGATCCTTTTTGACCCACCTCCTAGAGAAATGGAAATAAAAACAAAAATAAACAAATGAGACCTAATGAAACTTCAAAGCTTTTGCACAGCAAAGGAAACCATAAAGAATACGAAAAGACAACCCTCAGAATGGAAGAAAATATTTGCAAACGAATCAACAGACAAAGGATTAATCTCAATATCAAAAAAAAAACAACCTAATCCAAAAATGGGCAGAAGACCTAAATAGAGCTTTCTCCAAAGAAGATATACAGATTGCCAACAAACATATGAAAGGATGCTCAACATGACTAATCATTAGAGAAATGCAAATCAAAACTGCAATGAGGTATCACCTCACACTGGTCAGAATGGCCATCATCAAAAAATCTACAAACAATAAATGCTGGAGAGGGTGTGGAGAAAAGGGAACCCTCTTGTTGATGGGAATGTAAATTGATACAGCCAGTATGGAGAACAGTATGGAGGTTCCTTAAAAAACTAAAAATAGAACTACCATACGACCCAGCAATCCCACTACTGGGCATATACCCTGAGAGAACCATAATTCAAAGAGAGTCATGTACCACAATGTTCACTGCAGCTCTATTTACAATAGCCAGGACATGGAAGCAACCTAAGTGTCCATCATCGGATGAATGGATAAAGAAGATGTGGCACATATATACAATGGAATATTACTCAGCCATAAAAGGAAACGAAATTGAGTTATTTGTAGTGAGGTGGATGGACCTAGAGTCTGTCATACAGAGTGAAGTAAGTCAGAAAGAGAAAAACAAATACCGTATGCTAGCACGTATATATGGAATCTAAAAAAAAACAAAACATGGTTCTGAAGAACCTAGGGGCAAGACAGGAATAAAGACTCAGACATAGAGAATGGACTTGAGGACACGGGAAGGGGGAAGGGTAAGCTGGGATGAAGTGAGAGAGTGGCATGGACATATATACACTACCAAATGTAAAATAGATAGCTAGTGGGAAGCAGTCGCATAGCACAGGGAGATCAGCTCGGTGCTTTGTGACCACCTAGAGGGGTGGGATAGGGAAGGTGGGAGGAAGACGCAAGAGGGAGGGGATATGGGGATATATGTATACGTATAGCTGACTCACTTTGTTGTATAGCAGCAACTGACACCTCAATGTAAAGCAATTATACTCCAATAAAGATGTTAAAAAAAAACATATACCCATAGTCAGGCTCCACACCAAACCAACCAGGTCAGACTCTCAGAGGATGGGTCCCTGACACCCATATGTTTTCAAACACTCCCCTGCCCAGGTTGTTCTAAATGTGCATCAGCCATGATCAAGAATCCCTAGTTTGGGAAATACACTTTTTATTTTGGAAGGAGCTGGCAAGAATGAATTTCAGCTTTCTAAATTTTCCAGAGAAGAAAATGAAAACAAAGAAAACCAAAAGTTTCATCTGATGGCTCGGATTTCCTTTCTTCAAAAGAAGAAAGAGAAAAATATAAAACAGGAAAGAAAAGAAAGGAAAAAGTGATTGTCTCAGCTATTTCCAAAACTTAAAACCCTTAACATATAATCCAAAAAAATAATTAAAACCCCTTAGAAAAATCATTTTTGTTTCTCACTTACAGTGATTTGAAAGTTAGAAAAAATCTCCACTCTTAGCAGAGTCAAAGATCAAGCAAGGTAATTAATACTCTTAGACAACATATTCCCTTTCTGATTAATTGCTTGCTAAAATACAGGACTCATACCCCAATAAATTTTTTTTCCTCAAGTTTATTGTTTTGTCTCCTGTTCCCATTTATCTATTCAAGAAAAAAAATTAAATCACCTATTCTTGTAGTAAAAATTTTACTAGAATTAACAAAATTTGTTGTTTAAAAGAACTTGCTATTATTATCTATCCCAGAATTTAAACGTATTAATACTCACATCTTGTGCCATTGGAGTTATTGTCTGCTTTGCTGGAGTACTCCTAGAACTTGTATGTAGTTTAAAGTCGTAAGTGGTAGCAGATTCTAATTTTAAGATCTCAGAATTTACAGATGGAAACATTTCTGGGATGTTAGGGCAGATTTCTCCAAATAGATGGATTTGCTTCCATGATTTGGAGCAGCTTCTAGCAGAGCACATGTTGAATATTAGAGGGGAAAGGATGATTCATCATGAAACTGCTGCTCTCTTTGAACATAAAAGTAGAAAGGTCAGGAAACTCCATCTTTGTAGTAATATCTCTTGGTATCCCTTACAGGAAAGCTGAAATCTGTGCTACTTAGCAGTTGGACCCCATGAGTGCAATATTCTTTTTTGCCTCTTAAACAGGACATAAAAATGGTTTTCTGTAGACCTGCCTTAATAAGTATATTTCCCATGTTTTAATTTATCTGTGTATCTATCCATATTTTAAAATTTCTATAGTCTTCCCATCAACACTCTACCCATCATCAATTATCAATCTAATCTATCTATTATGTATGATAGATATATACATTTTCACCTATAATCCATGATCTATTCTTTTTTCTTCCATTTACAGTCTAAGCTCTATACTTCTCTGAATTCTTTATCCCTGTAAACTATCTAAATTAATTCCCTCTTTCCTTCCCTTCCCTTTTATAAGTACCTTCTGTGTTTGGCTTAAAAATAACTAGCAGTGCTATGTGGTTTGGACTGTAAAATTGCTTATGTCAACATGCTTTATTTCCCTCTATCTCAAGGTTACTAGTCTTAAAAATCTTATGTGTATCTATCCATCTCTTATCAATTCTACTTTTGCAGTAGACTGACAGTGTAATTAAAGTTTACTTATTGCATGTCCAAACATGAATAGATACAATAATATTCTGAATACCCTATAGCTTCCTTTGGGTAGACCAGGAAAAGTTAATCCTTTGTTTCCTTGTTCCCCCATTTCTCACATGCCAAGGGGACATCCAGAGAAGGTTTACCTTTGAGTGTAGGTGAGATAAGGGAGGTTCCTGCAAGTGTCCTTTCATCAAGATACAGTTCCCCTCTGCTCAACACTATGCCTGACTGCTTCTGCTATTACCATCCCATCCTGTTGTGGAAAGTTAAGCCCATACACCCAGTCTTGCAGGAGAGATACTTTGGAGCCATCCATGCTTCTTGCCTTTCCTTCACTCTATGTCTAATATTTGACACTATAAGTCTTCAGAGTTCTTTTTTTTTTGAAGCCCCTGTAAAAGGTAATTCTTGCTTTTCAGCTACACTGCTGCCTTTCTAATTGACATGCACTATTTACTGTTTGTGCAAGAAAATGCCAAACAAATGTTGGTGTAAATAATAGATTGTTGTATATATACACACAATACATTGTTGCATAATCATTATGTAATTTGTATTTGTATGCATTTATATATTTACACATGGAGTTGCATGAACAAGCATAATGAAGTAAAACTAACACCTTATTCTAATATTTAATGATGATTTGTGTATGGTGATTAAGCACACGTATTTTTGCAGTTGGAGTAGTATTATTGCAAATAGTATAATACTACTTTTACATGAACAAACCAGATTTTGAGTTTTCTTATTATGTTATTCCTATAATACATGTAATTTATGCTAATATTGACTATTCCCTCTGATTCAATGTACCATTTATAATGATCTTTGACACCCATTACTCCTAACACACACACATGGTAGAAAGTAAAGAACTCACCTTAACTTCTCCACTTGGAGTTCTCTGTTCCCTGTTCTGCCCTTACAGCTCTCATGTCATGAACACTTTACTCATTTGAGGGATCCTTGAACAACCGACTCCTTCCTCCTCCCTCCCCTGTAGCTCAGGATGACAGAGGGATGGAAACAGTGACCTGTTTGCAGTGACAACAACTTTGGAAGTGGCTGGAGGAGGGATGGAAAATGGATTCAAACAATAACTGCTTTCGACCAGGGAGTAGAGGGAGGAGAAGAGAGAGGTTAGGCAGAAGAGGAATGAATGGAGGGGAGAAGGGGGCCTGCAGGAGCCATTTCTGCTGGCAATTCTGAACCATTTCCCAGATTTAGCTGTAGAGCAGAGAGAGATATAGTGGAATTTCAAAGACTGTCACATTCAACAGGTCTTATCTGGGCACCTTTTATTTGCGGGCATTGCGATAGGTACCTGAGATGAACAGTGATTGAGGTATAGGTCCCACTCTTAAGATCAGATTGCTTGGGGAAGAGAAAGGCCTAAATCTGCAGTAGTTAAATGTGGTTAGTGTCACAATGGGGGAAATTATCTTTGTGCTATGAGAAAAAATAGGGGAGGGAATCAAACTCAGACTCGGGGGCTTAAGGATGGCATCCTAGAGGAAGTGATGATTTCATTGAGATCTGAAGTGAAGGTTGAAATTAACTGGGTGAAATGGTAAGGGTCTGCCCTAGGGAGGGCGCAGGAGAGTAGCAGCAGAGTTAAGAGCGGGCCGCAGGACCTGGATGTTTGAGATGGAGCCTGAATAGCGGAGGAAAAGACTACATACTGCTTTTCAATCCTCCTTTTTTCCCAGGCTTTCTTCCTTCTCTGAAAACACATCAAATCTCATATTTCTGCTGATATTGCCTGAACTTGCTAGAATAGTGACACATTATCAGGAGATCACAGGCTTTGAGAAAAAAATCTCCTGGAGAGTTTGTGCTGGCTTTCCTGAATTTTTGTCAAAGGATAAATTATAAGCTTCCTCCCCATCTTAGCATTGAGGGTACATAACAAACAGGAAGTCACCTGATGCTCAAATTCAGACAGAAATGGAAGTAGGTCTCGTCAGAGCTCTACTCATTCAGCTTATTCTTGAACAGAAATGAGTCTTGGAAGCTGCTTGAAACCAAAGGGGAAATACTCTGGCTTGTTCTTTTTCCAGGATAGGAGATACCCATGGGTGTTAAATAAAAGAATATTTGGTCCTCTAGAAAAATGATTTTCAAAGTGTTAGACTTAAAAGAGAGGGTGTAGGGAGGGAAGGGGAGAGAAAGAAAAAGAAATAGGCTGATTTTTTTTTCCACTGTAGTTTTTCAAAGCTTTGTTGTGACAAAAGCTTTGTGAATCTCTCAGTGAGGATGACTGAGCCCCCTTTCTCAGCTTTGTTGCCTATGTAGCCTTTTTATCATGGAATTCCCATTAACTGCTCACTCAGTGTTTTGCAACCTTCTGAAGAGACATTATGCTTTTTGATTTTTCCCTCAATGCCATACTCTATTGGGAATCATTTAACTTCACATTGGGTCAGTGTGTGTATTTCTGTAAAATGTTGCAGTTTTTTTGTTTGTTTATTTATGGCTGCATTGGGTCTTCATTGCGGTGTGCGGGCTTCTCATTGCGGTGGCTTCTCATGTGTGGAGCACTGGCTCTAGGCGCACAGGCTTCACTAGTTGTGGTGCGTGGGCTCAGTAGTTGTGGCTCACAGGCTCAGTAGTTGTGGCACACGGGCTTAGTTGCTCCGTGGCCTGTGGGATCTTCCCAGACCAGGGCTCGAACCCGTGTCCCCTGCATTGGCAGGCGGATTCTTAAGCACTGTGCCACCAGGGAAGTCCCTGCAGTTCTCTTTTGAAATGTAAATCTTTTCACTGTGTAACTGTTCTAGGAATAGAGAATGAACTACTTCTAGCATCTACTTGGTCCTCTTAAAACTTTGGGCCCTCCTTGTTTATTAAGAAAAATCAGGATCAGATAGTGTCCTGAAGTCCATGTGTGCTTTGAGTAATATTATAAACATGAGATACTTCCAAATGTAACAATCTTTTCTTTAGCAACTTTGTTATAAGTCTCCATTCTTTGGTTTCCCATCAGCATACTAAATATAATCCACAAACCTTTAGTTTAGGATATTCTAAATTTGTACCCAAAAGGTTCAGCAAATAGATTACTTTATGAGGATTTTTTTTCTTTTTTATGAAGACAAGTGTTTGTTTTTGTTTTCCTAGTGCCAAGACATTGCAATAACATCTGTTTGGTGTAAATAAAACCTACCAGGTACTAAGGAATTTCTCATAATGCCTCACCCACCCAGTAGTAGAGAATATTAAGCAAACTAGGAATTAATCATGTTGCATCAGTTTATTTTAATGAGGAAGGCATTGATGGGGTTTTTTACCTCCTCAAATTCTGGCACAAACTATTTCAGTCACTGAGATAATCATGTTTGTGAGACTGTTAATGAGAAAACTGTCCTATCTCAAGACTTAGTTTAGGAGAAGGGAGCGTTCTGAAGCTTTAGACATGGTAGTTATGTAGGTCTCAGCTCCTGGAATCTTAAATGAATGTGAAACAGCAAGCAAATAATTAGGACAAATCAGATGAAGTGTTAACACTCCTCCCCTTCTCCTTTCTTAAAATAGCTAAGAGGCGCCTATTCTTAGGTAGGTGTAATATATATGTATTTCTGTAGAGAGGGAGAGAGCCTCTCTCTCTCTCTCTCTCTCTCACTATGTATATACACACACACACATATATATAAAAATCTAGATGTATCTAGATTTATCTAGATGTATCTATATATATATATACCCATATATATTTATATGTACATATATCTATATATCATAGCTACTATTAAAAATAAAACATTTATGATATTATATTTTCAAGTGGTATTTCTGACAGTGTTTCATGTTTAAGTATAGTTTTGAAAACTTTAAGGAAGAAAAATTATATTTCTAAAAAGGCAGCTGTTATGGGTTGTTTTATCTCCCTTCAAAAGATATGTTGAAATCCTAACCCCCAGTAGCTCCAAATGTAACTTTACTTGGAAATAGGATCTTTACAGAGGTAATTCAATTAAAGTGAGTTCACTAGTTTGGGTTCTAATCCAATATGACTTCTTTTTATAAGCCTTATTAAAAAGGGCAATTTTGGACACAGACAGACACATACACAGGAAAGATGATGTGAAGACAGAGAGGGAGAAGATGGTCATGTGACTGGAGAGTTGCATGTCCAAGCCAAGGGATGCCAAGCATTGCCAGCACACATCAGGAGCTGGAGGAGACAAGGAAGGATTTTTCCTTAGAGGCCTTGGAGAGAGCATGGACCTGCTGACACCTTGATCTCAGACCTCCAGCCACCAGAACTGTAAGATGATACATTTCTGTTTTCTTAAACCACCCAGTTTGGGGTACGTTATTACGGCAGACCTAGAAAATGAACACAGCAGTTCTGTGGTTGGAAGACAGGCTTTAGGGTGTTAGATTCTTAAAATTGTACTTCCAAAAGGGGAGTTCCAAAAATATTTATGGAATTGCAGCATCAATGCGATGAGGGTTTGTAACCTATCCTGTGGTAACTCAGATGTAAGAACTAACACTATTTTACAGAATTTAAATCTACTCATATTGTGTGTGTGTGTGTGTGTATGTTTGTGTGTGTGTGTGTGTGTATGTTTGTGTGTGTGTATACTGTTCTCTACTTCTCAATAAAACAACCTCCATAGGGGACACAGGAAAATAGATGAGAGAGGAAGTGAGGGAAGAAAGCAATTGAGGGAAGAAAACAATTGATAACACCTTGTGGGAAAAATACATTTATTTCAAAACAAAATGCTAAAATTGTGGAAAATTGTTCATTTAGTCATCTCCTTGAAAAAGTTATTAGTTTTCAAAAATATGCTAGAAATGCGCTGTCAGTTGGTCACAGTTAGTCTAGAAATGTGTGGCATTACTTGCCTTTTACTATGTGGAGAGATCTTTGTGCCCAATGGCATTCAAGCTGTCAAAGCCAATAAAAGTAATCTCTGTATCAAAGATTTCAATGTATTTTTGATTTAGAAAACTAACAGATTGACTTGTATTTTTAACAGCTTAAGGAAATATGAACATTCATTTTCTGAAGGAAACTGGTACTTTTGTTATTCATATTTGTTTCAGTAGCTCTCCTACTGCCTCAGTCACAAAGCTTGCAATTTCACCAAGAAATCCTTAATATTTAAACTCCTAGACTTTCGCTGAATATTACAGTCTGTATGTAAATAGCACAGCTCCTAATGATTCCCTTCTGAGATATAACGTAAGCTCATTCAGAGGCATAGAGTGGGTCCCCAGGGCTCAGTCACATAATTTGGGTTGGCATTTAAGTATAGGTCTCCAGAAGACGAAATACGGTTCACAATGTCAGGAAGTAAATTGTGTTTTCATTCTTTTTTTTTTTTTCTCAAAAATATTATATTACATGACTAGGAGAGCCCGAACTAGGAGTCATGTCTTGAACAAAGATTTGGCCTCAAAACCAAACTCTGTTACCAGCAACTAATGCTTCCTAAACAGAACTAACATCCATGGAGTATTTTCTGTGTGCCGAGCAGTACACTTCATTTCTAACATAGGTAGCTTATTTAATCCTTATGTAACCTTCTAAAGTGGGAGTTATATTTTACAGATAGGGAAATTGATGGTGAGGGGTTAGAAAATTGCCCAGAGTTTTGGTTCTGGTGGGGCTTGATAGCCGTTCAGTTCCTACTTCTTCCCACTTCCTACTACAGAGGAAAGAGAAGGAAAGTAAACCCCAGGGCTCTGGCATGGGAGGGTGCATGCCTTACCTGTGTGACTGGAGTAGAGTGAATCAGGAGAGTTGTGGAAGGTAGAATCAGAGGTAGAGGGGGGAAATCATATAGGATCTTGTAAAGTCTTCAGTTTCGATACTCAGTGAAATGGGGGACCACCCAAGTTTTCTGATCAGATGAGTATGAAAGTAGAGCCAACAAATTTGCTGATGGATTATTAGGTCATGGGAGAAATAGAGGTGTCAGTGATGAAAGCTATGACTTTTGGCTTGAGCAACTAGAAGTTTCACTTTCTAAGAAGAGGAGGTCCTTGGGGGGTGTCACAGAGGCCATGGGAAGGTGTGCTGGTAGCTGAGATCAGGAGTTCAGGTTTGACCCTGAAGCCCAGCTGCCTACTGAACATCCAAATGGAGATGTTAGTACTGTTTAAAGATACAGTACTTGAATTTCAAAGGAAGTGTTTGGGCTGCAAATGCAAATTTGTGTTAGTGTCTATAGATGGTCTTTGCAGCCATGGATCTATTAGATTACCTAAGGAATGAATTAATAATGGGAAGAGATCTGAGGACTGCGCCTGGGGCACTCAAAATGTTATGGTTTGAGTTGAGGAAAACCAGCAGAGCTTGAATAAAACTGAAAGAGTAGGTATCATAAAAACCATAAAAAAGTGTTTCAAGAAGGAGGAAATAAATTCATCAAATTCTGCGGATAGGTGGAATGATATTAGGATTATCTAAGTGTTATGTAATGTATTTGTAGAGAATGGGGCCAGTAGAATAGCAATTTAACTGGTCTCTTGGCCCTTGGTATTTTGAAATTCCTGCCACATTGCTGATATTAAGTGTCCTGAAAGTCAGGTGTAGTCTAGAGAAAGTAGTCAGCTGTCCACAATGTGGTAACAAGGCAGGAACAGGAGGAGCACGATTTGGGGACCTTGGTGGATTTTATGGCATTGAGCTGTGTGGCTACAAGTCCAGGAGCTTGCTGGAGATGCACAAAAACCTGGAACAATATTACATCTAAGCTTCTTTCTTCCCTCTTCTGGGGTTTCTGGAGCTCTTTCGTGCAGTTGTTGGCAAGCAAAGGCAGGGAAATAACCTTGGCAGCCTCTCTATTCTTGCTTTTCTCCTTTTGCTTTTAGCTGAGGAAGATCATAAGTATTGAAAAAAGGTAATGCTTTTTAAGTGGAAATTTGAAAAAAATGCACTTAGACACAAAACTTCTTCCAGCAAAAGTGTAAAGACTTCTTTAAAGAAATTTTTCTAAACGTAAATATATTATTGTTCTGGAATGAATAAATGTGAAGGTGACTAAGTGAATGTTTGAAAGATTCTTACCTTTATTTTTTAAATGGATTCCAACTAGTCATCTTAAATACAGTCAAGAAATTAAACCAATAATTATGGTTTTCACTGTAATCTTACACTTACAATGAAATTTAATTTCTGAATGACTTTTTTGGAAATTGAAAGCACACCTTAAATTGGAGAACATGCATATTATGACAACATGCTGAGAGTGTAGATGACACTGGATGTTAAAACTCTTTCCGCCCATCCCCAAAGCTAAAATTTTGGGAAGAAAAAAAATTGGGATGCCACTTTTAAATTGTATTTGAGCCCCATATCAGAGACTCAACTGCCACGTCACTTCTTTGGTAAATACAGTGAAAATTTATTTTGAAGGTTTCTGATTCCCAACTTAGAGAATTTTTAACTAAATGAAGATAAAAATATGTATATGACAAATCTGAGAAATTTATGACTTCTCAACTTGAAGATTTCCTTAACCAATGCTTCTAGAATAGAACTTCTAGCATAAAACAATAACATGTTTATTGATCATTTAAATTTTTTGGAGAATCTTAATTTTTCAGATGGTCTTTGTTTCATTACTGAAGTAAAGGTGCCTTTTTCACAATGCAAAATCAGGTGTACAAATGTGACGTTTAATTTATGAAGACTCAGACTTTTACATAAAACTAAAACTTGTAAGTTGTGGCCATTCTCTGTTGTTTTTAGTTTACTTATTGATTCATTCATTCGTGCATTCATTCATTCACACAACAGATTCTTATTGAGTGACCACCATATGCCATGCCATATGTTAATTGGGGAAACATTACTGGAAAAAGCTCTCAAAATGCCCTGCCTTTGTAGAGTATTCATTGCAGAATGTAGAGACAGACCAAACAGCAAACCTATTAAACAATTGCTTTTTTTATATTGAAAGAGGATAAATGCTTTGGGAGAAATATAGCAAGGTAAGGCAGATTGGGAATACTGTGGACAGGTTGCAAATTTTCATGGTGTGGTCAGGTTAAATCTTATTAAAAGGTGACATTTGACCCGGAACTTAAAGAGAAGGACAAGGTAGATAAGATGTATCTTGAGAAAAAGTGTTCCAGATAGAAGAAACAGTCAGAATAAAGGAAATGTTATCTTTATGCAAATATCTTGATTATCGTTTCTCAATCAGTAAGAAAAATATCAATGTGGAACATTTCAGTAAATGTTATTTAAATTCCCTATGGCCTAAGTTCCCTAATAGTTATAGCACATTTAGTAAAGTTCTCTCTCCTAGGAAGACGATAGCAATAAAAAATAATGATGATAAACTCTTGTCCTCAAGCAGATCTGACAGAGATCTGTGTGAATGCTTCTGAAAAAGGTGACTTTTACAGTTGTTGAAACACATGGAGTTATAAAATGTTTGCAAAGTTTCAATGAGAAATCTGTAGACAACATCTGTGCCAGATTAGTGTTTAATGTTGTGCCTGAGGAATGGCCTGACCCTTAAATCCTCTTCAAAGGAGGTAATGGAATTCCAATTGGAAATCATCCTCACAATCATTGCTACCATAGGACGGGTCATAAGAGGGATCTGGGATCTTGAAGCACGGTGCCTAGTGGGAGGCAAGAACTCCTCAAGGTTCTGCCTCACAAATTGGTGGAGGGTCTAGTTTGGATTGTAGGTGTGAAAAAATATTCAAGCCACAAACAGACAGGTGAAGCCATATAAGAGAAATGCTATAAACAGAAGGGGTTTGCCAAACAAAATGTTGTTTGGTCTTTGGGTAAGAAAACATATGGGTATCAAAAGAATCCTTTGAATAGAAGTATCCTGACATAGATGCCTTTTGCCTGTTTTTTTAAAAAAAAAGCTAAAAATTAAATCTAACCTCAAATATTTTAACTCAACCAAATATTTTAACTCAACCTGACCATCCCTGATCAGCCCTCTCTCCCATTTTTCGTTTCTGTGTGTGTGTGCATATGAGAGAGAGAGAGAGAGAGAGAGAGAGAGAGAGAGAGAAATCTAGCTACTTAGTTACCAAACGTTTAGGAAGTTAAGCCTGTCTATCTTAACTAGGATTTAGCTACAGAGTTTCCACAGAAAAGTTGCCAGGCCATCTATTTCTATGTTGGGGGTATCAAGATTTCCGAGTAAATGTTGTATTATTATTTTTACTGGGAAAAAGTTCTCAAGTTTCATTTCAGTATTACAAGGCACATAGGTGCCTACATTTTTGGAGGAAAAAGTACAACAGGATTTCTTTTCCTCATGACAAAGGACTAGCCTTCCTCACACCACGGTGTGTGGAGCTCCAAGGCTACATGCAGCATGGTGTGAGGTAGGTAAGTTCCCATAAGGAGCCAAGAAGTTTGGGAGAAGAAAAGGACTAAGATCTTGACACATTTTTTTTTGGTGGAGGGAGACTGAATATTTGAATATTCCAGAGTAAAGCCTCAGACATCAGCAGATGGGAAAGGACACTGAGCAAATTGACCAAGACCCAAAGAGAAACTAACCATGAGAGCTTGTGAGGAAATAAGGGCTTAAGTTATCCCAAGAAAGAGCTACAGTGGGCATGGTGTGAAATTGATGGAGAAACACCCTCTGTCCCCTCAGCCCTGGAACTTTGGTCTAAGCCTCTTCATGTGTCCCACCTATGGATCAGAGTGCATGTGACTCATTCTGGGCCAGTGAAACAGAGCGAATATTAGCACATGCCAGGGAACTTTGAGAAGAAACTTCTCACTTTCCGGTGGCGTTCAGACACTGTGAGTCTGAAGATAAAAGGTCTGTGATAACCCAGCCGGCTCAGGGGAAGCAGAACTGAGAAACACTTTGTACCCTTCCCAACTCCCTTTTCTTGTTCCTTCTCCAGTATCATTTGTCCAGTGTGTCTGCAGGCTTGAAGGAAAGGGGAGCTGTTGTAGGAATGACGTAGGGCACCCCTTTAAATGTGGGAGGTCTGGCTCATAACACAGGAAATTCATCTGTTTCAGAGAATAAAGTTTTATTCAAAAGGTCACTTTGTAGTTCCACTTGGATTTATTCACACCTCCTTTACATGTTTTGTTTAATGAAAACTGGGTGTGGACCTAGAACTGATTCTGTTCAGACCTGTCTCTGCTAACCTTTGTCTCCTGGTGCTGCATGTATGACACTGGCTTTGGCTACCACTGTTTAGTGACAGTGATGATAGCGTTATTGGTGGTTGGTGTATATTTCTTGTGAAGAACAGAAACAGAAAGTTAGAAATGCATTCTTGGGAGACATTTTATTTTTAAAAATAACTGCAGTATTTTTTTGCTTTCAGAGTGCCTAAGGCCAAAGGAAATGTCCCTGGCATCAAATATGCTATAGATGAATCAAATATACTATAGATAGCTAGTGCTTTCTGGTAAACAAATTAATGGTAAAATTTCCAACGTGTTCTCAGGTAAAGTGCCTTACCTTCTTTAGTTTTCATTCCACTTGTTGACTCACAGATTTCTCCCCTTCTTTTTGAGAATTCTGGAAACAGGTTTATGATTTTCATGATAAGCAAACAGGCATCAGTGTTTTGAACTATGAACTCCACAGTACAAAGAATGCTTTAGCTCCTGATATTCTAGGATGAGCTAACATTTGCCTGGAATCAGCTGGTTGATCTAATTCTTCCTGTGTTTTAAGTAAAGGCTCTCTGAGGTGAAAACAAATTTCTAGTCGGTCATAGGCATGTGGGCAAGTTAACATTTGCCATTGTGAATAGGAGGAAAAAATGAAGGATTTCACTAGAGCTGGTATTAGAGAAAACGCACAGGTGAAAGTTTCTTGTTTTTTTTTCCTTTTTTTTTTTTTTAATTTTATTTACTTATTTATGGCAGTGTTGGGTCTTCGTTTCTGTGCGAGGGCTTTCTCTAGTTGTGGCAAGTGGGGGGCTACTTTTCATCGCGGTGCGCGGGCCTCTCACTATCGCGGCCTCTCTTGTCACGGAGCACAGGCTCCAGACGCGCAGGCTCAGTAGTTGTGGCTCACAGGCCTAGTCGCTCCGCGGCATGTGGGATCTTCCCAGACCAGGGCTCGAACCCGTGTGCCCTGCATTGGCAGGCAGATTCTCAACCACTGCGCCACCAGGGAAGCCCCTTTTTTTCCTTTTTTAAAAAACTCCTCCTCATTTCAATATACACTTGAACAACCAAGATTATCACACTGACTCTTAGCCCATCAGGATCCATGCTGAGCACTCTCTCATTTTCAGAGACCGTCTTTTGCTGTGATTTTTCTTTTCTGCCTTCTTAATTTTCTTTCCCCTTCACCCAATACCAACCATTCTTGTCCTCTATCCCATTCTCTCAAAGTGTTACAAGGTATCCAAAATTAATCTTATAAGCTAAGGTATTGATGGATAATTGGTATATTTTCCTCATCACAAAGGTATTTGCATTTTAAAGGAGCAATTCTGGAGGTGTAATGCCCTATTCCAAATTAGAATCTTTAATTCTGGGATATTAGACACCATGGACGGTAAATTGGAGATTTGTGTGTGTGTGTGTTGGAAAAGGTTTTCATGGTCTTTCTTGGATAACACTACCTGGGCAGTGACTTACTCTGCTTATGTTGCCCATATATAAATGGGCATATAATGTGTACCTATAAAACTCTGGGCCACTGAGTCAAGTGCAGTGGTGTAGCTATACAGGAAGTAGTACAGATGATGACTTTTACACAGTACGCAGACTTCTTTGTATGTCCCTCAACCTTGAAGATGTTTCACATGAAAGGTTAGAGAAATCGATATAATTTCTTCTTCAACAACAACAACCATAAGACTTAAAGGAGGCTCCCAGACTTTGTGCTGTGAATGGATTACAGGTGTTCCCTAAAATATTGATTTCTTTAGCCCGGTAATTCTCAAACTTGAGCATGAATCAGAAGGCTTGGAAGACTGTTTAATACACACAGTGCTAGACCGCACACCCGGAGTTTCTGATTCTGTAAGTCTCGAGTGGGGCCTGAGAATATGCATTTCTAATAATCTTTTAGTTGCTGTTTCTGCTCTTCTTAGTTTGGGGACCACACTTTGAGAACTACTACGTTAGTCTTGGGGGTACCAAGGTTGGCTCATCAGGCAGGAGCTCAAGGAGCCACACCTGGCAGTCTTTCCTTGCTCCAAAATGCCTGCTGGGCGCTATGGGGATGCTCTAGCTTGTAGAAATCTACTTTGGCCTCCAGCTAAAGCAGCCCAGGTTGCTGCTGGAATAGTTCACGTTCAGAACACAGAACAGAGAATGCAGCTCATGCTGAACTGCAGTCAGGGAGGCCATGAGCAAGCTCCTGGAGGGTGTTATTTTAGGAGTGAGCCCCTGAATTTGTCTGTTTTGTGTCTGGTGTTTTGTTGGTGCATACAAACTAGCTGCTGTATGGCCTCTCTAAAAGTGAACCCATATTCTGCAAATTCGATGTTCTCCATTATTTTGAAATATCTCATTTACAAAAGTTGATGTGGGTTTGAAGTCCATTTGCATTACTATAAGAAATTTCAAGATTATGTTAGTAAGTGACAGAAAAGGACGTGTATTTAGATTTTTAAAATATAATTCAACTTGTTAGTTCTTAAGCACTATAAATATGGAAAAGTGGTTTTAAAATTTTTTATTATCTCTATGTGAATAAAGTTTTTTTGATGTGACTCTCAAGGATTTGAAAAAAGATCATCATTAAAATCATGATTAGGAATTGTCTGTAGCCAGCTCAATCATAAAATCAAACATAAAATATCTGTTTTTAGGAAAGCAAGCTCAAGTTTCTCATTAAAGAAAAAAAATGGAAAGTCTATATTTAGAAGTTTTATATAAACTTAGTCATGAATACTCTACCACTTTTATTCTATTTTTCTAACATTGCTATATTACATTAAGAATGTAACTTTTTTTTTACCAAGCCCTGTGTAGACACTCTCAAATCCATTCCCGTTTATCCCAGTGCATCAAATGGATATAATCACTTTTTATGTGTATTCCAACCTGAAAATAGTTGGGAGGAAGTGCAGTGGTCTCTGATGAATGTTGACTAGCAAGGCAGAATTTAAAATTACGCTCGCCACTTCTGTATCTAGAGCTGTAGACAGTAAACCACCTTAGAGCAGATTTCTGCTATTATGGGAAGAATCAACTGCAGTATCCCTTTTAAAAATAATTTTAAGGTACGTACTCATTGCTTCAGGGGGAAATATGTAAGAGCATCTTTTTATGGTTTGACAAAGACTCTCTTTCCTCAATTTTCCTTATATAGAAAATATATAAGTATAAAGAAATGGGCATGGGGATGAAGTAGATATATCCTCACAAAGGTTAACGATCCTCCTGGAAAGAAAATGATCAAGACACCAATTGATTTTCTTTTGAGATTCACTGCTTTCATAATGAACTTCTGTGATAGGTTAAGATGGCTCTAACTAAGGCCCCCATGGACCTTGAAGAGGAATTCATCTTATAAGAAATGGAAATCCTGATTGGTGATTTGGATTCATGACTGTCTTTGTCATGAAGGGAAGAATTATTTAGGCACAGCATTTTTCAAAAGCAAGAGATCTCCTTATCCAGATGCTCTGACATGGAGACCAGTATTTGAGAATAATGAATACATTTTGAGGATATAAATTATGAATCCTTCCTTAGGAGTTGAATGCTTGGGAGCCCAAATAGAATACTTCCTTAATGGATTATAATATTAAAAGCAATGTGGTCATTTTTCCTGAACACAAAACAAAATAAAACAAAAATTCACATACCAGGTTCAGAGAGACCATCTCCAGATCTTTGTGAGATTAGTTTTCAATGGCAACAATGGCAGCCTGAAACAGGGCCCAGTGTTGATAGATCAGACTCTTCATTTCTGTTTGCCTGGCATTTGGAAATGGATAATTTCTTTGTCCTAAGCAAGTTTCTTTGGTTCTTAGAAAATTTCAGTAACTGAAGGGAAGGAAAAAATAGAAAGGGTTGGGCAGGGAAGAGGGAGAGAGAGAGATTGGTGTTGGATAGCTAAGTTGGCCAGGCAAGGGCTTGAGTAATGAGTTAAAATATTATAAGGAGATTTGACCACAAGGTAGTGAAAGGTACCAACTAAATAGTATAATAATAGATATCTATGATATGATAGGCATTTTTAGAATTAGAGTTATTTCTTCATTATAGGAATTTCTAACTTGAGAGGCAAATTAGGAAACCAATAACTAGAACTTTAGAAAAATATATGAAGGACACTGTAAATAAAATACAAACTTTAAGCAGTTTCAGACAAAAAGATTTAGTACTGAAATCTCCATAGTTCCTCTACATACTTAAATGCATGAAAATGAACATTTCTTTTTTTTCCCCTTTTTTTAATATCTTTATTGGAGTATAATTGCTTTACAATGTTGTGTTAGTTTCTGCTGTACAACAAAACGAATCAGCTATATGTATACATATATCCTAAAAACGAACATTTAGATGCAGAATGGCAAGGGGTAAAGAAGTTGACATACTTAGTGCAAGAGGTGGAAAAAACCCCCAAAACAAAAAACCTTGCTCCAGGACAGAGATATTTCCTTTAACCATACCTGAGGTTGTAGCTGTACCAGTTCAGTATTTTCTTTTGGTAGTTTCAGATATTTATCTCTCTCTGTCTCTGGCTTTGTTTACACGCACGCACACGCACATATACCTTCTTACATGTGTACGTGTGTTAGTATATATGTTTATACTGAATTTGGTTGGTAAATAGAATGTGGCTTATTCTACAATATGTTGATTGCTTCTCAGTGAATTTTTTTGTATGCTTATTTGTTTCTTCGTTTTCATCATATAATATGTAGGTAAGAAAATTTCTTACCAGATTCGCAGTCCATACAAGCAGCACCTTTCAAACAGTGTTGCCTTAGCAAGGTTTCTTTTTGTCTGTGGGCCGTATGCCGAATGCAGCCATTGACTGCATTCTCCTTATCCCTGTGTATTTAAGGGAAGAAGAAATGTTAGAGATGTTGTATATACACGTTTTGCATTTGAGTTTTAAAGGGTGGGCTTTCTTCTCTGAGAAGTTCTGAAGGCCACAAGTATCAACTGTACTTAACTCTTGCACTCAAGGGAACATTAGGTGTATGGGAGTTCATTACAGTGTAGACTTGGGCCTGAAGTCTTTATCATCAACACTGTTGGTTTTGGCCTAGGGCTGCAAACTGTGTGGAAATACTCTTGGCATTCTTTTTTTTTTTTTTTTTTTAATTAAAAGTACAGTTGATTTACAATGTTGTGTTAGTTTCTGGTGTACAGCAAAGTGATTCAGTTATACATACGTGTGTGTGTGTATATATATATATGTGTTCTTTTTCATATTCTTTTCCATTATAGTTTATTACAAGATATTGAATACAGTGCCCTGTGCTATGCAGTAAGACCTTGTTGTTTATCTATTTTGTATGTAGTAGTTTGTATCTGCTAATCCCAAACTCCTAATTTATCCCTCCCCCTTCCCCTTTGGTAATCATAAGTTTGTTTTCTGTGTCTGTGTCTGCTTCTGTTTTGTAAATAATTTCATTTGTATCATATTTTTAGATTCCACATATAAGCAATATTGTATGATATTTGTCTTTCTCTGACTGACTTCACTTAGTATGATAATCTCTAGATCCATCCATGTTGCTGCAAATGGCATTATTTCATTCTTTTTTATGGCTGAGTAGTCTTCCATTGTGTGTGTGTGTGTGTGTGTGTGTGTGTGCGAGATATATATATATATTTTACATCTTCTTTATCCATTCATCTGTCAATGGAAATTTAGGTTGCTTCCATGTCTTGGTTATTGTAAATAGTGCTGCTGTGAATATTGTGATGCATGTATCTTTTTGAATTACAGTTTTCTCAAGATATATGCCCAGGAGTGGGCTTGCAGGATCATATGGTAACTCTATTTTTAGTTTTTTGAGGAACCTTCATACTGTTTTCCACAGTGGCTGCCCCAATTTACATTCCCACCAACAGTGTACTCTTGGCATTCTTAATCAGGGTTAATTAACCTTGGTAGCTAGGATTATACAAAAAAGTGATATCAAAATATTAGTACCGGGACTTCCCTGGAGGTCCACTGGTTAAGACTCTGCACTTCCAATGCAGGGGACGCAGGTGCGATCCCTGGTCAGGAAACAAAGATCTTGCATGCCGTGCAGTGCGGCCAAAAAAATAAAATAAAATAAAATAAATAAATAAAACATTAGTACCTATCCTTGGTACAAGCAGTAGCTTTGAGTAATTTAGGAATGGGCCTTTTCTTTTTTCTTCAGAGGCTCGCTTCTAAGAGGTGTCATGAGTACTTATCAATCATTCTAGCTTGGATTTGGAATTAATAATCAATGAAGGGCTCATCATATTTTTTTTGGTTTTTCTCTAAATTTACAACTAAACATATGCTTCCTATTTCCATTTTGAAATGGAAACAGCCCAGCCTTCATCTTCACACTATGCCAGGAGTAACTTATATCAAGCTGATACATAAAAACATTTGTACTTTGAACAATAGATTTTCCTTGTAAGAATAGAGGTTACTTAGATTTTTAGAAGAATGCAGAGGGTTGGCAATTTATTAAATGAGTCTGGGCAATGTGAAATATCAATGCAATAATTTAGTCTAAAGTTACCTTCTTTTCTTGATTGCCATCATTTCTCTAATGGGCAGTGTAAGACACTGCAGATGGGTTTACCTAGTATAATGAATAGGAATGTCATAAAGAGTTGTGTCCAATTCTCAGTGGTCTGCAGTGCACATGTTTCCTGACTCTGAGAGAGTGCTAATGTGAGGTGGGGACGGGGAGGGGTCTCTTTCTTACTCACCCATGGAGTCTCAATTCCCCCCGGCTTACCCCTTGCAGATTACAGGATTTACTTCCAGGACAGGAATCTTCCAATGCACTTCCATCAAACATACTTGGCAACTTTCTGCTCTCTGAGACATTTCAGCTCAAATTTATTATAACTCACTTTTTCTTCACATCCCAACATAATTTATAGTAGAGGAGAACAACAGGGGAGATAGATGGAATCATTGTTCTTTTCTTCATGAGTGAGTTGTGCCTGTGAGTCTGTCAGTATGACCTAAACCCCTGGTATTTTGATAATATAACTAATATTTGAAACAAAACTCAGAAATGAAAGAAAAATCTTGAAAACAGGCCAATCCCTAAATATGATTATTTATAATTGGAGATATATAGATTTATATAGGTAAATCTCCACTCTAACAACTTTAGTCAGCTGTTCAAGAATTTATTTTCCTTTAATTTTTACCATTTAAACTCTATAGTTCAAATTCTTGACTATGAAATTGCTTCATTCTGGAAAGTGTAGAAACATTATTATACCTTACAGTACATATTCCGCTGGCTATTATCCTTAGCAGCCATTAACTCCCACAGGAAGTGAGGAAGTTATGAGGTTTTTTTTCTTGAACATTTTCAATAGGAGAAAAATGGGAAATGGCTCTAAAAGAAGAATAAAAATACAATTGTAAAATGGTAACCTGATGCCTTATTTTCATGTACCAGAGCTGAGGGAGCGTGGGGAAAACCCAAGTGATGAGCAATTTTGCTTTTTTATAGACTGAGAAAAGATAGTTTTACCAACTTTATTAGAATATGGGTAAACAAGTAAAAGTTCATATAGAATTTTAAGGAGGAAGTTAATTTATCTTACAAAATACAAAAGCCACTAGACAGACAGACAGACAGACACACACACACACACACACACACACACACACCATCTTGTTCTTTTTCTTTTTTAACTTTAACACAAACTATAGGACTGCAGTCTTTTCTATAAATGGATTTGAAAACCATAATTACCAAATACTTTTCTATTTCACTCAAAGGAAAATAATTACATCTGAAGGGTTGGGAGCTCTCAAAACACATATGAAACTTGATACTCGCAAGAGATTGCACTGGCTGAAAGTTTAAATGGGTTAAAGAAAGGTTTAGATAAATCTCTGGATGACTGAGCCATAATCAGTCATTTAAAGGCAATTAGAGATTTAGAGGTAGAGGTCTTGGGAGGGTTAAAACACAGCAAAGTCAAGGGTCCTTTTAGGGCACTTGAAGAGCCAAGATTCTGCTTAATCTTTTATTCTTAAACAGAAATTCTAGATACCTTCATACTCTGGACTTCAAATATATTTGAGTTTTTAGAATGGTCCACAGGGGAACACAGTAGTGGATCCAGGTTAAATGTAAAGTAGCACTAGATGGTCTCATCCCAACTCATGAATTCCAAATTAAATGTTATGTACCAAGAAAGATAGCAAATCATTCCTAGTGTTGATTTTGTGAAAAATGTAGGTTTGAGATTACCTTTCCGTTCTCTTTTCCCTATTTTCTCTATAATTTCCTCCATTCATATTATACTTAATTACAGGGATAATTTAAATATAATTTCATTTTACAAGTAAGAAGAAAGAGGAAGGAATCATGTAACATGACGGGAAGTAAATCATTTTGGCCCATTCCTTCCTTTTCTGTTACACTGCAGGTCCCAAAAGATTTGGATATGTGATAGACTTTTTGCAAAAATGTCCCAAATTCTTTATCTTTCCCTCTATTTGCACCCTTTGCAATGTGATTTTGCAGTTCCTCCAATCAAGAGGTGTTCTATTTCCCCAGTTCTTGTTTGGTCTGGCCTTGTAACTAGCTTTGGTCAATACAATCAACAGAAATGATGCTGTGCCAGTTCTAAGCTTAGGCCTCAAGAAACCTGGCACTATTTCAGACTTCTCTTTGAACTTCTGCCACTGACACAGAACAAGCCTGCTGGAGAATGAGAGACCTCATGGAGAGAAGACCTGTTCATCTTCAAGACTGCATAGCTCACAGACCATCGGTCAGCTGACAGCAGATGCATGGGTGAGCCTGGCGAAAATCAGAACAATTGTGCAGATGATCTACAGATTCATAATTATTAATAAATGCTTATTATTTTATGATATTGCATTTCACAGTAGTTTGTTATACAGTCAGAACTAAATAATAAAGGGATGAAGCATGTCATTGAGTTACTTGTTAGCTAAATATTATCATAATGAGTATGTGGTTTCACACTCTCTTCCCTCAGTAGTTCCTTGGTGATCTTAAATAATTTTGAAACAAGTGGTCCCATGTCAAATCCAGGAGAAAAAAGAGAAAGCTATACACCAAACTTAAGGAGATGAATCTGATGAAACTATCGTTCGTTTATTGGATAGATTATCAGGAAAATACAACTGTATATTTGTATGTACTTAACAACCTCTCCTTATATATACAGAGCAAAAACAGTAGTAAACTAATTATGATGAGATATTTTTAACACTCTACTCTCAATAGATAAAAGATATAAATGTATTTGAAGAGCAAGATTATAAAAATTAACCTAATATTCCACTCAATAACTGCAGAATGTACTTCCCTCCCCTCCACACAAAATATTTATAAAAATTGACCACAGACTGAGTCATAAAGCAAATCTCAACAAATTTCCAAGAATTAGAACCACACAGAAGAGTATATTCCCTGATTTCATGGATGAATGCATATATATATATACATATATATGTATATGTGAAGTTACAGAAAGAGTAGCCATATGAATTTTGGACAAAGCCAACTTCAAAGCAAGGAAAATTATTAGGGATAAAGAAGGGCATTACATAATAATAAAGTGGTCAGTTCTCCAAGAAGATATAAGACTCCCTAACATTTAAGTGCCTAAAAGCATCAAAATATGAGAATAAAAACTAATAGAACAGCAAGGAGAAATAGATAGATCCACTATTATTGCCAGAGATATCAACACCCTTTTTTTTAAAAAAATAGATCCAACAGGTAGAAAATCAGTAAGGACATAGTTTAACTCAACAACACCATCAATCAACTGGATATAATAGGTATTTATACTCTACTTCATCTAACAGCAGCAGATTACACATTCTTCTCAAGCTCAAATGAAACACTCATAAAAATAGACCACATTCTGGGCCATAAAACATACCTTAACAAATTTGAAAGAATAGAAATCATATACTGTCTGCTGTCAAACAACATTGGAATTAAACTAGAAATTGATAATAGAAAGATAGCTGGAAATTTTAAAAAAATATGGCAGTTAAACAACACACTTTTAAATAATACATGAATCAAAGAAGAGATCTCAGGAGATTTTAAAAATATTTTGGACTAAATAAAAATGAAAATTAACTTATCAGTATTTGTGGGATAAAATTAAAGCAGTGTTTAGAGGGAAGTTTATAGCATCGAATACATATATCAAAAAAAAAAAGATCTAAAATCAATAATCTAAAAGAGGAGCAAAAAAAAAAAAAAAAAAAAAAAACAAACTAAAAACAAAAATACCCCAAACAAAAAAAAGAAGAGCAAATTAAATCCAAAGTAAGCAGAAGAAAGAAATAATAAGAGCAGTTATCAATGGAATTGAAAACAGAAAATCAGTAGAGAAAAATCAATAAAATCAATAAAACCAAAAGCTGGTTCTTTGAAAACATCAAAAAAATCTAGTCACACCAACTAATAAAAAAAAGAGTGGACACATAACTAATATCAGAAATGAAAGAAAGAATGTCATTATAGATTTCATGTACATTAAAATGATAATAAAGGAATGTGAACAACTCCACACCCACAAATTAGATAATGTTCAACATAAAATCTAAAACTATAATGTTTTCTAGAAGAAAATATAGGGGAATAGCTTTGTAAGCTTGATATAGGCAAATATTTACAAGATTTGATTTAAAATGCACTAAAGAAAAAATAAGAATCATTTTTAATGGAAATCAACGTTTGTGCTCTTTGAAAGACGTCATTTAAAAAATGAAAAAGCAAGCAAGGGAAATGGGAGAAATATTTGCAGCACTTATATCTGATAAAGGATTTATATCCTCAAAAATTGTAATAATATGAGTCTCTTCATTATATTCCATACACTCTTTTGTGCAAGAACTAAAACTCTCAATTAAAGGTTAAACAAACGAACAGAAATAGCAAAAAGATTCTAAGTTTCTGGCATCATGTTTCAAGTGGAAAATTCTTAAAGATAGCTTCTGAGATGATACACAGATGTGTTCTTGCACAAAAATAGCACCCTTTTCACACTGGATCAAACAGCTGTTTTCTTGTGTACCTACTATATAAACACAGTCTCCTTTTATGAAAATATAGGCAGAATGAAATAGAAATTTCCCAGTGAAATATCTCATAGACTACCAACTGAGGGAGCATAGAACAACCCAGAAATGTATATTCATTCAGATATACATACATATGAACATACGGATTAAAAAATTCTAGTCTCTATGTTACTTTTTATTAAGATGCAGTTCTAGAACCTTCTCTTCAGAACAAGACAAAGGTTACTGGATGTCTGAGATGCGTCAGCAGTGAGGCAGTCGCTTTTTTCCCTGCATCCCGTACAACCCTGGAGGAGAAAGCCAGTACTGTGTCCAATTGTTAGAGGCGTAGTAAAGCCCAGTTGTGCAACTGTGCTGCTTAAAGGTTTCTTGATGACAAGTTAATCCTACAACTCTAATATGTTTCTTTGGCAGTTTAAATGGAAAATTTAAGACATCTTCATATATGTGAAGTTTTGGCTGACAACCATACTGGGCATCCTGTGCACTGAGCTCCTATATTTTTGAGTCTTTTTTACTTTCAAAGATGGTGCTCACTGCTATTGATGAGACTGGGGCCATATCTACCATGGAACAACCTGCTGCTTCTGCCTTCATTGATTTTCGGCTTGTGCTGCTTACCAGGGAGTAATTGTTAAAATCTCCTGTGGACCAGGGAAAGTGTGCCACCCCAGCGTTCAGACAGCTTCTATCACCAGGGAACTGTCGGAACCTTTCCATAACCTAATTGTACCCATATTCAAGGAAAGAGGATATTTAGTTTGTCTGGTCAGAAAGGAAAACTTACCTTAAAAGTTTCCAACATTGCAACATTGAAATGTTTATCTATTCTTTCAGTTTGGTGTTTCTTTAATTGAAAAGTACTATATCAATGTGGAAAGCAATTCAAACAATGTAACAATATACCTTGTAATCTTCTTCCTGTAATCATCTTCCTTAGTGATTACCACTCTGAACAGTTTCTTGTTTATTGCCAGAAATGGTGTATATACATGTACAACATGCATAATTGTGTGAATTTTATGATACATATTATAGATGTATATATAATACATATATATGACATCTGACTTTTGGTATATGACATATATATACCAAACACAAAGGGGAAGCATATAAAATACACTCTTCTGCCTAATATGTTTTAAATTTATTTTAAATTTTCATGTGGTAAAATTCACTCCTTTTGATGTGAAGTTCTATGAGTTTTGGCAAATGCAGAGAGTCATGTAACTAGCATAATCAAAGTACAGAACAAGTCTATCATTTCTTTCCCCCCAAATATTCCCCTATGCTATCTCTTGTGGTCAAATCTTCCCTCATCCGTTAACTTCTGACACTCACTAACCTGTTTTCCTCCCTATGGTCTTATCTTTTCCAGAATGTCATATAAATGAATCATACAGTACATAATATTTTCAGTCTGACCTCTTTTACTTGGCAATATATATTTAAGATTCATCTATGTTGTATGTATTGATAGTTTGTTTCTTTTTATTGCTAAATAATATTTCGTTGTATGGATGTACCACAGTTTCTTTATCCAGTTCTCAGTTGCAGGACATCTGGGTAGTTTCCAATTTTGGTGATTAAGAACAAAGCTACTATCAGCATTTCATGGATAGATTTTTGTGGGAACATAGGTTTTTATTTCACTTGGGCAAATACCTAGGAGTGGGTGCATATTGCTTTTAACCTAATATTTTTGGACATTATTTAATATTAGTGCTAAAAACACACATAAATACACACATACCCCCCACAAACCTACTTCTCTGGAGAGGATGTAGCTCAGACTCTAGCTCCTCTGACATTTCCCAGAAATACCCTGTGGTGTTAAAAGGGGTGTGAGTTTAATTTCTCTTCTTTGCTGTAATTTTCTAATTTTCTAAAATGAACAACTGTGTGTTGTCTATCTAATAAGGAAACAACAACAACAAACAGTGATTGGGTCTGATTTTTGAAAATGCTTTTAAAAAAATGAGTCTGAATTGTATTGGCTGGCTTAATTTTTTCAAATATTTTAAGACTTTATAACTAAATTCAAGCAGCAGTTTCTCAAGTCTGTTTGAGTTTATAATCATAAGCTGCCTAACCTATTGGAGCATTTTGCTTATTAAAGTTTTTGGCTAATGCTATTGCCCTATATCGATATCCAAAGAATTCATTTATAAACAAGCTTGGCCAATGTCTCTGACTTGGCTAGTTACAGCAATTTGAAAGCATTTAATTAAATGAAATAATTGGTTATGTGGACCAATGACAGGAAATAGCTGGCTAGATGTTTAAGCATTGTTTAAATAGCCATTGTGTAATTTTTCAAAGAAGAAAAAATAATAATGAGCACAACGAGAAGTTTAAATTCAAAAAACTTAAGTAGAAGTTTATAAAGTTTTTTTTAACACCTAACTCTGTCAAATTGCTGCTTCCTTAAATATACTTGTGTGCATCTCAAGGCATCTGGCACTTTGACTTATAGATATTGTAGTATGGAGATTAAATTGAGGCATTTACCATATATATAATATAAATATATATGGTAAATCATATCTCTCTCTATATATATGCTTTTCTTGTTAAAGAAAATTCCCTGACATGGACTGTCTTGTGTTATGGGTTAAATTGCATTCTTCCAAAATCCATGTGTTGAAGCTCTAACCACCAGTTTCTCAGAAAGTGACTGTATTTAGAAATAGGGCCTTTAAAGAGGTATTTAAGGTTAATGAGATCATAGAATTAGACCCAATACAATATGACATGTCTGTATGAACAGAGGAGATTAGGACACACACACATGAAGAGGTGACCATGTGAAAACACAGCAAAAACTGGCCATCTGCAAGCTAAGGAGAGAGGCTTCAAAAGAAACCAAACCTGCCGACATCTTGATCTTGGATTTCTAGCCTCCAAAACTGTGAGAAAATAAACATCGGTTGTTTAAGCCACCCTGTTTGTGGTATTTTGTTATGGCAACCCTAGCAAATGAATGTGGTACTGTCTCCACTTCCTGACAGATTTAAATATCACAACCTGAGCATCTGCTATAGAAACTCTGCTTAGAAAGAAATAGAAAAATAACAGTTACCTCCATGGTTATAAAATAATGCTTAGCAAATACAAATAGATTGGCAACATCCACACAGGAAGTCTGATATCAGAATATTTACTGTAGTTTCGATTCAGTTCACTTTAACAAACATTTCTTGGGTCCCTGCTAAATAGACTGTCTGTCAAGACTTAAGGCAGAAGTGGAGATTTAGGGACTCAAAAGTCCACATGTGCTGGTCCTTATCCTTGTAGGGTAGCCAAGGAGATATTGTCATTAAAATAGGTAACCACAGGAGAATACTTTCAGTGTCATGAGAGAGGCACAAATGAGTACAGTAGGAGCACAGATAGAAGCTCCCATCCTGAGGTGTGTGTGTCTGTGTGTTGGGGGGTGGTGCAGAGGATCAGAGAATGATTTTATGAGAAATCAATGCTCTAGCTGAGACATAAAGGTAAAGAGTACATTAAGTGGCCTGAGGGTAAACAGGATGTTTCTGGTAATGGAGAGAGCATGAGCAAAGGCACGATGGGGGAAGCAGCATGAAAAATGTAGGGTATTGCAAATAGTTTGGTTCCACTAAAGCACTGAACCAGAGGCAGGAAGTGGTGAGAGTGAGAGTGGAGAAGTGGGCATATGCAGGATATGGAGAACTTTTTAAACTGTACTACAGACTTTAAATTTCTCTAATGGAGAAATAGGGGAAAAGGATGGGTTTTAGGAAGGAACTGGTACAGTCATATTTGCATTTCTAGAGAGCGCCTTCTGGCAACAGTACTGAGGGTAAATTTCACAGGGTCAAGACTAAAGGCACAGAGACCGGTCATGGGGTCATGTAAGTAGTCCAGAGAGTAACTAATGAGATCCAGAAGTGAGGAAGTCATGACTGAAAGGAAGAAACAGAAATTTCATGGGCTAGGAAGACAAACATGTTTCCTCTTGAGTGTCAATTCCAGTCACCTGGTGGTGTCTGCAAGGAATGCTGTTTTGAGGAATTGGGTGATGGCGAATTTAGGGTTAGCAGGAATGGGTACTGTTACTGTTTAATCATGTCTGTACAGGCTCAGCAGGGGGATGTAGTGGTCGGGTGCTTTCCGTGCACTTTCCTGCCCTGATTTCAGATGGAAACATCAGGAAACCTAGAGGAATAATTGGATGTTTGATAAAATAAGTCAAAGGTGACTCAGATTTCTGCCCTGAGTAACTGGATAGATGTAATGAACTATTGATGAAGTAGAAGCAAAGAAGGTTTTGCAGTGTGTGTGTGTACATTTGCGCACATGTGCATGTATTTGGGGGGATAGTTCCATTTTCATTATCTTGAGGTAGAATTCCCTGCCAGATGTTCAAGTAGGGGTATCAGTTAGGCAGTTAGCTGTATAAATGAGTCTGAAGCTAAGGAGAGTTGGATAATCATATTTAAGAGTGATTAGCTCTCCAGTTTAGTTTAAAAAATCAGGAAACCTAGAATGAAACAAAACATGAAAGATTTTCACAGTATGTCAAGTTTGCCTTAAATTTCTTAAAATAACAAAGAACAGAAGTCAAATCCGTAGTCTATTTCTATTTTCTGGTGTTCTCCAGGGAAGATCATTAACTCTCCTTGGGCTCAACACTTCTATGTTCAAAATGGAAATGATATAACCTGTTTTTTACTTCTATCTCAGCAGTCTTCAGCAAGATCATTCCAATGCCTAATCTTTTAATGAATCCCCTTTGCAATTGGGTTACTTCTTCCTAGATGCTTAGCAAATGCTGTGTTAACAATTCACAGTCCTAATTAATGATATATTTATAAAAGTTCCTACAAACCCTAACATCTTTTACAGAGTAAATGTACCTGTCATCACAATCAACAATCAGATCAGTCAGACCAGACATTATGAATATTACATTTTAATTGATGACATCAACCTTCAGTAAAAGGATGAAAATTAACCTTTTCTCCCCTACTCTAATTCTCAATTTCTTAGGATTCCCCTTGAGACAGAATACTTTCTTGATTACTCTGTGATTAGCTATCCTCTCATTAAGGGTCATTTTCAGTGCTTCTTGGACCAGATATAGTATTCTCATCTATCTTAATGTATCCTGCTCATGGTGCCCTAAATTTCCAGAACTTACTTTCTTCTCAGAATTTTAAGAAACTTTCCCATCAATCACCTCCACTCTCATCTTCTCAGAGTGTGTCTTTTATTAGACAATGTGAGATGGCAAAGAAAACAATCTTTAGTTGTGACAATAATGGCTTGGTTTTACTTTTTATTATTTACTTTGTATTTGTAGATTATTTTTCTTAATAAACACTTCTCTCAACTATTGGAATTCCCAATGTCTACAACATATTCACTATTATGATTATTAACATATATAGAAGCAGTTTATTTGTCCAATTATTTTAATATTGTTATGGTTTTATGGAGTATCAATGTAAGAATTATTTATATTGCCAGATATTACAGACTTTGGCAGGAAATGGAGCTTGATAAATACTTGATTAATTATAAGGATGAATAATAATGAATGGGAGTTAGTGTGATTTGATGTTTAAACTTAAGGGGAAAAAAAGCCTTGCACCTACCACTGAAATTAAATATATAAATGTTAATCATGGTGTTATTAATGATCTGATTCTTGGATGTACGTGTGTATATCATAAGCCAGGGAGATCAATCATTTCAGAATGATCACTCTCTCTTCAGAGAGATTGAAAGACTCTGGCAAGTGGCAGATATTAGTCTGTAAATTTAGTTCTTTGAGTGATCACTCACTTGGTAAGTGAGCAATGAAAGATAGAACTATTTTATAATGAGAAATAAACACACTTAGCCCTTAGCCTTATCAGTAATGGCTGGCATTTCTGCCATCGCATACGCAGGTGCAATTACAGGTAAAAACCAAATAATCCTTTGCTTTGAGATTGCAAGTCACCATAGAGGGCTGTAAAGTAAAAAATCCAGTAAGTAATCATGTATAAGATGATGTAGATTTTTCTAATCTAACTGCAGATGAAGAATCTTTGATGATACTGAGATTAGAGTTGCAGGGCAATGTAGCATTTAACAATTAGAATAAGATTATACGTTCTCAGAGAAACTAATAGTTTCATAGTGTGTGGATAGTATTTCTGAAACCAGTTAATTTGTCCTATCTCAAATTTGCACTCCCTTTTAAACTATAATTTCTTAAGTGTAATCAAGGAAATTGTTAGAAAGCAATATTACAATGAACCCTCACTAGCCCAGTTCATGGATCCAGTTTTAGTCTAGTTTTCATTCATACAGATAGATGTCATTAATAATCATGGGACCCTTGGGAGGTGACTGTTGGGTTTACCAGTGGCCAGAGACATTGCCACAGTGATATGGAGCACGAAAGGTAGGAAATGACAAACATCATCTAAGAGGCGAAGCAGCCAGTTCTCAGGCCATTTGTGAGATACCCCAGGGGACACCCAGGACTATTTGGGAAAAACTTGGAGAAGCTGGAGTTTGAAAAGAGTGAAACTGACCCAAGACAGAAAAATACCCTATGGTCCCTTTACTTTTACTGCCTTAGAATATATGATTTTAGAAAAACTTGCAATAGGTAGAAAGTATATTATAGTCATATTATCATAGTCCAAGAGTATTAGTTTCCTGTGGCTGCTGTTACAAGGTACCACGAACTTGATGGGTTAAAACAACTGAGACGTATTCTCTCCCAGTTCTGGAGGTCAGAAGTCCAAAGTCCGTTTCACAGGTTGGCAGGACCCCACTCTCTCTATAGGCTCACTGGAGAACCAGTTCCTTACCTCTTCTAGTCTGGCGGCTGCTGGCATGCCTTGGCTTGTGGTTTCATCACTCTAATCTCTGCTCCAGCTTGACACTGCCTTCTGGTTTTCTGTCTGTGTCAAATCTCGCTCTGTCTCTCTCTGGTAAGGACATCTGTGGTTGGATTTAGGACCTATATGGATAATCCAGGAGAATCTCTCCATAGCAAGATCCTTAATTTAATCACATCTACAGGGATCCTGTTTCCTTATTAGATAACATTTATAGGTTCCAGGGAAGAGGACCTGAAGACATCAAGTGACTATTAACCAAGTAAGAAAAGACAATGGCAACAACTAATTGAAAAGAAATAAAATTGGAAATCATAAGCCAACAACCTGAACTTCCACTTCTTATCCTGATTTTCTGCTTTTAAGTTTTATTTTTATCATCATTATTTCAGGCCACTACTTCCACTTAATTTAGTTTTGTCATTCTAGCAAATGTTTTCCACCCTGACTACACATAAGAATCACCTGGGCAGCTTTATAAAACCATGAATAGTCAGACCCAGCCTCAAATCAATCTAAATACAATCTCTGGGAATGGGACCTGGGTATCAACATTTTAAAAATGTTTTTTTGGGTGATTACAACATGAAGCCAGGGTTAAGAACTACTGCAGTAAAGGGATGCGAAGTATGCTTGGCTTATGGAACTGTGTGTCTTATAGTGGAAATCCTTGGCTTTGAAACCTGAATTTGAATCTTGTCTCTGACACTTACTAGCTATAGGACCTCAGACAATACACTCTAGCACCTAGGTTTATTGTAAATAGTAAATTAATACATTTATTCATTTATAGTATACTTAATATTTCTGCATATCCATTTATAATATAAATACAAAGAATATTTGTTAAATGAATGTACAAATGTCAAGAACTAAGCTAAATATAACACTATGTTAAATGATAGTGATAAAATAAAGAGGAATACAGACATGATTGCTGCCCATGTGCAATTTATACTATAGCGGGGGGAAAAAGAGACATTAATCAAATATAGTCTCCCAAAGAGGGATATTGAGAAGAAACAGTGCTCTAAAACTCTACAGTGGTATTCGTAGTATTTTTACTCAGTCAAAAAGGTTATGAAAAACCTCTCTAATGACATGATAGTTGCACTGAGATCCCAAGAATAAGCAGGAGTTACTCAGGCAGTGTGAGGAAGGAAAATTGCTCTGGGAAAAGGGATCAGCATAGGTAAAACCCAGAATGTGTGACAGAGAATGGTGGGCACATGGTCTGGAAGTAAGCCAGGGACCAGCTGAGAGAGTACAGTGATGTGGTCGGGTTGGGGGGCAATAAGACCAGGCTGGGTAGCTAGCACTAGTTATGGCTCTTGTAGGGACCATGTGAAAGAATCCACGTGAAGGAATCCATGCCTTTATCCTGAATGCAATGGAAAGCCCCCAAGAGTTTTAGCCAGGGATAGTCAGGAAATTAAGGTGGTAATGTTACCCTGGGACTCAAAGAGGAGCCAGAGGAGATGCAAGTAGATGAAACAATGCACTATTGGAGTAGTCAAGTAAAAGGTGGTGGCGGCTTAGAGCAGGGTGATAATGTGAAGGTAATGAGGTATGGGTAGATTAAAGAAATCTATAGGAGATGAAACTCACAGGTGCTGGTGAAGAAAGGTGTGATGGAAACTGATGATGACTCTTAAATTTCTGGTTTGTACAGCTGGCTGAATGGTGAGCCATTTACAGTGATGGGAAACTCTGGAAGAGAGTCAGTGTCAGGGAAGAAGATCAGGAGACTTGGTTTTCACCTTGCTTACTTTGACATTTCTATGAGTTATTTAAGAGGAATCACAAGTTTGCATTTGGATAAGCAGGTCTGTAGCTAAGAAAAGAAGCTTAGGAAATGAAAATGAGCAGTAATTAAAGCTGCAGCAATAAATGAGAGTTTTCAGGGGTGAAACATTGAGAAAATGTATGAACTCAAGGCTGAGTCTTGAAGAAGTCTGGTATTTACTGGCCTAGGTAGAAGAGGACAAACTGGAAAAATAGGCAAATACTATCAGAGAGATAGGAAAAAAAAATCTGGAGATTATTTTCTTTTTGAATTTTATTTTATTTATTTTTTTATACAGCAGGTTCTTATTAGTTATCTATTTTATACATATTAGTGTATATATGCCAATCCCAATCTCCCAATCTGGAGATTATTTATCAAGAAATTCCCCAAAAGATTATTTTACTTACAAGGGAGTACTTAAGAAATTTGAATGTTGATTATAAGTGAGGTAAGATGAGGACTAGGCAAAATTCGTAGGCTTACTTAACTGCCCATCGACAGATGAGTGGATAAAGATGTGGTACATACATACAATGGAATATTACTCAGCCATAAAAGGAATGAAATTGAGTTATTTGTAATGGGATGGGTGGACCTAGAGTCTGTCATACAGAGTGAAGTAAGTCAGAAAGAGAAAAACAAATACCGTATGCTAACGCACATATATGGAATCTAAAAAAACGGTACTGATGAACCTAATGGCAGGGCAGGAATAATCATGCAGATGTAGAGAACAGACTTGAGGTCACGAGGTGTGGAGGGGAAGCTGGGACGAAGTGAGAGAGTAACATTGACATATATACACTACCAAAGGTAAAATGTTTGGCTATTGGGAAGCTGCTGTATAGCACAGGGAGATCAGCTCGGTGCTTTGTGACCACCTAGAGGGGTGGGATAGGGAGGGTGGGAGGGAGGCTCAAGAGGGAGGGGATATGGGGATATATGTATACATATAGCTGATTCACTTTGTTGTACAGCAGAAACTAACACAACATTGTAAAGCAATTATGCTCCAATAAAGATATTTAAAAAACCCCCAAAATTCATGGGCTTTAATGACATGGAGATCATTGGTGATCCTTGGAAGAACAGTACTGGGAAGATAAATAAGCAGGAAGCCAGACTGACAGTTATTGAACAATGCTGGAAGATGAGAAATTGAAATATAGGGTGTTGATGAGTGTTTTGAAAAATATGGTTCTGAGAAAGAGAGTGAATTACCAAATGGGGTTGAAAGGTTGAGGGATATTTGCTTCATTTCTTATTTGTTTTAATGTGACAGATTGAGAGCATTTAATAACTGTGAAAAGGACCTGCAAGGGAGGGAGAAGTTGAATTATAAGAATCACAGTGTATGTTACTAAGAAGGAACTAGATCGGTCTGGGATAGAAGCAAGTTCTTGTCCAAAGTAGGAGAGAATGGATACAGATGAAGAAGGCGTGTATGCCTGGTCTCAGGGAAATGGACATGTTCCTATCTGAGAGCTTCTATTTCTCTGCAAATTCATCTACTGAATGCGTAATAGAGGGAGAAAGGAGGGGAGGTTTTGCAATAGGCATGTGGAGAGTTTAGAGGAAAACTGAGTTGTCCCGACAAAACTAACAGGATTTCTAGGTATAGGGAGGCCTCAGTGAAGGTCTCTGTTTTTTTTTTTTCCCTCCCCTCAAAGTTCTAATCCTCCTCTTCCTTCCACTGCCCTGTCAGAAGATGAAAGCCTCCTTACTTTGTAGAGAAAATAGAAGTGGTCTGAGAGATATTTACCCATTTTCTTGAGACCAAACATTCAAAGTAGTGATTACCATGGAATCTGACCTTCATAAGGGAGACAGTGAAGAAATGAGAGGGGCTGATGGATTGAAAGTCTCTTTCTCCGCTTACTTTTTACATAAATATTTATAATCTTTCAAGTTTCTATAAATTCTTTTTAATATAATTATTCTATTGCTTCAGACAATCAGAAAATTGCTCTACTAATATTTTCCCCTTGTTTTACTTGACCTTTTGCTGACTTGTTTTAGTGAGTTTTCATGGTGAATAAAGAAGTGTTTTCAAATAGCTACTACATATATATAGTTTGGTCACCCCTCATGTCCTAGGGTCATGACAGTGACTGTTTAGCTCAGTTGTTTAAAGGATGATCTAATGAGGCCAGGTCTGTTTCGTGTCACTCTCCTCCCTGGCTTCAGTCTGACCTTTTCCTCCTGTTTTCGCCGACTCTGTCACATAAATAGACTAGTAATTTCACAAGGTGGATGGGGGAGAGTGGAACAACTGTGAATAAAAACATCAACAGTATGGAAAGAAAATCCAGCTCTCATGCGTTCTTGATGGGCTGTTCTTTATAAAATAATAAAATATCTTCATAAATGGATTTAATGTTTTCAAAGTACCTTCACACCTGTTATCGGCCAATTTTTTGAGGTTGAGAAGAGAATTTTGTTATCTCCACTTGTGAAATCTGAGATTCAGTGATGTCAAGGGGCTTGCCCATCAAGGTAGTTGTATTAACCATGTCTTTGATTTTCTGTATTTCTGATGCTTTGATATCTGGGGCCATGCTGACCATGGAGGACCCCTCCCAGGGATTTGCAATTCCTAGGCAGAGTAAACAACTAACCTGCAAGTGCACTTTTCAAATATAGACCAACCCAGCTACAGCCCACACCCCAAACACCACTTCTATCAGGCTCTTGCACTCTGAGCCACTCTCCACCTAACATAATCATCCCAGAGTCAGATACCAGACAACTAGGGACTATTGCTATGCTCCAGGGTCTGCTGAAATTATTCAAACTAGCCAACCCTAAACCTGCTTACCCTGCCTCACCCATTCCTTCCTGACGAAACCACAGTAAAATCTCTTGTCCACAGCTTTTGCTTCTCCCCTTGCTTTTAGCCAACTCTGGTGCTTTCCAGGGTGGCTCTGTGTGGCATGTCATGCCCCTCCCCTTGGGAGCAATGAGTAATAAGACATCTTTTCAGTGGCAGTTTTCTCCTCATCTGTTGGTTTTACAATACCTCAAATTTTCTATTAATGCACTATATTTTAAAATAGTAATATGGTGTTTTTTTCAATTTTATCACTCTACTGCACTGTAGGTAGTGGGGCAAGAAAATTACATCTACTGTTCGTTGGATTCATTCACACATTGAATATGTATGTTTGGAGCACCCATAACATGCAAGCAGTTGATATATATTGATGAAATAAATTATACAAAGTGGAGGCAGAAAATGAATAAATAAACATATGAATATATAATTACTAATTGTGACAGTGCTGTTGCTGAAAAGGAAAACACTAATGTATGGTTGTGCACTTTAGATTGGAGGTCAGAGGAGATTTTCTGAGGGGGTAATATCTCAATTATGATCTGAAAGAAAGAGAGGATCCAGTTAAGCAAAAGATAGGATAATACAAAAGCTCAAAACCCCTTAGACAGGAATGATCTTGGTTTCTAAGAGAATGGGAAAGAAAGTCTGGGTAGCTATAAGACAGGAGAGAATGACAGAATGTGAGATTGAAAAACTAAGGAGAAGTCAGATTATATCAGGGTTTGACATGCTTCCTTTCATGTCTAGAAAGTTCACTTTGGAAGCTGTGGAGAATGGATACAAGAAGGGTAAAGGAAGGAGACAAGGTAGGAGGCTATTTTAATGGATCAGAAAGGATGTGCTGGCAGTGGCTAGGTCTAGGGTGATGGCTATAAAGATGGAGAGAACTAGACAGACATAAGATATATTTTGGTGATGGGCTGATTTTATGTGTAGGGGTAAATGAGGAAACCAGAAGGGACTAGGGTAACAGGAAGTGAATAGTTAATAGTCAGATGATGATGATACCATGTGCTCCTATGGAGACTGCTAAGGGAGAAATGTGTGTGTGTGTGCATGTAATTGGGGTGGAAGAGGAGGAAATTGAGAATTCTTTTTCAGAAACACTTCTTTGACATGTCTCTGAGCTCTTTTAGTGGAATAGTAATAGACAATTGTCTATGAATCTACATTTCAGCTATCAGAAGGCTGAACTGAACATATATTTTGGGAAGAAAAAAACACAGAGCTAACATTTTACAATGTACAAAAAGATGAGTTCATCTGGGGCCATTTATATAGAGAGAAGTAAAAAGATCCACAACTGATACCTAAGAAGCGATAGCATTTTTCGATAAAGTTAAAGGGAAAAAAATAGAAAAGAGTAGACAGAAGTGGCCACGAAGAAATGAGGAAACCGAAAAGTTGGACCATTTTGTAAGGGAGGAATTAGCACTATTTAATAGGCTCAGAAGCTAATCACTAGCAAGTGATAGAATAAGGATTCAAACTCAGTTTGTCTGATTTCAAAGTTTCTCTTCCGGGTGCTCTACTAAGCTGTCTTTCTGAAAATAAACAACAAAAAAACATAACTAAGGATCATATATTCTCAATGTTTTCCAAACTGCCAGCCTATAAGTATCTCTTGGAATTCTTATTAAAAAACAGATTTTATAATCCCTCTCTTTCCAATTAAAAAAAAATCCCTTTTTTTTATCCTGTAGCCACAACTAGATATAAGTTGATATGAAGATTAAAGAAGATCATGTAGTTTTTCCCAAACTTGCCAGAATCAGAGAGGTTAGAAGACCTGCTCAAGGTAACCTAGCTAGGAAGAGTTGGCATTGGAACTTAGAATTTTTTGTCTCAGAAGTTCTACTTTACTGCTGTACCTCCCCAGTATTGATACAAACATCAATCATTTCCCATGAGTGTGGAATGCACCCCCAACCCACTGGCTCTTTGTTGAAAAGCCATCTAACCTCCTTCAGATTACATACGTTTTCTCTATGAAGCTTTGGCTTTGGTGTTTTTCCCTTCCTCTGGATGCCCATAGTGTTTATTATCTACAGTGTTAAATTATTGCTCAACATATGTTGCTTTGTATTGCTGTGTCCTGTCTCTTCTTGATTGTAAACTCCCTGTGTTTGTGACTTACAGTCTGTGGCAGAATCTCCTAGCTAACCACCAATGTCTATTCTCCCTTTCTTCCTAGTTGCTGAGCTTGACTGAATTCTCAGCTGCCCTTGTAGTTAAGTGTGACTTTGAAACAAAGTTCCTGCTAATGGAGTAGAAGTTTAATATGCTTCTTCCAGACCTAAGCTATAATAATTTCCATGAGTGCTCCACCATGATCTTTTCCCCTTTCTATCTGCTGAAATGGTGATAACCAGTGTTAAAGGTGATGGAGTCATTATTAGCCTGGGTTCCTGAAAGACTGCATGGAGCATGGCTCCCTGCTAACCTGAGACGCTCCAGGCTGTATGCAAAGAGAAAATAAGTCTTAATAGTACTGAACCCTTGCACTTGGGCATTGATAGATATTTGTCAGTTTAGCATACCCTAGGTATACAATCCTATACTTCTTTTGTGCTCTACCACATTATACAATGTTCAACATGTGATAAATGCTTACGACATGGTGATGATATGTCTATACGCTGAATAGTGACATGAAAAGCTGAGTAATATAAAAACAAGGGATTCTTATAAGTTATGTACCTCATCAAACACTGTGCTAAATTTGCCTCAAATTTATTATGATCATTCACTTGATTTTCAGATTTTGAAAAAGTATTATCTTCATTTTTTCATATTCCTATTTTTATAGGGCAATATTTTGATTATATTTGTGTGATAAAAATGTTCTATTTCTAGTGCAGGTGGGTCATAACAGCTACAAATTATTAGTTAGTCAATGCTGGGTTCATAGAATATATCATTTGCAATAGAAAGGGTGGGTTTAAATGTTGTTTTATACGAATCAGGGGAAATATTACTTTCTGCCATCTATATAATTTATTTACTTTACAAGTTCAGTATGGTCCTACAGAGGACCAAGGACTTAGATCACTCTCATAAATAATAAATAGATCATTCTCATTAATATTTTCAATAATATATTAATGTTTAACACATTAATAATTGATTAGTGGTTACGGCTTTGAAACAAACCAAAGTAGATCTAAAATTTTGAGATATATGTTACAACAAGAATAGTAATTTTATAAAGTAGTCGAGGGGAAAAATAAACTATAGAATCAACCAACCAAGAAAAATGGATTTTCAGGTTCCAATGATATTACTTGGAGAAATAATTAGAATAAGGTATGGAAAAAGCATTGGAGTAAATACTTTCATTATTTTCTTTGAATTATAGATTATGTTGATAGAAAAGCAGATAAAAGAATAAACAATTTTGCTCTATTGACTATCAACTAAATTCTGATTTAACCAGAAGAGTAATTATGTTGATTTGTATTTTGTATTATATTATGAAAGTAGTAGGCATTCAAGTTGACTGTTAGAGTTTAATGTGACTAGTATATACTTCATCCTATGAGTAATTTGTGAGACTTCAGAACAGGAATCCAAGAATTCTCCTCCTCCTTTCTATTCCCTCCCAATTCTGATATATCATTTCTTCTGAGGCAAGTATCTCCTGGGACCTATGGGTAATTGGGTGCAAGTGGGACCTTGGACTGTGGAGGGAAGTCCAAGACAGAACTGGTTCACAGCTTTCTTTTCTGAAAGCTAGATGTGTATCTGTATCCTTCTGTCAGGAAATCTAGGTTAGAACCAAAAGTGGTTGGCTCCTGGGAAGAGTTTGATCCACATATAACTCAGGGGGGATCATTGTCATTGGACAGGATCTCTGGGGGAAGATTGACATTGGACACATACATGATCTTTCTGGATCCCAAATGTCTAGAAGAAACAAGATGAACTATCTAAATCCTTCTTTTCTTGAAGTTGAGACAATAATTAGTGACCTGAAATTAACAAGAATTCCTCTAGGTGGTTTAGGGGGAGGTAGCTGCCCACTTGTTTCTACACTAAGAACATATAACTTTATTTTCCCCCATCTGTAGGACTACCACCACTCAGAAAACTCTAATCCAATTTGACATCTAATGACCAACAAAAAAAGAGGAAGAAAAAATTGACTACATAGTATCCACAATCATTAAATAGAACTGCTGAAAAAGACAGATTGCACTCTGAATAAAAAAATAATAGGAATACTTAGGGAGAGCCTTAAGTGAAGCATTCCACACATGCATACAAACATTTTCTTTAACTTATTCTTAGAGATCTTTGAGCTCTCCATGAGAATATTTGTATTTTGAATTTTTAGGCCAAAAATAAAACTCAATATAAGCGCATACAGAACCATACAGAAAATCATCTTGAAACAGACTACAGCCATACAATTTCAGTGCCTGCATTTTCATTTATATTTATGATTATGATGAAGCTTTTAATTGATTAATTTATTATCACTTGCTAATAAGAAAAATATTAAAGAGATACATCTAATAATATTTAATGATTCACTAAGTGAATTTCATACGAAAAAGGTTTTACAATAAATTGAATGGGAAATATCATTTAAGAAAATGAGTCATCAGATGGCGCAATGTGGAATAGACAATTCTAATCCAGATGATTCTGTACAAATTCTCATTCCGTACAATATTTGCTTTGTAAATGGTGATGTAGCTGCTGCTAAGCATTGTACACAACATTAACTTATTATTAATTTGATTTTTATTGGTTTTGTAGCTCTATTTTAAATTTATAAATTTTTTTGGATTTATAGTTGCATGAGAATTGAAAACGTAAGTTTAGTTTTATGTTTCTATGTATTTAATTTATACCAACATTAGCAGTCTATATTTCTATTATGAGAAATACAGCTTTCTCTATATATCTCTAATGTATTTTGGGGTTTTTTTAACATCTTTGTTGGAGTATAATTGCTTTACAATGGTGTGTTAGTTTCTGCTTTATAACAAAGTGAATCAGCTATACATATACATATGTTCCCATATCTCTTCCCTCTTGCGTCTCCCTCCCTCACACCCTCCCTATTCCACCCCTCTAGGTGGTTACAGAGCACCAAGCTGATCTCCCTGTGCTATGCCGCTGCTTCCCACTAGCTAACAAGTTTACATTTGGTAGTGTATATATGTCCATGCCACTCTCTCACTTTGTCCCAGCTTACCCTTCCTCTTCCCCATGTCCTCAAGTCCATTCTCTAGCAGGTCTGCGTCTTTATTCCCATCCTGCCCCTAGGTTCTTCATAACCATTTTTTTTTTTTTTTTAGATTCCATATATATATGTTAGCATACGGTATTTGTTTTCCTGTTTCTGACTTACTTCACTCTGTATGACAGATTCTAGGTCCATCCACCTCACTACAAATAACTCAATTTCATTTCTTTCTATGGCTGAGTAATATTCCATTGTATATATGTGCCACATCTTCTTTGTCCATTCATCTGTCGATGGACACTTAGGTTGCTTCCATGTCCTGGCTATTGTAAATAGACCTGCAATGAACATTGTGGTACATGACTCTTTTTGAATTATGGTTTTCTCAGGGTATACGCCCAGTAGTGGGATTGCTGGGTTGTATAGTAGTTCTAGTTTTAGTTTTTAAGGAACCTTCATGCTGTTCTCCATAGTGGCTGTATCAATTTACATTCCCACCAACAGTGCAAGAGGGTTCCCTTTTCTCCACAACCTCTCCAGCATTTATTGTGTGTAGATTTTTTGATAATGGCCATTCTGACTGGCGTGAGCTGATACCTCATTGTAGTTTTGATTTGCATTTCTCTAATGATTAGTGATGTTGAGCATCCTTTCATGTGTCTGTTGGCAATCTGTATATCTTCTTTGGAGAAATGTCTGTTTAGGTCTTCTGTCCATTTTTGGATTGGGTTGTTTGTTTTTTTGAAATTGAGCTGCATGAGCTGCTTGTAAATTTTGGAGATTAATCCTTTGTCAGTTGCTTCATTTGCAATTATTTTCTCCCATTCTGAGGGTTAACTTTTCATCTTGTTTATGGTTTCCTTTGCTGTGCAAAAGCTTTTAAGTTTCATGAGGTCCCATTTGTTTATTTTTGTTTTTATTTCCATTTCCCTAGAAGGTGGGTCAAAAAGGATCTTGCTGTGATTTATGTCATAGAGTGTTCTGCCTATATTTTCCTCTAAGGGTTTTATAGTGTCTGGCCTTACTCTAATGTGTTTTAATGTGTTTTTCTGTCTCATTTGCAGTTCAAAATATCTGGTTTTCCATTTTATATTCATAAAACATGTTACTCAAGGTATTTCCTAAATTGCATTTTCAGACGTTTAATCTGTAGGCTTTGGAGACCTGTTTGTTGTTGTTACTTTTTGCAAGTAAAGCAAAAAAAAAATTAAGTAATAGTGTATTTAATTCTGCATCCCAGGATTCAGAATTGTGATGTCAAGTCAATACATCATGTGCCTGTGAGGTTTTTTTCTTCCCCTCATGTCCAGGCACACTGTCACATATTCCAACGACCTGTAATAGAGTGAGCCCTTCAGGAATATGAAAAGCATTTTCTCTAGTCCAGCTGTTGTGGGATCAAAAAACCTCAGTTACAACCAAATTTGTGATTGTTTATAAAATACAATGGAAAGGCAATTCTTTAGAGATGAGGTTGAATGTCATTTATTCAAATAAAAACATCAGGAGTCCATAGGAAATATTATGTTTAAATGAGAGGTGAAAGAAAGACAAGTAGTGCTTAAAATGATGTCTTTAATAGAACTTGTTATTTTCATGCCTATATTCTCTCTTAGTAATAGATTATAAAACCATACTTTCAGAATTCTTCATGAGGACTTAAAGGAATAATGTTATCATATATTTTTTTCCATTCTTGCTTGTATTCCTATTCTTGGCCTTTCCCTCACCAAAAGTCCTATTTTAATGACAAGAACAATTGAGGAAGGCTTTCCTTGAATTTAACCAATATTGAAATGTGGTCTCTAAGCAAGTCTAATCCAAGTGGCAATGATTCTGCAAATGTATCTTTTTCAGGATATTTACCTTTATTGAGACCAGCTGGGAGGGGAGCAAAAGCATTTTGACCAATTCAGATAGTATAATTGCAGGATTATATTCTAATCTCTTGGTCATCAAACATTGGCCCACTAAATGTTAGATTGACAGGAAGCAATATGTACTTTCTTTAAGAAATACTTTTGAGTGGTTGCCATCATAGATTTGAAAATGGAAATACCTAAGAAGTCATCCTAAGGAACACATCAGAGCTGTCACTCTAGCTCTCAAAAGCTCGATTCTCTGTTGACATTAATGCAGGCCATCTGTAACTTGTTCTTATCTCTTTTCAGTCTTATCTGGCTGGTTAATATGTCTTGGGTCTGACGCTTCAAGAGTCTTCAGTGTGTATAAAAGAAATGGATACATCTTGATTCAGCTGATGGAGCATAAGATTGCTCTCATAGATATATTGTAAGTTTTCAGAAAAATTTATGGAACTTCCACAGAATGAAAGAAACTATAAATTTTACACAATGAATGAAACATGTTTTCTCAGCTCTTTCCATTTGGTAAAAAATTATGTATAACCTATTTCAGATGGTACCCACGCTACAATCACCTATTTGATATCTGGTTTCATTTAGCTAGTGGGGAAGGGATGGAGAAGGGTAGAAATTCCACTCATTTGTTCATCTGTTAGGAAGAAAGTCTGAGACACTTACAAAAGGCAATTTGGTCTTTTTTTTTTTTTTCTTTATATGAGGTTTTGACTTACGACTTCCATTAAGAACCCCATCAGAACTCAACAATTCAAAGGGGCTTGTCCTTGGGCCCTTTTTGATTGCCACCTACTTAGAGTAAATAAGTGGACACTTTTAGGAAATGTATTTCCTTTCACTGCTATAAGATTCACACCATATTATGAGATAAAGAGGAATATTTTGAGAAATATAAACTACAATGACAAAGAAGAATCGTTGAACTTAGTAGAAACGAAAGATTCTTCTTTAAAAATGTAAAAGTAGACAATATACTGTTCTGGTATGGTTTCAATTTTATTTATAAGCAGCTTTCAAATGAAGTTATTTTAAAGAGAATTGAAATAGGCTATTCTCTCATATTTTGAATGAGCTGTTTCTGAATCTTTTCCTGAAGGAACTTTTTAAAAAAAATAATTTCTTTATTGTTTTTATTAAGGTATGATTGACATAACATTATATTAGTTTCAGTTGTATAATGGCAGGAACTTTTCTTATTTATTTATTTATTTTTAAGAGTAATCTTTATTTATTTATTTTTATATTTTTTATTTTTGGCTGTGTTGGGTCTTCGCTTCTGCGTGAGGGCTTCCTCTAGTTGCGGCAAGCGGGGGCCACTCTTCATCGCGGTGCGCGGACCTCTCACTATCGCGGCCTCTCTTGTTGCGGAGCACAGGCTCCAGACGCGCAGGCTCAGTAGTTGTGGCTCACAGGCCTAGTTGCTACGCGGCATGTGGGATCTTCTCAGACCAGGACCCGAACCCGTGCCCCCTGCATTAGCAGGCAGACTCTCAACCACTGCGCCACCAAGGAAGACCCCAGGAACTTTTCTTATTTAACCCTGTCCGCCTTGCCTCACTGTCCTGCTCATAATACTGATCAAGATAATGTTCATTGGCTCTCGTTGGATCCCTGCTGAATGCGTTACTTGCTTTCCCAAGCTTTTGACCTAATTGCTTCCACTAGATTGGCAGCTCTTTGAAGATCAATGTGCTGTTTTCCAATTTTTCCCAATCTGCTTAGCCCTTCTTTGCATGCCAAAGAACTCAGAAAATGCTAGGGCATGATCACTTGGATGGTCTTTACAGGTAGACTTGGCCCTGTTCTGCACATTCGTTGTTGCTTAAAAGCAGCTACAATTTATGGCTCTGTCACTAAGTAGATGGTTGTAACACTGGGCAAATCTCTTCCTGATGCTGTCTCTTGGGCTAGCTGTCATCTAGGGACCCCTTCCAGGGCTGCTGTAATTATTGTTAATAATAATTATAATAGTGAGAGTTTCCACTTATTGTCTACTATGTGCTACTATGCTATGGGTTTTTAAATAAAATTGCTTTAATCTTTATAATAATCTGGTTAGGTAGGTACAGTTATCTTCATTTCGTGCACGAGGAAAACTGAAGCTCAGAGAGTGTAAGCAACTTGTTCCAGTACTAGCATCGACCCACTCCTTCCTGATTTCTCTTCTCTCATAGCTAGTCATCACTGAATCCTGCTGTTTATACCTCTTCTCCATTCCTACAACCACTGCCCTGGTTTCAACTCTTAGCTTTAGTCTGGACTTGTTAACCGCTTCCTAACTGGCCTCCCTGCCTCCGGTTTTATACTCTTCCTCTAATGTCTGTCAGTTTTTAAGATGTAACTCAGGTACCACCTCTTCCAGGAAACATCCCCTGACCATCCCTCCACTGGATGATGTTACCGCCTTCCGTGTCCTGTAATGCCTCACATAATCCTGGTCTGCTTCATTAAAAATATTGTAATTGCCAATATTTAATACATGTCTACTATCTCCCAAGAACTGTTCCAAGCTCATTATATGCATTAACTCATTAAATCATCACAACCATACAAAGTAGGTACTGTTAACACTGTGTTTTATAGATGTTCAGTAACTTGCCCATGACCATGAAGTTAATACAGGCTAGAGGTGGAATTTGAACCCCAGACGCACTTACTTGAAAGCCTGGTCTCTCAGCCTCTGCTCTGTACCGTCTTTTGCTTCAAGTCCTGCCCTCACTAGAAAGCCTTCTATGGGTCTTTCCAAAGTTACTTTTTAAAATAATTTGGATTTCTGAAAGTCCAAATTAACGTTTGAAGCGGAAAATGAAGAGTTCTCAGGCATTTTGCGAGACTTGAAGTACTAAAGTGACCCCAGGGTCAGATAATCCTCCATGTATTTAAAGCCGAAGACTTTAAAATATTTTTACTTCCATGAGACACTTGGTTCCTGTTTTCCAGGTAAGAAAAGTGAGGATAGAGTGATGAGAAGTGATGGCCTGAAGCAGAGTTTCTAGCCGTGGTGTTACTGCCATCTGGGGCTGGATCATTCTTCATCGTGGGGGGCTGTTCTGTGTATTATGGAATGTTTAGCAGCATCTCAGGCCTCTATCTTCCCCCAGCTGTAACAACCAAAATGTCACCAGGCATTGTCAGATGTCCCCTGGAGGGTAAATTTACCTCCTGTTGAAAACCACTGGTCTGAAGCCTTATGTTGTCAAGTGGCAGTTTGTAAACTGGCTTTCTACATCTCAGTTCAGTTCTCTTCCATTTCTTTGAGTTAGCTCCCATTTTCAAAAATCAAATCAAAACAAAGCTACAACTTAGTCCTCATTGTCTTTCACCCCTATTTCTGTTGGCGATAGTGGGTATGTCCCTTTGGTTGCTGGCAGCAGTGCATAGCTGATTGGCATTTTCCTGAACCAAGGTGTCAGAATTATCAAATGAAGAGATTAGGCCTTTGTAAAATGTCAAGGGCACCTTAAGATTATGACATGTGATCCAGAGAAGCAGCACGGTCTACTTCACTAAAGCCCATCAGGCAACACTGCACAGCACTGGATGGCAGGATGGACACAACCTGCACACGTGCTGGGTCCCCAAAGATTTTAAAAAACACCGTGGATAGTAGCTTCCAGAAGGTGTATTCTGGACTTTGATACCAGCCTCTTTGATATATTTAGTCAAGGGATTCTGGTTTGGGGAGTCTAACAGGGAAATGACCCATTGCTGCTCTTCTCAGGGGAATGTTTTAGGGATTGATGTTTTGATGTGGGTGTGGCAATTTGAAATGCTCAGCAGAAAAGCAGAATGCTTATAGAGCAGTAATTATTATTATTATTATTTTTTAATTTTATTTATTTATTTTTGGCTGTGTTGGGTCTTCATTTCTGTGCGAGGGCTTTCTCTAGTTGCAGCAAGCGGGGACCACTCTTCATCGCGGTGCGCGGGCCTTTCACTGTCGCGACCTCTCTTGTTGCGGGGCACAGGCTCCAGACGCACAGGCTCAGTAGTTGTAGCTCACGGGCCTAGTTGCTCCGTGGCATATGGGATCTTCCCAGACCAGGGCTCGAACCCGTGTCCCCTGCATTGACAGGCAGATTCTCAACCACTGCACCACCAGGGAAGCCCCGAACAGTAATTATTGATTCGGTGACGTGAGGATCTAGAAGTGAGATACATTGCAAGTGGCTGAGTGTATTTGCTCTCTTTTCTTTCCCTGTCTTTGCTTGTTGGATGGATGAACTTATTGTGACAGTTAATTTTGTGTGTCAGCTTGACTGGGACATGGGGTGCCCAGATATTTGACTAACCATTGTTTCTGGGTGTGCCTGTGAAGGTGCTTCCAGATGATACTAGCATTTAAACTGGTAGACTGAGGTAAAGCAAATTGCCCTCCCCATTGTGGGTCTGTGTCATCTAATTCCTTGAGGGCCTGAATAGAACAAAAAGGAGAAGAAGAATTAGCTCTCTAACTGACCAGTGGAGCTGGGACATCAGTCTTCTGCCTTTGGCACTGCTGGTTCTCAAGCCTTCAGACTCAGACTGGAATCTACACTCTCAGCTCCCTGGCTCTCAGGCCTTCATACCTGATCACCGGCTTTCCTGGGTCTCTGGCTTGCAAACAGCAGGTTGTGGAATTTCTCAGGTTCCATAATCACATGAGGCAATTCAGTACAGGGTTCTGTTGATCCCTACCTAATACAGTTATCTTATGTGGCAAATATAAGATGATGTTTATCTTCCTTCAAAATTTAGAAATCAAGAACATTTGTTTAGTTCTCAATTCCTGTGATGGTATAAAATGTGCTTAAGCCAGAGAGAATATATTGGAGCAAAATTATTTTCAAGGGCATAATAAATGAAATAATAGCTCAAATAAATACTTGACTGAGCATAGGAACAAACTATGATATACTGTTGACTCTGCTCCTAACTAGAGGTGTAAATGTGATGATGGCTCTTCCTCTTTCTGGATTTTAGACACCTTATCTGCAGTGAAGAGGTTGGACTATATCAGTGGTTATCAACTTGGGCAGTGGTGCCCTCAGGGCACTGCTGGCAATGTCTTCAGTGATTTTGGTTGTCACAAGTAGGGGTAGTGGTGATACTGGCATCTTGTGGGCAGAGGCCAGGGATGTTGCTAAACACCCTACAATGCACAAGACAGCTTTCCACAACACAGAATTATCCAGCCTCAAACACCAGCAGTGCTGAGGCCGAGAACCCTGGCAATAGATTCTCTTGCAGCCCTAATTTTATGAATCTGTCACTCTGCTCTCGTTAAATCTGTTAAAGTATTCTACATTTGAAGGGTCTTTTATAGAAAGTTAAGACAACCGATGATACATAATTAATATGAAAGAAAATTTTACGAGGAAGAAATATAGTCTCATTTATAAAATACTCCCCTGGATTTATTAGCTTGAGGGTCAGGATCAATACCAACCACTTTCCCTTGAGAAGTGTCTCCTTTCATGGATCTCTATATACATAGCTTTATATACCTTAATTGTGTTAAGGAGGGAATTGTATTCTCTTTGTCTGTAAAGCTATTTTTGTATTTGTTACTGGTGATGAAACCTGTTGGAGAAAAGGTAAAGTACAGAGGCTTGAAATGACTTAAGTGTCTGAAAATCCCCTTGCTTAAAAAATTTCCCACACCGCCTCTAATTGAGAAATCCAGGTTGATGAGCAAGCTCTTCCTTGGAAATTCAGATGGCCCCTGAGAATGGGCAGATATCACTCTATGTTAGTGTGAATCTCCTTAATCAGAACCACACTTAGGGCCTTGTAGAACTTTGTTTGGAAATAGGAAATTCAGAGATGGTGCCTGGATGGGAGAGGCTGCTTGAGGAATTGACCCTCTGGGGGCAGGAAAGAGGAGGTGAGGAATAGAGGCTTCAGGGAAGAGGGAGAGTGGATGAACACTTGGCCCTTGGCGTTTCTGCTGTTGGAAATCACTCGCTAGGGTGGGAGTGCCTTAGGGAAGACAAAGAGACCCCTACATTTCTAGCTTGAATATCCCTTCATCACTGCAAATTTCCCTAGTGCACTGCCCAGACTCTCCAGACAAGGAAAGGGGAAAGAAATGTACTGTGAACTCCTCATCTCTTTCTCTTTCTTCTTCTTTTTTATTGTTAATAGATTTTCGTTTTCAGAGAGCCTGCAAAAGTGTTATCCAGGGACACAGGAAGTTTCTGTGATAATCAGAGATGACTTTCAGTCCTTTCTCCTCTGTCATCTTAGTGAGTCACCTGACTTCCTTGAGCTGGTGGATCATGTTCCTTAGCTCATGAAGATAGTGGGGTGCTATTTCCTACTTCAAGGATCCACCTGTGAATATATGTGTATTTTAAACTATAATAATAATAGTAATTATTATATAATCATAATTATTATTGTTATGTAAATATATATGTAATTCTTAGGAGAACCAGGTCAAGCAGGCATTGTTTTGATTGCAGAAAATATCATCAGTGGTATTTCTGACCTTTGTGCTTTAGACCCATTGAAACTGGGGTGACTTTCTCTTTGATTTTGGACAACAGTAAATGCCTGGGGCAGATCTACTGATCCCTGTGTCTTAGATGAGCCGGCTGGCCTCACCTTTTGTTTTTTTCTTTTATTTAAAAATGTTTTTAAATTGAAGTATAGTTGATTTACAATGTTGTGTTAGTTTCTGGTGTACAGCAGAGCAATTCAGTTATACATATATGTATTTTTCAGATTCTTTTCCATTATAGGTTATTACAAAACATTGAGTATAGTTCCCTGTGCTATACAGTAGGTCCTTGTTTTTTATCTATTTTACATATAGTAGTGTGTATCTGTTAATCCCAAACTCCTAATTTACTCATCCCCCACCCTTTCACCTTTGGTAACCATAAGATTATTTTCTATGTGCGTGAGTCTGTTTCTGCTTTGTAAATAAGTTCGTTTGTATCATTGTTTTTAGATTCCATAAATAAGTGATATCATATGATATTCATCTTTCTCCCTCTAATTTACTTCATTTAGTATGATAATCTCTAGGTCCATCCATGTTACTGTAAATGGCATTATTTTATTCTTTTTTATGGCTGAGTAGTATTCCATGTATATATGTACCACATCTTCTTTATCCATTCATCTGTCAGTGGACATTTAGGTTGCTTCCATGTCTTGGCTATTGTAAATAGTGCTGCTGTGAACATTGGGGTGCATGTATCTTTTTGAATTATGGTTTCCTCCAGATATATGCCCAGGAGTGGGATTGCTAGATCATATGGTAATTCTATTTTTAGTTTTTTAGGGAACCTCCATACTGTTCTCCATAGAGGCTGCACCAGTTTACATTCCCACCAGCAGTGTATGACGGCCTCCCCTTTTAGCACAGTTTCTAGTTTCTGTCTTCCACAAAGGCACTTCCTCTATTCTATCAGGCAGTGGATTTACTTCTGAACTCCTCTCCTTTTCAAAACTTACGCTATGGGCTCTCAATGTTTCCTTTCTATGGCATCTAGGGTCTATTTCAAATCAGGAAAAATTAAAATAAATTATAGAATGAGTTAAAATTGTTGAATTTCAGACATCAGGAATGGATAGCTGAGCTATAGAGGCTTTCCAAGGCCCCTAAACCAGCTCATATTGACGACTTTCCTTTCCTAAGTTTGGCTAACTAGGCGAGCCTTTCTTTTCCCTTTCCATTCCAGAGACTTCTAGCTCTGAGTTCCAAGGGAAATACAGGTCTACCATACCTTATCTGAAATCTTGGAGCCTGATGTTTTTCAGAAGTCATTTTTCAAAGAGAGGTAATATAATGAATAGGTGGAGCTCAGAGGAATTTTAGGGCAGTGAAACTACTATGTATGATACTATCATGATGGATACATTTCTCCAAAGCCGTAGAATATGCGCACCAAGAGTGAACCCCAAAGTAGACTATGGACTTTGGACAGTAATGGTGTGTAGGTTTGTTGATAGCAACGAATGTCCCCCTCTGGTGCCGGATGTTGATAACGGGGGAGTCTGTGCATGTGGGGGCAGGGAGTACATGCAAAATCTCTGTACCTTCTTCTCAGTGTTGCTGTGAACCTAAAACTGCTCTAAAAATAAAGTCTGCTTCAAAAATTAAAAAAAGGCAATACAATATATAGTCACTGGAAGAGTCTGAACCAATACCCAGTAACCAAAATTATATCTTTATGGTGAAAACTAGGCTCCTGTATGCTGAGTGGGATAAACATAGTTTATAAATAGCCTAAAGTCAATTCAGGTCAAATTTTTGCCTCAAAGTTGCAAAAACTAAAATAACAGTAATTGGATTTCTGAAGTCTTTGGATTTTGAAATTGTGATTAAGAGAGAAATTCTCCACCCACTCTACCCAATTCCTGAGAGCAGTGGCACAGGCTTTCTTGTTTAGTTAGAAGGCTCAGAACTGCAGTCTCATCAAAGTTACCCCGTACCAGCAGTGCCACGTGGGTGTATTCCATGGACCCGTCCTCTGGGGTGTGCAGAGCTACAGATGGTGCCAGGTTAATTCTTTTCCTACCAGGCCCTCTCCATTATAAATCATTATAAAGCTGCCACTAGGTTTCAGAGGCAGCAGTTCACTGCTGCTATTTCTTTCTCTCTGCTCTTAGAAAAGTGCAGCTGTACCCACACATTTCTGGGCAAATACATGTCTCTTTGCTTTTTGGGTAATCCTAGACTTATCAAAAAGATAAAAATCAGAGTTGAGGTATTGCTGATCACCAAAATAACCCAGAAAGTAAAATGCCAACTTTCCTTATTTTTATATTCTCACTTGCAAGCTCTGATCTATTTCTCATGAAACGGAGTGCTTACAGGTATACCTTCTTTGTTGAGTTAGTCAACTTGATCCTTTAAGGGTAATTTTTTTTTTTAATGTAAATATACACCAGGAGTGTGCTACTCACATAAATCCCTCAGAGATTTTTTTAAAAAAATAACTAGTCTCAGCATTTATGTTCACTGTAGAGGAAAAAGTGTTAATCCAGGAAAAAGTGGGACTCCAGAGGCAGATCTGACTTCTAGTCACATTTCTACTTGTAAATATCCATTTCACCTGAGACAGGTGTCTCTGATTCTCCATGCGTGAAATGAGGACGTTGAATTCAAGTCCCTCTCTCAAGTTTGTGCTCATAATGGGTCCTTCTTCAGATGGGTTTTGGGAGGTGTGTGAAACCATTGCTAAGTAAAAGTGTGTGTGTGTGTGAGAGTCTTGACATGAAAGTGCCATAGCCTTCATGAAATTCTAAAAAGGATGCATTTATTTTTCCTTAAAATCTTTATGCTTTGATAAGTTTGAATCTTCATATATCTGATTTGCTTAAAATAAGTTATACTTTCAAATTTATGGCAGCCTTAGATGTGTGGTTATTGAGTCTGTAGGGTCCCAGCAAGAAATAGATGCTAGGCATGGTGATGGATATTGAAAGGAAGGAAGGAAGGGAGGGAGAGAGGAGGGAGAGGGGGAAGGAAGGGAAGGAAGGAAGGAAGGAGGGAGGGAAGGAGGGAAGGAGGGAGGAAGAGATGGCATACTCAGGGTACTTTGAAGAATGTTTAATAAGGAACTATTTATCAATACAAATGTTTACAGAACACTTATAACATTTTATAACATATTACAAAAGCAAAAGAAATAATACAGCATCCCAGGCCTAGTAATGGAGGAGGAGAAGTCATTAGCACACTTAGGCCTGAACTGGCAAGGGAAGGGGGCCATTACTACAATCCCAAATAGAGTCATGACCTTGAAAGGAATGGTGACTTTTGGCCCAGAGTTGCAGCTGTTCTGATGTGAACACTCAGAAAGAGAGCTGGAAAATAAATGCTCCAACCATCATCTCCTCCTTCCTTTGGATTTCTCCTCAGGGCTCTACAATAGCCAAACTCAAATGTAAGACAGAGATAGGGGAATCCATTGATATGGGCCAGACCCACTCTTCTCCCTGGGCAGACGAGAATGGATCTGGATAGGTAAATGGCAGCTATCCAGCCAAGCAATGTAGAGTAAATCAGACGGAAGCAGCAGAAGCCTGGAGACAGAATCATTCTTGTCCCTGCTGTGTGACCCAGACCTTCCCTATGGCTCTGTTTCTTCATCCATCTTCTAAGGGTGACAATACAAATGTACCTTGGAGAGTTCCTTTCTGAAATGACCAATAAAAATGAATATAAAACATTGTGCAGCTATAAAGTGCCATATGGATGCTCAACATTTGTAGTTATTGGTTTTAAATTCTGTAGGAGGAATGACAAAAGGAAGGGTGGTATGTGCACTGGTCTGAATGGCCCTGAGGCTCCAGCTGGGACAGAGTCAGCTGCGGAGAAGGATACATTGGTCACTTCATGGACATTTCTGCAGAGTGAGATTTGTCCTTGATATAGTTCAGGCAGAGATAATACAGTTAGGGGACACGAGGACAACAAATTGATCCGATGACAATATCAGTAACAGACTAGTCAAGTCAGCTATTCACGTCTCCCAGTTTAAAAACGTCCCTTTTTAACTAATTGATGGTGTGTGATATTAGTGACCCCCAAGTCAAAATACAGATTTCCAGACAATAGCCCTGGAGACTCTGATTCTGCTTATGAGACATAGATCGTGGTAGCTCTACAACAAGCTCCCCACCGGTTATTTTTATGACCGGGTTGGATGGGAACACATGATACAGGCAAATCATATCCATTCATTCTTCTGTCACAAAAGGGGATAATCTGGAGAGAAGAAGGACCAAATGGGGAGTTGGTTTATTACTTATTGAGGTGATGCATGCTTCTGATGCAGACTATTGGCAGAGCCAGTGGATGTGGGCTGATTATTATTTGAAGGTGCTAAAAGATTCTGCTGAAAAATGCCTCTCTCGCATCTTCTATTACAAACCCAACAATCCTCACGTGACTCAGTCTTCTGCATTAGGCCTTTAAAGCCTCCTGTTGAAGTGCAATCATTCTCTATGAGCTAACACGGCAGATTGGAAAGGTCACTGGACTAGGAGTCAGGAACCTGGCTTTGTGATTTATTGTATTTCTCACCTCTTCTCATCTGTCTTTAAGGCTACAGGAGCCTCGGTTCCTTCTTTATAAAAATGAAACAGATGAGATTAGTAGCTTTCTGGGCTTTTTACTTAGTGGTAGAACTCTTGTCAAATTAAAGCTTGCAGAAGACCACAATATGTCAATTTTTTTTTTTTTTAAAGCTGAGATGTTTTCATTGAAAAACGGGCAGATGATACAGAAAGAAGCCTGTTCTCCTTTTTCTTTTACTTATCATTGTTCCCATTGTGTTGCTTCCCAGAACCCTAGGAATCTACCATGCACATTTAGAAAATCGCTGCAAAAAATGAGCTCTAGATTCTGTTCATCTTTAAAAAAAATTTTTTTCCACTTGGATACATTTTAAACTATTAACAGCAATTGTATTTTGAGCCATCAATTCAAAGTAGCTTCTCAGAAAATGTATTCACCTAAAAATATCCAGAGAAAATAGAAATTTAATAAAGATATTTTAATGAAACATAGGAGTTAGGAAAGAACGGACAAACTCTAAAGAGAAAGGGGCTGAATTCAAGAGGGTGAGACATCCTGAAAAGTAGCGTAAAGACCTTGGGTTCCTTGTCGGGGGAAGGAATTCTAAGGCTAAGTGGAAATTAATAATATGGTAAGAATGACACTGTCGATTATATAATTTTGTGGTTTCCTAAAATATTTGTCTCCTCTTCCCTTTTATCTTCATAACAACTCCTCAGTGAAGGCAGGGCAGGGTGTACATGTCCAACCGCTATATCAGGGTTTCTCAGTCTCAGCACTCCTGACATTTGGGGCCAGATCATCCTTTGTTGGAGGGGCTGTCCTGTGTGTTGTAGGATGTTTAGCAGCAGCCCTGGCCTCCGCCCTCTAGATGCCAGTAGCACCCTCTCTCCCAAATTGTTACAGCGAAGAATGTGTCCAGACATTGCCCTGTGGTGCAGAACCATTCCCAGATGAGAATCACTGGTCTACATAAAATAATTGAGATATGGAGAAGCTGTGAGAATTGATTGAAATGATACAGCTGTTGAGTTAGGCTATTTGTTCCCAATTCTGGGTTCTTTCCATGTGCAGTTGTTACTTGAATAGAACCATTCATTCTGTTCATATTTTGCTTCTTCTTATATCTGATCCTGGCAATGATTATATCTCCCAACCTTCCATACCCTTTCCCGAAACTATCCTTCTAAGCCTTGTTTTTCTAAAAAGAGAGAGCCCTGACTTTCTGCTGGGGCAAATTTAGGTCAAGGATAGGGTCAGGTATGTACACACTTAGCACTCCTTGCTTGAAGGTATATTTGCTGTAGAATTAAGCCCAAGGCTTTTGGGGGATGCTGATCTTGACAGTTGATATAATTATAAAAGACATTCTTTGGTCTTAATTGTGCTGTCCATCAGAATTGATGCCTCCTGTATGTTCCTTCTTTAATACTTTCTGTTGAATCTTTAATGACCATTTAGAGAAATTAGCCATTAGTTAAAAAGCTTATCATGTTAATGAATTTCTCTACCCAGATTAATATCATGGTTTATAATTTTGAACCTTGATTGGTCTGGTATTGGAAAAGGAACTTATTGCTTTGAAGAGTTACCAGATCAATACACTTGGAATAATGTGTTGGATAACCATGTGTGTTGTGTAACCATGCCAACACAACTGACATACAAGATTGGAAGGCACAGTGGTTTTAAAATAAGTGACAGAGAGATAATCAAGTCTAGTTGTGACAAGACATAAGATAAATGATGATCCACTTGAAGCGCTCTGGTATTTCTTTAGCTGAAAAAAATAATGCTAGTATAGCAAACATTAAATCTAGTAAATGATTCTCTAAACAAGGTTTCCCAGAGTATTTCCCTAAGAGGATACTTTTCCCCTTATTTTATGTTTCTCCTTTCACATTTGAGCTCATCTCAGTCTCCTCTCAAGGACTGCAAGGAAATCATTTGTTTCATGGTTAAGAGTACAAAGTGAATAAATATGCAGCAGAGTAGTGGCAATCAGTGTCAAACATAATGAAACTAGGATGATTATTGAGCTTTTCTTTGGTGAACCCTTCACCTGTTCAGTACCTCACTCCTTTCTGAATCTTTTTGTATTTAACATGGTCTTCAATTAATATCAACCACTCCTGGCAAAAAAAAAAAAAAAAAAAAAAAAAACCCTCCAGAATGCTTTCCTAGGTTATACCCTTTACCAGCATTTCAAGCTGAGATACTCCTATTCCTAGCAGTATATGAAAACTCTCTTAGGAGTACCTTGGCATGCATAATATTTAATGAATCAATTTCCAGAACTTCAATTTCCATATGTAGTTTTTGCTAAAATTGATTTGCGTAAAGTATCTGCATTTGAGATGCCAATCAGTTCTTCTTTTCCACACTCCTTTTCCCCTTGCATCTCACCCATCCAGAATCTTACTATGGCTCTTTGCCCAATATGCTTAAAAAAAAAAAAAAAAAAAAAAAAGACACCAATAAAGGGACAATTTAAAATACTGGTTTCTAGGAAAAGTTTCTTAATCAAGACACTACAACCTCTACTTCCACCATATCATTAAGAACAACTTTTCCAATTCTATTTTTGGGTTAAAAAGTACTTATAGTATATAATACATTTATTTGTTTTGAATCATTGTATTGTAACAATAATTATCATAAAACTCAATCTACATGAGTTTTTTTTTATAACATCATAGAGCCTTAGGCTCAGAAGGAAAAAATGTATAGTTATTGTTGCAAAGAAATGTAATATGAAAGGTGCTCATTAACACTTTCAAATATAAATATTACATTAGAATAGAATTTTGTGGAATAAGTAAAATCAAAATATGAGTTGAGGTGTACAAATAAGATGTAAATTTTTTCATGAATTTATCTAAAATGGTTGATGTTGAGTATCAAATTACTATGTTATTTACGGCCTATTGAATACATTTAAAGGAGTGATTCTGTTACTTTGTGTTTTTTTGTGGCTGTTGTGAATGTTTTTAAAAATTTTTTTAAATAGAAATATCGTTGATTTATAGTGTTGTGTAAATATATATATATTCTTTTTCAGATTCTTTTCCATTATAGTTCATTACAAGATGTTGAATATACTTCCCTGTTGCTATAACGGTAAGACCTTGTTGTTTATTTTATATACAGTAGTTTTTATCTGCTAATCCTAAACCCCTAATTTGTCCCTCCCCCCCACCCCTTTCCACTTTGGTAACCATAAGTCTGTTTTCTATGTCTGTGAGTGTGTTTCTGTTTTGTAAATATGTTCATTTATATCATTTTTCAGATTGCACATATAAGTGATATCATATATTTGTCTTTCTCTGTCTGATTTACCTCACCTTAGTATGATAATCTCTAGGTCTGTCCATGTTGCTGCAAATGTCATTATTTCATTCTTTTTTATGGCTGAGTAATATTCTGTACTTATATATGTGTATGTGTGTGTGTGTGTGTGTGTATATATATACACACGCACATAGACACATACACATATATATATGTATATACCACATCTTCTTTATCCATTCATCTGTTGATGGACACTTAGGTTGCTTCCATGTTTTGGCTATCATAAATAGTGCTGCTATGAACATTGGGGTGCATGTATCTTTTCAAATTATAGTTTTCTCTGGATATATACCCAGGAGTGAGATTGCAGGATCATATGGTAACACTACTTTTAGTTTTTTAAGGAACCTCCATACTGTTCTCCATAGAGGCTGCACCAGTTTATATTCACACCAACAGTGTAGGAGGGTTCCCTTTTCTCCACACCCTCTCCAGCATTTATTATTTGTAGACTTTTTGATGATGACCATTCTGACCTGTGTGAGGTGATACCTCATTGTAGTTTTGATTTGCATTTATCTAAAAATTAGCAATGTTGAGCACCTTTTCATGTGTCTATTGACCATCTGTCTGTCTTCTTTGGAGAAATGTCTATTTAGGTGTTCTGCCCATTTTTTGATTGGGTTTTTTTTTGTTGTTGTTATTGAGTTGTATGAGCTGTTTGTATATTTTGGAAATTAAGTCCTTATCAGTTGCATTGTTTGCAAATATTTTCTCCCTTTCTGTCAGTTGTCTTTTCATTTTGTTTATGGTTTCCTTTGCTCTGCAAAAGCTTATAAGTTTGATTAGCTTCCATTTATTTAGTTTTGCTTTTATTTCTGTTGCTTTGGGAGACTGACCTAAGAAAACGTTGCTGTTATTTATGTCAGAGAATGTTTTGCCTAGTTCTCTTCTAGGAGTTTTATGGGGTCATGTCTTATATTTAAGTTTTTAAGCCATTTTGAGTTTATTTTGTGTATGGTGTAAAAGAGTGTTCTAACTTCATTTATTTACATGCAGCTGTCCAACTTTCCTAACACCATTTCTGAAGAGAATGTCTTTTCTTCATTGTATATTCTTGTGTCCTTTATTGAAGATTAATTGACTGAAGATGTGTAGATTTATTTCTAGGCTCTCTATTCTGTTCCATTGACCCATATGTTTTTGTGCCAAACCATGCTGTTTTGATTACTTTAGCTTTGTAGTATCATCTGAAGTCTGGGAGGGTTATGCCTCCAGCTTTGTTCTTTTGCCTCAGGATTGCTTTGGAAGTTCTGGGTCTTTTATGGTTCCATATAAATTTTAGAATTATTTGTTTTAGTTCTGTGAAAAATGTCATGGACAATTTGATAGGGATTGCATTAAATCTGTAGATTGCTTTCAGTAGTATGGCCATTTTAACAATATTAATCCTTCCAATCCAAGAGCATGGGATATCTTTCCATTTCTTTGAATTATCTTCAACTTCCTTTATCAGTGTTTTATAGTTCTCAGCATATAAGTCTTTTACCTCCTTGGTCAGATTTATTCCTAAGTATTTTTTTTTTTGATGCATTTTAAATGGGATTGTTTTTTTACTTTACCTTTCTGGTATTTCATTGGTAGTGTAAAGAAAGGCAGCAGATGTCCTGCACGTGCTGAGCTTACAAAGCTGCTGGTGGCATAAATGTACCGAGGTCCACATCTGCTGGGACACAGCTCAGATTTCAGCCCTACTTCCGTGATTTCTCCTCCTAGAATTCGTAGAGGTGGAGCTGCACCTGCTGTGAGCACATGGAGAATGAGGCTGCTATGGCAGGACCCCACCCCTCCCTTCAGCAGTGCATTAGCAATGGTGCTCCTGTGGCAGACCTGGGCTCTGTCCTGTGCACATGCCAGCTTGTGGCCCAGACCACACTCCAGTCCCTTCAGGCTTTCTCCGCACAGCCAACCCCATTCCTCTCCCCAGGTCTGTCAGCTGAACCCTGAGTTTTAGAACCCAGCCCCCATGTGTACCAGCAGACACGTGTCTTGGGCTGGGGAGTGTAGTGAGGTGGCCAGGACAATCTGTGCTGGTCTGTTTCTATTATGCCCACTGCAAGCCTGCTGCACTTGCCTCTGAGTCTCTGAAGCTCCCTATCTGTCCCGGCTGACCTCCCAGCCAGTGAAGCCTCTTTCACAGCTCCGAGGGGCACAGGTCCCATCCCAATTATCTTTTTTTTTTTTCTTTCCCCTCTTTTGTCCTTCCTGGTTACATGGTGATCTTTCATGCAACTTTGGCTGAATGAGATCTTCTGCCAGTGTTCAGTAGGTATTCTGTGAGAGTTGTTCCACATGTACGTGTATTTTTGACATATTTGTGGGAGGAGGTAAGCTCTATACTCTTCTATTCCACCATCTTGATCTCTGCCCCTATTACTTTAAAATATGACTTCTTACAATATGCTGGAAATTACATCCTCATGATGATGTATATGAGCAAAATGTTTCAAGCCTATTGCTTTATACCATGGACCACTTCTTCTTTCAAAGCCTGCCTGTCTTGTGACCTAGTATCTCATGGGATGTATACAACTGTTTATTTTTTTGATTAATGTCAACTAAAATATTAATTATAGGTGAAATGTAGCATACATTTGCCTTTAATAGTGCCTTGAACCTTGGAAATATTATAACACTTTTTCCCTGGTGGGTATGGTGGGCACTTTGTTACCCTTCACATCCCATATAATTAACTCACTGCACTGTGAATACTTGAAATCATCTGTGAAGGATCAAATAATTCTTCAGAAAATGTGTCTATCCTGATTTTTATTTTTAATTTTAGGTGTTAATTTTTTAACTTTTTAGTATTACAATTGTTTTAATTTTTAGGATTTCAGGTCTCTATAGACTGTATTACTTGATGAAATAAGGTAAAAAAAAAAATCCTCCAACAGTAAGTTTTCTGTTTCTTCAATTCTTAAAGGAAATCTACAATTAACAGGACTTCTACTACAGAGAAAAGAGAGTAAGAAATTATGAATTAAAATGTTTTGGGGAAACATATTTTGGATTTTAATTGTACTAAATGTGTCCAGGCAACATGGAAGAAATCAGTCCTATCCAAACATAACTGGTGTTTCTAAGTCACTACTTAAATATAGCCAGCACTTCATTTAATTAATGACACACTCAAGTTACTGATATAATGAAGACAGCAATAAACATTTTTCCTATCCTCTCAAGATGTTTTTACCTCTGTGTAGAAAATAATTGTCTTTAATTTTATGTACAGCAATAAAATTTCCCTCTTGTCTTTAGTCCATGGCCCTGAACAATGAAAGCTGTTACTAACTGTCTTTAAATTAAATGTATCTATGACTTCTCTAAACACTTATTCATGGGCATATATAGAATATGGAATGGAGGACTTATACAAATAGACTCTGAACTACTTAAAGGAAGGCAGTGTCTCATAAATCTTTGTATTTCTAGTGCTTCACTTAGTAACAATATCATAGTATGTAAGAAATAAAATTGTGTTGTTTCCTAAAACAACATCTTTACTCCAAGGACCAGTTTTAATATACCAGATAATTGTCTACCAGTACATGAGCTACCCAAATAATTGATGAAAACTATCAGAATCATTCATATCATTGCTCAAGGATATGTTTTCAGTTTTACTATATATAGACTCACCCCTAAGTTCAAGATTATTGCAAGAACAGCTTACTGTTTCTTTTTAAAAGTGCTTGGTGAGGTGTACAGATCAACTGCTTAAATATATTCTGCTTATTCAAACTGGCAAATAATTCACAACCAAGGACAATAAAAAGTAATCAACAAGGGTTTAATCCTTACTATTCTCCCTGGCACCATTTTAAATGAGGCTGTGGTGCCCATGAAGACTGAAGTAATTATATATGTGTGTGCATATATATATATATATATATATATGTATGTATATATATATATATACATATGTATGTATATATATGTATGTATATATATGCACACACATATATAATTATTCTTATAAACAATTATATATTATACATAATATACAATTAAAGATATACTGTATCCATATCTATCTATCTATCTATCTATCTATCTATCTATCTATCTATCTATATCTCCTATTTTTCTTAGTCCCTGCTTGTTTCTAGTAAAGAAAACCATTGTCTACTCTGACCAAATCTAAACTTTGAGGTGGTTGGGAGAGGGGAGAACGCATTGCAGAACGTTTGCACTCTGCTGAGGAGAGATATCTTATATGCACCTGCTGATTTTTTTAATAAGACCTTTGTTTGTCAAAACATATTTTCTTGAGTTGTCATAAATTATACTACATAATGGTTTGGGTCCCAAGTTCAATCTGTAAACAGTGTGTTCACAGCTGGCAAATCTGTTACATTTTGCTTCTGGCTTGCAGCCTTTCATTTTATTTAAGAATCACATCTGCTCAGAGCTGGCACTGGGACACAGACTTGAGAAACCTGGTACACTTAAGTTAAACATGCAACCTGAACTTTCTAACTAGATGTGCTGAGTTCTGAGTTTTGGTACACCTCCCCCCCACCCCAACTGAGGATGCGCACACGTGCACACATGTGCACGTGCACACACACACATACACACACTTTTTCTCTCAAATGGCCATATGGGCAGAGCTGGCTGTTACAAATTATGCTAGTCAGTAACACTCTAAAATCTGGGCTTGATTTATTTTCTCCTTATTTAAAAAAAAGCACATGTGGTCTGTACAGTGTTTATGCTGTAAACAGTAACTGCAATCACAACAAAAAATCCTATGTAAGGAAGTTCTCTTTTATTGTTAGGGAACCAAAAGGAAAGGTCTGGAGGACAAGAGTTTCAATCCTCAAGAACTGGGGTCTGGAAGCTCTAAACCATTTTTAGGATCCAAGATGAACCAGTGTCCCGAGAATGGGGTTGTGAGTTAGCCCTCAAATGATATTAAAAGTCAGGCCCAGAAATTAAGAAACTCTCCCCAGTAGTATCATAGAGAAAGTGTGCTGCTGACCACCACCACCCCGTTGATTTTACAGAAAATCCCAGACCAGTTTTTCAGGGAGCGTCCACATCTCTCAGCCTCACACCTCACACATCCTGAACTGCAAAGGGGATGAGTGTGGTCTAATAAGCACATTGGCAAGGCAAGCTGAGTGCCAGGTTGTCAAGCTTTTTGAGATTCTATTCAAACTAGAAAAAAAATCACTTACTAAATACCTATAAGTGTGTGCATTTCACCCCTGCTCTAGGGACTATAAACAAGTTTGAAGTGTCTCTGACCTCACAGAATTTATTGTCCAGATGCAGAGAATAGATATACATTCATGAAACAGTGGCAGAAAGAAAGACATACATAAGCTAAAAAAGATGAGAAAAGACAGCAGAGGATGTTATTAAATTCTAGACCACATAAAACAGTTTCCAAGAAGGTAAGCATTGTAGGGCAGCAGGATCATAGAAAATGTCATGAGTCTTGAGCAAAATCTCCAAACTAGATAGTTTATAACTAAGCAAAATAAAGGAAGACTTTCTGGTTGGGAAAAAAAGACCCAGGAACTGCAGGCTTGCGGTTCAGTAGTGAGACCAGGCTGACCTTAGCAGAGAGTACTTGTTGTAATGTTCTTTATTGTTCTGTTTAGTTTCCTTAGCAGGACCCAGCAGGAGTTTGACAGGATATGGATGCCTGAACCATGAAACCAAAGATGAAAGTGAGTTTAATGTTGAACAGGCATCCTGATAAACTGCATGTATTACAAAAACAATGATAGCTACCACTTTTTTTTTTTTTTTAATACGGGAGCTTAGTTCCCCCAACCAAGACTCCGAGCTTCCACTGCAGGGGGCATGGGTTCAATCCCTGGTCTGGAAACGAAGATCCCACATGCCCCATGGCGCAGCTTAAAGAGGGGGTCGACTACCACTTATTATTTACTACCCACCAAGTTACTCTTCTAAGTATTTCACATGTGAATTAACTCATTCAATTCCTCAATGAATCTGTGGCATAAATTCTATTATTTTACCATTTTACAGATTACGAATCTCAGGCACAGAGAATTTAAATAACTTGCTCAGAGGCAAGCAGCCACTTAGTGGTGAAACTGGAACTGCAGGCAGAATTCCCTCCCCGCCCAATCTTTCCACTCAAATACAGCTCCCAGCAAGATCCTGGGGAATATCATAAGCATCTCACAAAACTCTTCTCCGATATCTTAGACTACCTGGATCCACAGGCTTCTTTGATTGCTAAATATCTTTATTATTTTATCTTATTTAGTTCTTTTAAAAAAAGGTCTTTTCTGGTTTTCTCTCTTTCTCTGGCGTAGACTTTTATTATCATCATTTTAAACTTAATTTTTTCTTAAATAACTCTGTGTGATGAACATTAGCCATTCAATCTTTGTACCCAAATCCTTAAAGATAGATTGTTTAAAAACTTATATTAGTATGTATATGAGCTTGATAATTTGCTTTCCTAAATCAGATTGGGACATCTGTTTTACCCTTTCCTTCTCAGTACACATACATATTCTAAAAAGTGGTTTGTAACCCTTTTGTAACAAAGTGAATGTTACAAAGAGGCAGTATCCTATGCTTAAGGCAGAAAGAGCTGTGAAACCACACTGCCCAAAATTAAATCCTGCCCTGTTCTTCCTGTTCAACTTCCTCTAGAGTCTTGTTCAAATTACTTGACATTTCTGTACTTCAGTTTTGTTTTTTTTTTTAATTTATAAATTGATGTAATATAACCTACCTGATAGAGGGATTAGGGATATATTTGTAAAGCATTTAGCTAGACTTGGCCCTAACAATACTTCTACCACCACTGCCAACAACAGTGACAGCAAAACATAATCATAAATGCTAGCTATTATTATTATCATCATCATTACTATTATTAAGCTGTTACTGAAATAATCTTATGAAGAGAACTGACCCCTTTCAAGATATCATAAACCCCTTCATGTAAAAGTTTAGATCCCAAGACATTAGTGTGAATAAGACCACAACCAATCCTGAACTCTGCTGAATTCAACACAGTTGCATTAACATATACAACATATATTCTTTTTAGTAGCAAAAGACTGGAAACGAATTCAGTGTCAATCGTGGTTGAATAAATTATAGATTGTGCAAAAAATGGAGTTCTTAAAGTCATAAAAAAGGATAAGAACGATTACCATGAGCTAATTTTGAGTGACCTCTAGAACATATTTTTAAGGGAAAAGAAGTAAGGTTCAGTACAATGTATATGAATAAATAAGGAGGGGAAAAAATAGGAAATGTTTTATATATTCGAGACTCAAATGAACTCAAAAAGGCGGAAGCAAAACATATTTGAGAATAAATTAAAAAAATAAAACTATGTGTAAATGTGGTAGCATAATCATACAGAGAAAAGAATCATTCCAAGTTACCTTTAACTCTGATTGTAGCTTCTTAATGGAATATATTCTAAAGGGACAAAAATGAGCTACACATCGATGATAGAGAAGATGGTGGAAGAGTAAGACGCGGAGATCACATTCCTTCCCACAGATACAGTAGAAATACACCTACACGTGGAACTGCTCCTACAGAACACCCACTGAACGCTGGCAGAAAACGCCCGACCTCCAAAAAGGCAAGAAACTCCCCCCGTACTTGGGTAGGGCAAAAGAAAAAAGAAATAACAGAGACAAAAGAATAGGGACGGCACCTGCACCAGTGGGAGGGAGCCGTGAAGGAGGAAAGGTTTCCACGCACTAGGAGCCCCTTCGTGGGCGGAGACTGCGGGGGGCGGAGGGGGGAAGCTTCAGAGCCACGGAGGAGAGCGCAGCCACAGAGGTGCGGAGGGCAAAGCGGAGAGGTTCCCGCACAGAGGCTCGGCGCCGAGCAGCACTCACCAGCCCGAGAGGCTTGTCTGCTTCCCCGCCGGGGCGGGCGGGGCTGGGAGCTGAGGCTCGGCTTCGGTCGGATCGCAGGGAGAGGACTGGGGCTGGCGGCGTGAACACAGCCTGAAGGGGTTGGCGCACCACAGCTAGCCGGGAGGGAGTCCGGGGAAAAAGTCTGCAGCTGCCGAAGAGGCAAGAGACTTTTTCTTGCCTCTTTGTTTCGCGGCGGGCAAGGAGAGGGGATTCAGAGCGCCGCCTAAACGAACTCCAGAGAAGGGCGCGAGCCGCGGCGATCAGCGCGGACCCCACAGCAACAGGGGCGCAGAGGGAAAATCGGAGAGACTCCCGCACAGAGGCTCGGCGCCGAGCGGCGCTCACCAGCCCGAGAGGCTTGTCTGCTCCCCCGCCGGGGCGGGCGGGGCTGGGAGCTGAGGCTCGGCTTCGGTCGGATCGCAGGGAGAGGACTGGGGCTGGCGGCGTGAACACAGCCTGAAGGGGTTGGCGCACCACAGCTAGCCGGGAGGGAGACCGGGAAAAGGTCTGCAGCTGCCGAAGAGGCAAGAGACTTTTTCTTGCCTCTTTGTTTCGCTGCGCGCAAGGAGAGGGGATTCAGAGCGCCGCCTAAACGAACTCCAGAGAAGGGCGCGAGCCGCGGCGATCAGCGCGGACCCCAGAGACGGGCGTGAGACGCTGGGGCTGCTGCTGCCGCCTCCAAAAAGCCTGTGTGTGAGCACAGGTCACTCTCCACACCGCCCCTCCCAGTAGCCTGTGCAGCCCGCCACTGCCAGGGTCCCGGGATCCGGGGACAACATCCCCGGGAGAACGCACTGCGTGCCTCAGGCTGGTGCAACGTCACGCCGGCCTCGGCCGCCGCAGGCTCGCCCCGCCTCCTCTGTACCCCTCCCTCCCCGCGGCCTGGGTGAGCCAGAGCCCCCGAAGCAGCTGCTCCTTTAACCCCGTCCTGTCTGGGCAGGGAACAGACGCCCTCAGGCGACCTACACGCAGAGGCGGGTCCAAATCCAAAGCTGAACCCCAGGAGCTGTGCGAAGAGGGAAGAGAAGGGGAAATCTCTCCCAGCAGCCTCAGGAGCAGCGGATTAAATCTCCACAAACAACTTGATGTACCTGCATCTGCGGAATACCTGAATAGACAACGAATCATCCCAAATTCAAGAGGTGGACTTTGGGAGCAACGATATATTTATATTTTTCCCTTTTTCTCTTTTTGTGAGTGTGTATGTGTATGCTTCTGTGTGTGATTTTGTCTGTATAGCTTTGCTTTACAATAGCTTTATTTTACTTCACTATATTATAGCCTCTTTCTTTCTTTCTTTCTATTTTTTCTCCCTTTTACTCTGAGCCGTGTGGACGAAAGGCTCTTGGTGCTCCAGCCAGGCATCAGGGCCGTGCCTCTGAGGTGGGAGAGCCAACTTCAGAACACTGGTCCACAAGAGACCTCCCAGCTCCACGTAATACCAAACGGCAAAAATCTCCCAGAGATCTCCATCTCAACATCAAGACCCAGCTTCACTCAACGACCAGCAAGCTACAGTGCTGGACATCCTATGCCAAACAACTAGCTAGACAGGAACACAACCCCATCCATTGGCAGAGAGGCTGCCTAAAATCATAATAAGGCCACAGACACCACAAAATACACCACCAGACGTGGACGTGCCCACCAGAAAGACAAGATCTAGCCTCATCCACCAGAACTCAGGCACTAGTTCCCTCCACCAGGAAGCCTACACAACCCACTGAACCAACCTTAGCCGCTGGGGACAGATACCAAAAACAACGGGAACTACGAACCTGCAGCCTGTGAAAAGGAGACCCCAAACACAGTAAGATAGGCAAAATGAGACGACAGAAAAACACACAGCAGATGAAGGAGCAGGCTCAAAACACACTGGACTTAACAAATGAAGAGGAAATAGGTAGTCTACCCGAAAAAGAATTCAGAATAATGATAGTAAGGATGATCCAAAATCTTGGAAATAGAATAGACAAAATGCAAGAAACATTTAACAAGGATGTAGAAGAACTAAAGAGGAACCAAGCAATGATGAAAAACACAATAAATGAAATTAAAAATACTCTAGATGGGATCAATAGTAGAATAACTGAGGCAGAAGAAAGGATAAGTGACCTGGAAGATAAAATGGTGGAAATAACTACTACAGAGCAGGATAAAGAAAAAAGAATGAAAAGAACTGAGGACAGTCTCAGGGACCTCTGGGACAACATTAAACGTGCCAACATTCGAATTATAGGGGTACCAGAAGAAGAAGAGAAAAAGAAAGGGACTGAGAAAATTTTTGAAGAGATTATAATTGAAAACTTCCCTAATATGGGAAAGGAAATAGTTAATCAAGTCCTGGAAGCACAGAGAGTCCCATACAGGATAAACCCAAGGAGGAACACGCCAAGACACATATTAATCAAACTGTCAAAAATTAAATATAAGGAAAACATATTAAAGGCAGCAAGGGAAAAAAAAACAAATAACACACAAGGGAATCCCCATAAGGTTAACATCTGATCTCTCAGCAGAAACTCTGCAAGCCAGAAGGGAGTGGCAGGATATACTTAAAGTCATGAAGGAGAAAAACCTACAACCAAGATTACTCTACCCAGCAAGGATCTCATTCAGATTCGATGGAGAAATTAAAACCTTTACAGACAAGCAAAAGCTGAGAGAGTTCAGCACCACCAAACCAGCTTTACAACAAATGCTAAAGGAAATTCTCTAGGCAAGAAACACAAGAGAAGGAAAACACCTACAATAACAAACCCAATACATTTAAGAAAATGGGAATAGGAACATACATATCGATAATTACCTTGAATGTAAATGGATTAAATGCTCCCACCAAAAGACACAGGCTGGCTGAATGGATACAAAAACAAGACCCATACATATGCTGTCTACAAGAGACCCACTTCAGACCTAGGGACACATACAGACTGAAAGTGAGGGGATGGAAAAAGATATTCCATGCAAATGGAAATCAAAAGAAAGCTGGAGTAGCAATTCTCATATCAGACAAAATAGACTTTAAAATAAAGACTATTACAAGAGACAAAGAAGGACACTATATAATGATCAAGGGATCGATCCAAGAGGAAGGTATAACAATTGTAAATATTTATGCACCCAACATAGGAGCACCTCAATACATAAGGCAAATACTAACAGCCATGAAAGGGGAAATTGACAGCAACACAATCATAGTAGGGGACTTTAACACCCCACTTTCACCAATGGACAGATCATCCAAAATGAAAATAAATAAGGAAACACAAGCTTTAAATGATACATTAAACAAGATGGACTTAATTGATATTTATAGGACATTCCAACCAAAAACAACAGAATACACATTTTTCTCAAGTGCTCATGGAACACTCTCCAGGATAGATCATATCTTGGATCACAAATCAAGCCTTGGTAAATTTAAGAAAATTGAAATCGTATCAAGTATCTTTTCCGACCACAACGCTATGAGACTAGATATCAATTACAGGAAAAGATCTGTAAAAAATACAAACACATGGAGGCTACACAATACATTACTTAATAACGAAGTGATTACTGAAGAAATCAAAGGGGAAATCAAAAAATACCTAGAAACAAATGACAGTGGAGACACGACGACCCAAAACCTATGGGACACAGCAAAAGCAGTGCTAAGAGGGAAGTTTATAGCAATACAAGCCTACCTCAAGAAACAGGAAACATCTCGAATAAACAACCTAACCTTGCACCTAAAGCAATTAGAGAAAGAAGAACAAAAAAACCCCAAAGCCAGCAGAAGGAAAGAAATTATAAAGATCAGGTCGGAAATAAATGAAAAAGAAATGAAGGAAACAATAGCAAAAATCAATGAAACTAAAAGCTGGTTCTTTGAGAAGATAAACAAAATTGATAAACCATTAGCCAGACTCATCAAGAGAAAAAGGGAGAAGACTCAGATCAATAGAATTAGAAATGAAAAAGGAGAAGTAACCACTGACACTGCAGAAATACAAAAGATCATGAGAGATTACTACAAGCAACTATATGCCAATAAAATGGACAACCTGGAAGAAATGGACAGATTCTTAGAAATGCACAAACTGCCGAGACTGAACCAGGAAGAAATAGAAAATATGAACAGACCAATCACAAGCACTGAAATTGAAACTGTGATTAAAAACCTTCCAACAAACAAAAGCCCAGGACCAGATGGCTTCACAGGCGAATTCTATCAAACATTTAGAGAAGAGCTAACACCTATCCTTCTCAAACTCTTCCAAAATATTGCAGAGGGAGGAACACTCCCAAACTCATTCTACGAGGCCACCATCACCCTGATACCAAAACCAGACAAAGATGTCACAAAGAAAGAAAACTACAGGCCAATATCACTGATGAACATAGATGCAAAAATCCTCAACAAAATACTAGCAAACAGAATCCAACAGCACATTAAAAGGATCATACACCATGATCAAGTGGGGTTTATCCCAGGAATGCAAGGATTCTTCAATATACGCAAATCAATCAATGTGATACACCATATTAACAAATTGAAGGAGAAAAACCATATGATCATCTCAATAGATGCAGAGAAAGCTTTTGACAAAATTCAACACCCATTTATGATAAAAGCCCTGCAGAAAGTAGGCATAGAGGGAACTTTCCTCAACATAATAAAGGCCATATATGACAAACCCACAGCCAACATTGTCCTCAATGGTGAAAAACTGAAACCATTTCCACTAAGATCAGGAACAAGACAAGGTTGCCCACTCTCACCACTATTATTCAACATAGTTCTGGAAGTCCTAGCCACAGCAATCAGAGAAGACAAAGAAATAAAAGGAATCCAAATCGGAAAAGAAGAAGTAAAGCTGTCACTATTTGCAGATGACATGATACTATACATAGAGAATCCTAAAGATGCTACCAGAAAACTCCTAGAGCTAATCAATGAATTTGGTAAAGTAGCAGGATACAAAATTAATGCACAGAAATCTCTTGCATTTCTATACACTAATGACGAAAAATCTGAAAGTGAAATTAAGAAAACACTCCCATTTACCATTGCAACAAAAAGAATAAAATATCTAGGAATAAACCTACCTAAGGAGACAAAAGACCTGTATGCAGAAAATTATAAGACACTGATGAAAGAAATTAAAGATGATACAAATAGATGGAGAGATATACCATGTTCCTGGATTGGAAGAATCAACATTGTGAAAATGTCTCTACTACCCAAAGCAATCTACAGATTCAATGCAATCCCTATCAAACTACCACTGGCATTTTTCACAGAACTAGAACAAAAAATTTCACAATTTGTATTGAAACACAAAAGACCCCGAATAGCCAAAGCAATCTTGAGAACGAAAAATGGAGCTGGGGGAATCAGGCTCCCTGACTTCAGACTATATTACAAAGCTTCAGTAATCAAGACAGTTTGGTACTGGCACAAAAACAGAAATATAGATCAATGGAACAGGATAGAAAGCCCAGAGATAAACCCACACACATATGGTCAACTTATCTTTGATAAAGGAGGCAAGCATATACAGTGGAGAAAAGACAGCCTCTTCAATAAGTGGTGCTGGGAAAATTGGACAGGAACATGTAAAAGTATGAAATTAGAACACTCCCTGACACCATGCACAAAAATAAACTCAAAATGGATTAAAGACCTAAGTGTAAGGGCAGACACTATCAAACTCTTAGAGGAAAACATAGGCAGAACACTCTATGACATACATCACAGCAAGATTCTTTTTGACCCAGCTCCCAGAGAAATGGAAATAAGAACACAAATAAACAAATGGGACCTAATGAAACTGAAAAGCTTTTGCACAGCAAAGGAAACCATAAACAAGACCAAAAGACAACCCTCAGAATGGGAGAAAATATTTGCAAATGAAGCAACTGACAAAGGATTAATCTCCAAGATTTACAAGCAGCTCATGCAGCTCAATAACAAAAAAACGAACAACCCAATCCAAAAATGGGCAGAAGATCTAAATAGACATTTCTCCAAAGAAGATATACAGATGGCCTACAGACACATGAAAGAATGCTCAACATCATTAATCATTAGAGAAATGCAAATCAAAACTACAATGAGATATCATCTCACACCGGTCAGAATGGCCATCATCAAAAAATCTAGAAACAATAAATGCTGGAGAGGGTGCGGAGGAAAGGGAACACTCTTGCACTGTTGGTGGGAATGTAAATTGATACAGCCACTATGGAGAACAGTATGGAGGTTCCTTAAAAAACTACAAATAGAACTACCATACGACCCAGCAATCCCACTACTGGGCATATACCCTGAGAAAACCATAGGTCAAAAAGAGTCATGTACCAAAATGTTCATTGCAGCTCTATTTACAATAGCCAGGACATGGAAGCAACCTAAATGTCCATCGACAGATGAATGGATAAAGAAGATGTGGCACATATATACAATGGAATATTACTCAGCCATAAAAAGAAATGAAATAGAGGTATTTGTAATGAGGTGGATGGAGTTAGAGTCTGTCATACAGAGTGAAGTAAGTCAGAAAGAGAAAAACAAATACAGTATGCTAACACATATATATGGAATCTAAGGGAAAAAAAAAAAAAAAAAAAAAAGGCCATGAAGAACCTAGTGGCAAGACGGGAATAAAGACACAGACCTACTAGAGAATGGACTTGAGGATATGGGGAGGGGGTGGGGTGAGATGTGACAGGGTAAGAGAGTGTCATGGACATATATACACTACCAAATGTAAAATAGATAGCTAGTGGGAAGCAGCTGCATAGCACAGGGAGATCAGCTCGGTGCTTTGTGACCACCTAGAGGGGTGGGATGGGGAGGGTGGGAGGGAGGGAGATGCAAGAGGGAAGAGAAATGGGAACATATTGTATATGTATAACAGATTCACTTTGTTATAAAGCAGATGCTAACACACTATTGTAAGGCAATTATACTTCAATAAAGATGTTTAAAAAAAAAAATGAGCTACAAAGAAATCTTGAATATTACCCATTAGTTTCATTGTTACTAGTTTTGTCTAGTTTTATGAATATTTTAGGCTAAATAAAGTAAACATGATAAAGTTATTAGGAACCTCATTTTTTGGAACATAATATTTAGAAGAAAAGAAAATAGAAAGTTCAGTATGAACTTGTGATTTTAAAAATGTTTCCTAGGTCTGCCCACTAAATGGCCCAGGAAGGAATGACATTCCAGTTGGAATAACTAGTTTCCCTCACTGAAAGGAACCAGGGTTTCTTGGAGAAATAAGTAATTGTCAGTCTGGGACAGATGAACCTAGGATACCTCCTTTCAGGAAAGAAAACACTCAAAGACTGAGTTTGAAGGGATTGCCACTAGCCACGTTTAGGATAATCCAAACATCAAAAAGAATAATGACTCTAATGGATTGTAAAGCATTGAACAAATTAAAATCTATGAACTCAAATGTGATAATCAAAGAATAAAATTCATTTGCCACCCTGGGAAGTAAATCTTCCACCAAATCCTTACTCTGAAAATTGCTAATTAAAGAGAAGGAATTAATCATTTACTTTGTCTTTAGGGGAGCAAAGATATTTCAGTTCAAATTGATAAGAGAAAGATCTTTTTTTTTTTAAATTTTATTTATTTATTTTGGTTGCACCGGGTCTTAGTTGCAGCAGGTGGGCTCCTTAGTTGCAGCTCATCGGCTCCTTTAGTTGCGACATGTGTGCTACTTAATTGCAGTCAGTGAGCTGCTTAGTTGTGGCACATGGGCTACTTAGCTGTGGTTCACCGTTCCTTAGTTGCAGCACGTGTGCTCCTTAGTTGCGGCCTGCGGTCTCCTTAACTGTGGCTTGCAGGCTCCTTAGTTGTGGCATGCAAACTCTTAGTTGCGGCATGCATGTGGGATCCATTTCCCTGACCAGGGATCGAACCCGCGTTCCCTGCATTGGGAAGTGAATTCTTAACCACTGCGCCACCAGGGAAGTCCCCAAGAAAGATCTTTTTTAACAGAAGAAAGACAACAGATAAATGCAGAGGAACTGATAGAATTAGAAATCAATATTTTGCAACCCTCAGTGAAATAATGGGCCAAGGTAAATCAATATTATGCAACCCTCAGTGAAACAAGGGGCCAAAATAATTATTGGAGTGGAGAAGTGGTTCCAAGGCAGAATATTTACGTGCCACAAGCTTTACCTCACAGAGCACTTACTGCAAAGGAGGAAATGTAACTTTAGTAACTTTATGGTGGAACTCCCAGGAGGTTACCACCTTAACCAAGGACTCAACCTTAAATTACTTTGAGCGGAATAACCTCTCCTAACCGTGAACTTGTTGTGATGCAGTATGTACGGTGCAGCATCACTCTTGAAGTAATCTTGCCAAAATTACCTCAATCTAAATAAATCTCTGACCTTATTTCCAGTTGACAGGAAATACAGGGATTAAGAATTCAAGAACAAGAATACCTGCCCTAAACTCTTCAAGATATCAGTGATATTTTAAAAAGTAGGGAGTGAGGGTGGATGTCATAAAGTAAAAGAAACCAAAAAATACAGCAACCAAATGCAACGTATAAACCCTGACTGGATCCTTGTTTAAAAAAGAAAAAAGTATAAGATGTATAGCTCTATTCAAAATTACATATGCAACAGAGGTATAAAAGCTATGAAAGGAATTGGGGTTTGATTGATGAAATTTGTATATATAATAGTTATTGAATGATATTAGGAAAAATGTTTTCTTAGGTGATAATAGAATTGCAGTTTAGTAGGAAAAAATAGCTTTTTAGAAAGTACATGCTGAAACAATTAGGTGTAAAACATCATGATGTCTAAAATTTGCTTTCAAATAGGATCAAAAATATGTGGTACCTACACATGATAAATACATCAACATGTAAACAAAGATTGGATCTGCGTGGTGGGTACACTGGTGATTATCGTACTATTCTTTCAACTTTTTCTGCATATCTGAACTTCACAATGAAACATTGGGGGAATGACTTCAGAGACGTAATAATGAGTTGAAATATATTGTCCTGCTGTGTATACTGAATTAAATAAAACATTCATTTACTCATTTATCAATTTAAGAAGTTTGATAATGATAAAATAAGTTTAAAAATTATTTTATCAATAACAAAGTTTAAATTCTTTCATAGTTTCAAAGGATCAAAAAAATTCAAGACCTTTAGCTTGGTATGGTCAGTTGTAGCCATTCTGGGTGGGCATATTGTTAGAACATATTCAGAGTGGTCTCCTCAATCTGCTGGCTGAATTTAATGCATCTCCACTGAAAAGTTTCTCCCAAAGTGTACCGCTGAAGGGTATCAGGTGTAGGCATCCTGTGAGTGCTGGAAAGGATAGTAAAAGAAAAGAAAGCCTTTACGTGTTATCAAAGGGGCTAGAGTAGGTGAGTGAGTGTGTTTTTGTGATTCCCTAGGATGAGAACTAGATCATTAGTCGATAATTCAGGAAATACTTATTTACCTAGCCTTGTGATAACTACCTATACAGAAATATGAAATTTGGTTTATTGGTATAATGTATTCCTCCTCTAAATCCAGATAATCTGATTTTATTTTAATACATTTTATATAGTGAGAATATTGTCAATTCTGTGGAACCTACCCGTTTACAACATACTTTTATATTCAGGGGAGAAGGCAGTGAAATAATTTTTAACTCCCATTTTATATGGAGACTAAATGATGTACCTAAAGCCACACAACTTCTAGCAAACAGGAAAGCTCAAACTTGGGTGAAGGCTACACGTCCACTCTCTTTCCTTCTTCCAGGCTACTTTTTGAAACAACCGAATCTCATCAAATTCATTTGTACTTGTAGATCCTGGCTAAGACTCAACTTGACTGGTGAGGAAGTGAAGAACTGACATTTCCCAATAATGAATTCTCTTTGCTGAATGTGCTTTGCAGGATAAGACATGGCTACGTGTATTTTTTCAGGTTGCAAATGGCTGTTTGGTCCTGAAGATCTATTTTGGGCTTCTTTTTATTTTAATGATGGTCAATATTCACATTCTTTTCATTTCACATCAGAAGAGTGGTGATATTTTCCTGTTGACTTTGTTTGAATATGAAACACCTTAATGAGCTGCGGCACTGGGAGGGCATGTCTGCCTTCGGTTGCTTCTGAACCTCTATGGAATCCTTTGCCCCAGTCGAGCTTTCTAGGTTCATTGCTCTGTATAACAAACTGTCAGAGGAGCCCGAGGGCCCTTGAACTTTTGATGCTGATGGGTAGTGAGAACTCTTTTGGCTTAATAAGTTCTTTCCACGATTGCTAGACTGTGTTTGTTTTTCAATACCAGCAGGCTGGGCTATACAGAGGGGATGTTTGTATATAATTCAGAAGACAGTCTCTTTTCCTGCTTGTTGTTTTATAGTTCTTTTGCTTTGTTTTTGTTTGTTTGTTTCATTTCAGTTTGCAGCTATCTGTGCATAAAACACTTGGTGTGTTTAGCTAATGTCTTAGAATGGAAGCTAAATGAATGTTTTCAGTCTTTCCTTAGTAGACCATGGTTTTCCAGACCAAGAATTCTACTACAGGGGAAGGCAGGAGTTTATCTTTTTATCTGCTTCATTTAAAGGCATTGAACTCATTCACCCCATCCTAATAGCCACCTATGACTCACCCCTAGTTTGTGCATGTGTGTGTGCATGTACACGTACATCTGCACATGTATTCTCCAGTCTACTTTTATAGACTAAGATCTTTGATGCATTTATGATTTTCAGCTTCAAAACAATAGCTGCTCAATCAAATGGCATTTCTCTTTTATTTTTTAAAAATTTTTATTGAAATATAGTTGATTTACAATGTTGTTAGTTTCAGGTGTACAACAAAGTGATTCAGTTATATATATATATATATATATGTATATATATATGTATTCTTTATCAGATTCTTTTTCATTATAGGTTATTACAAGACACTGAGTATAGTTCCCTGTGTTATACAGTAGGTCCTCGTTGGTTACCTATTTTATATTTAGTTGCATGTATATTTTAATCCCAAACTCCTAATTTATCCCGCCCCACTTCCCCTTTGGTAACCATACATTTCTATGTCTGTGACTCTGTTTCTGGTTTGTAAATAAGTTCATTTTTATCGTTTTTTTAGATTCTACACATCAACAATATCATATGATATTTGTTTTTCTCTGATTTACTTCACTTAGTATGATAATCTCTAGGTCCATCCATGCTACCGCAAATGTCATTATTTTATTCTTTTTTATGGTGGAGTAGTATTCCATCTGTGTGTGTGTGTGTGTGTGTGTGTGTGTGTGTGTGTATTTATATATATACACACACATACCACCTCTTCTTTATCCATTCATCTGTTGATGGACACTTAGGTTGCTTCCATGTCTTGGCTATTGCAAATAGTGCTGCAATGAACATTGGGGTGCATGTATCTTTTTGAATTATAGTTTTTTCTGACTATATGCCCAGGAGTGGGATTGCTGTATCATATGGTAGTTCTACTTTTAGTTTTTTAAGAAACCTCCATACTGCACCAATTTACATTCCCACCAACAGTGTAGGAGGGTTCCCTTTTCATCATACCCTCTCTAGTATTTATTATTTGTAGACCTTTTGATGATGGCCATCTTTTAAAGTTAAACAAATTAAGCTTAAAAATCATTTACTCTGTAGTATACATAAGATTGTGTTTTACTTATTTTTGGCAAAAGGGATCATTTCTTTTCCGTTGTTCTACCAAATGGTGTAAGAATAGAGTACTCTGATAGGGGAAGTAGTTGCCAAGAATTGCATGTTTGTATGTGAAAGGAGAGCCAATTTTTTGATAACAGATTTTTGAAAAAAATCATGGTCTATACTAGCAAAGTAAAATGGAGAGGAAAGGAAGTAAGAGAGAGGGAGGAAGACTGGGACAGAGGAAGTGCTTTAAAATATAGTGTATTAATAGAAAATTCGAGTATCGTAAGACCAATAGGTGTAAAAAATGACTGTTATTGAAAAGATTGTTGCTCACAGACAAGAGATTTGGACACATCCAGCCGTGGGGAGCCACCCAGGGAAGCAGGGAGAGGGAGAAACGGTGAGCAAGAGCCTGTATTGTGGTTTCTTCAGAAGGACAGGCAGGCAGGGTGGGCAGGTTTAAGACTGGCTAGTTAGAATAATTTCAGTTGTCTCTAGGGCGTAGGGGCTGTTCCTTTAGTTGTCTGGCACCTGGCCCTGGAGTGATTAGGGCAGGTAGATAATGGCTCAGAGTGTGAGAGTCTGATAGAGGGGGCGGATGGGCTCTGTATTGGTTCGTTTGTGTTTGAAAAGTACAGGCTCCACTCTTGATTGGGTTGGTCCCTGTCTCTAGGAATTGACTATACCTGGAAGGGGCAGCCCCTCCAGGGTCAACAAGGCTCCAGATGTCAAAACATCAGAATATAGGCAATAAAAGATATGGTTAATGAAGGGAGAAAAAAGAAGGAGGGTTGGAGGGAAATCAAGAAGAAAGATATACAAAATACCCTCAAACCAGTAATGATGTTTTAAAAATTTAATTTAATAGTGCAGACGAAGACGTCAAGATTTCCCCTGGCAGATGCAAAAAGTTTTAAGCACTCTCTCTTGCCCCTGCAGAGCGTTTTAAAGTTTCTACTATAACAGTACTATCGCAATGCTATAATTCTAATTATTTGGGGGATATCTGTTATCTCCACTGACTCAGTAGCCCTGGAAGTTGGGACTTTTTTGTCTCCTCTATGTAGCTACTTTAGCAGTTTCCACATCCTTTTAAATGTTTAAAGGAGGAAGGGAAAGGAAGATAAGAAAAAAGGAAAGTGCTAAGGTTTTAACGACTGCTAGTATGAGAAGGGGACTTGAGGCCCAATCTCTAGGGAAACACCAAATGACAGAATTATTCTGTAGGGAGGAGGCTAGCAACACGAGTATCTTCCAATAAAGTATGTCATTTAAATCACTGGTGCCATCCAGCTGGGATGATACCGGTGTCCTTGGCCTTACCTTATGATCAATCCACAGATTAATACTTAACTGTAATTGTGGAGGAACATAAGAATGGAAAATGAAGATGAAAAGAACCTCATCGTGAGCCGAAGTGCTCATAATTGTCTAATATGTAGGAATAATGATAGGAATGAAAAATGAGAGTGAAAAACCTACGTATGTGTTGAGTTGCTTTGCTAAAATTTCAAGATAGAGGGATACAAACATAGGGACCAAATGAATCAAGATAGATATCTACGTTTCTCGCCATTTAGAAGATAAACTACGATGTGTTGTTCTTAAGAGAGAATGTATCAGCAGAGTGGTTATAAGGGGCTGACTTCATGGGGCAATATCTGCTAACATCAGACAGCACTGACTGCAGTTTGAGAGAAGGATGCATATGAAGGGAAATACTGCATCTGAAATAGAGTGGTTTTAGAGGAGGTGGTCTCCCATTGTTAGAAGCACAGTCTACCCTCCTTCAGTAATGATTTGGTATCATAGGCCCCTGTTTGTACCATTCCCCTACATTATCTAGGGGAAATCACTGTAGAAATGTTTTTTGTGTGTGTGTTTCATGAGAAAAACTATGCAGTGTCTACAGCATACCTTTCCTGGTTATTAATTCTAGCCCTATTCGTTGTCTTCGAACCACTTTGCAATTATTTGTGAATTATAGGTAACTAACAGATATGTAAATGCTATCCTGTTTGGTAGTGATTTTAATTGATTGCCTCCCTTCTAGGGAATCCAGTTTTGTCCCCATTTGCAATTCACCTTGACATTTTTTTTTTTTCTTTACTCCATATCATTTTGTGCCCTTTTGCCTTTTCCTTTGAACCAGTAATAATATCTGCTTGGTTCCTTCATATCAGATGAGTAAAATAAAATCTTTAACACATGTTCATTTTTATATATGTGTGAGAATCATGATTTACCAATTTCTGAAAACTATCTTTAATACCACATTTAGAGGAATAGTACCTTCCAGTTTTGCCTTACTTTTGATGAACTATAAGTAGGGTAATAATTAGTCCAAAGATAAGACAAGTCATTCTTGAGGCAGTTTAGAATTTTCAAATTTATTTCCAATAGGCTATTACTTCTTTTCCTCTTTCTCCTCCTCCTCCTCTTCTTCCTCTTCTTTACTGACAAAATCAGTTAAGTTGAACAGATGCTTTCTTAGTGACAATGTTAGATTCAAAAAGAATGTTTTGTTTAAAGTGATAACACTATAAATATTCAAAAAATGTTAAAGTCTCTGTTGATTTACTACAGTAAACAAGGATTTTTTTTACATTGTAAAATTAACCATAATCTCCGTGATAAAGTGCTAAATTATCTTGACAGGAGAATAGTCTGCCGGCTTTATATCTTTCCATTTTCCCAGAGCTTGCTCATCAGGCTTATCAGAAACTAAGCAGAAGTTTTCTCTAAGAGGAGAGAAAACAAATTCTGGGTTTAATTTTAAAATATTACCTGGGAAAAAAATAAAATGGAATGCCACTACAGCAGTCGTGAATAGACAGAAAGACATTACTTAACAAAAATACCGAGACAAAATAAAGGATCATGCCATCTTTCCCCTTTCACATTCCCTCCCAAGAGGAATTCTAGATCATTCTTGCCGTTTGAATTTCACAGTTCTGCTTCAATGGTGAGAAAACACTAGCAAGGTTTTTGTTTTTGTTTTTGTTTTTACAAGCTTTGTTAGTCCTCCCTACCCCTGACACCCGTTAAGTATTAGGGATTCAAGTTGTTCCGACTTTTCCCAAGGTTTGGTTTTTATTTTTAAGTTAACATTGCTTTATACAATTCCTTTTCATTGAACTCACTGTATTTGTTTTTCCTGCCCCCTCCTCCACCATGGGCCATAATGTGATAAAAGTAGGCTTGAACGTTTTGATTTAACTGACCAATTTTTTTTTTCTTTTCAAAGTGTGTATAGTCAGAAAGCTACCTTTAAAGTTTATATTCATGATTAAATTTACCAAACATTTATTGAGCACATGTTATGAACTGTTGCAGGCCTGAGAACACACCAGTGAAAGCTGCAAGGCCCTCAGGATGCATAAATCACTAGCCACAATTTCAACAAAGAATTGGAGCCACAAGACAATTTGAATTTTTTTTTCAGTTCTAATTGTATTCAAAATTTCTTGAATTTGTGACCTGCATGCTTACAAAGTAGTATCTTCTTTAAGGTAAAGAATCTTCTGATATATAAGAATTTTGAGATTACTGTAAGCCTGACCCAAGTCAAAAAAAGAGCTCAGAAAAGTGATATTGATGACAAAGAATTCAGAAAAAGACAAAGTCTTGACACATACAGATATAAAAATGTTTTACTCCTGTGATATGATCTTTTACTCAGGATATGAAGGAACCCAGAAAAATGTTTAACCTGTTCAAGGAAAGGTCAAAGGAACACATATTTATGTGGAATAAAGGAATGTTGAAATGAATTGCAAGTGGAGACAAAACTGGCTTTTCCATAGGGTGGAGGAAGTCAATTAGTTCACATCAGTTGCCTACAATTAACACAGATTTGACAAATGAACAGTGAGCAAAGGCAATGAACACAGCTGGAACCTGATGACTGAGAAGGGTGTGCTACAGATGAGGCATAGTTTTCCATGGAAACAAAAAGTTTTCTGCAGAAGGAAAAGGAGATAATACCAAATAAACACATTAAACCTAGTTAATTTCTGCAGATCATTTTGATCTCAGGTGGCCTCGGCCTGCCGTGGCTTGAAGCAGGGTTTTGGTTCCCGGCCAGTTTGAGGTCGGGTGGCGGCAGTGAGAGCACCAAATCCTGGCCACTAGACCAGTGGTTAGTGACAAAGCCCTGGCCCTACAGCTCTGCAGAAAAAGAATTCCCACAAAGACGGAAAGTAGTGAAACAAGTAAAGTATTTATTAGGAGAAAAGAGTACAGTACATGTGGATAGGCACACGGGCGGTTGAGAGAGAGTCGCGCCCTCGTGGCAGTTTAAATCACTTATATGGGACATTTCTTCCATGTTTCCTTTGACCAATCATTTTGATTTGCCTGGTTCAGTGTCTGTATTTGGTGTATCTCAGGATCTTCCCATGTGTGCGGGTGCATTTCTTAGCCAAGATGGAGTCTGCCGAAGAGGCCTGTGGGTAGTGAGCGTCAGTTAGCATCACTCCCCTTTTGACCTCCAAGGATCTTTTCTGTGCATGTGTAGCCGGGGAGGTCTCCTGACTTTGAGAATGAGGAATATGTGGTCTCTTATTTTCTATCTGGGCAGGGCCTAGCCTCGTCTCTCAATTGTCCTGTTATTTCCGTCTCGGAGTATGGGTCCACGGGGAACGAACTCAAACTTTTTGCCCCAGGGGCCCATCTGTCTCCTGCCTCAATGTCATCTGCAGGCCCAGAGTGCCACAGCCATGCAGGAATGGCTACATAGAGGGAGCTATGGTCAAAGGCAACACAAAGTACAGGAAGCATCTTGTTACATCTGCCCATTGCCTCCCCACAGAGTACCCACCATTAACCATGACCCTGGCACCTTGACCACAGATGGTAGACCAGCGGTCAGATGCTGACCCAGGCTAAGTCAATTAGATCCTCTCTCAAGAAATACAAACTTTGAAGTTGATGCCAGCTCCTGTCTGGGTTTATCCATTTGAATGTAGGAAATGCCAGCTGCTGGGCTCTGTCCTGGTAATGTTTAACCATGTGCATAGTGAAGCAATGAAAACTAGTCTCAGAGAAAAAGAAGGAAGAAAATCCTCAAAAAGAAGCAGAGCTGAGGGAGAGACAGCTTCTTGATGAGCTGCCATCTTTTGGTCCCAGTTCCTTATGAAGGTCAGTGTTGGCACAGAGTAAAACAAATGATATAAGGCCCCTCTCTGAAGAGAGAACATGTGTAATCAGAAATGTGAGGCATCTTGAAGAAGGGGATTAGCCTTTAAGTAAAGGGAAGCTAGTATTAATTTTCTTAGACCTTAAGGTAATTGGTTTATTCGGATACTGTTCTGTAATGTTTTTTGTTGTCGACTGAAGAACAGTGTACAACCTAAAAGTTGAGAATTATGTTTCATTCAGCACACTTGCTGAGGACTTAAGCCCGGAAGACAGCCTCTCATATAGCTCTGAGGGACTGTTCCCAAGAGGTATAGGAGTTTTTGCAACAAAAACCAGGTAGGCGGAACAACAAAAGATTACTGTTAATTAAAGAAAAACAGACATCCCAAATTAATGAATTCAGTGCTTTTCTATTTATAGGAAGATGCAGGAGTCTAGGCTCATTGAAATCATTCCTTTGATATGCACCGTAACTATCTAGGGCCATCCTGAATTCTTTTATGCTTTCCCATCCTGAATTGCCTCAGGGTACACAGTCAGGTGAGCTGCAGTGGCTGATGGCTTGATGGCCACTGCAACATTCTTTGTTTACTGATGTGGCAGGTGACATTCTTTGTTCATATTGTTCACATTGTTCTGATAAGAAAATCAACTTTTCCAGGTATGTCCCTGGAAAAGTTGATACTCTCTGATTAAGCCAAAAAGAGTTTTATTTTTAATATCGACACTTCTGGCTTCTACCTAAGAGGTAGAAAGCTGGAAAGAGCATGGCCTCCAAGTAACCACAGAAAAACCAGATTATGTACAAAATAGCTTTTCTTGAACCCATTAAAGAGCTGAGATTGCAGTGCAACCAACTAGCCTGATTTCTTAGGAAAGACGGGCACCTCCAAGGACGAATAGGCTGTGAGCATCATTTCTTCTGTGGTAGTGGGAAGAAGTCAGGGTCTCCATGCAAGTTGTAAGAAGAAATTCAAATAAAAAAATTTTTTTTGATTCGATAAAGGCAGTGTGTGGCTGGTCTGAGGGTAAAGAGCCACTGGGACCTTAATCCATGAGGGAAATTCACACCTGCCCTCAGGCTGTCCTGGAAATCAGTGCATTCATGAGCAAGACTGAAAGCAGGGCTGGCAAGGAGGACAAAGCCTCCATCAGCGGAAGGCTCTGAAGGAGGAGCAGAAGTCCACTTGGCTCCTTGGCCATCGAGGAACAAAACCCACGAGCTTCTTGGGGAAGGGCTACCCTGTAGCCTTCCGAGGCACAGGTGAAAACCCATTGCACCTGGAGCAAGAATAAAAAGGAAACATCCTGTACCCTTGTGGGGCCCAGACTGTTTAAGTTCTCAAAACACTACAGGAAGAACAGGATCACTGAGAAAGCTCCACCTCCAAAATCCAGGGATTCAGTGCCAACAGAAACAGGGCTGGGTTTCAATTGCATTATGCTCTGTGAAAGAATTCAGACTCAAAAGTCTAAAAAAAACCCATAGGGGGAGAAAACAGACCAGTGTTTGCAAAAGGCTGGGATTAGGGGAAGAGGACTAAAAGGGGCATATTTATGAAGGAATCGTTGGAGGTGATGGATCTGTTCTATATGTTCATTGTGGTGGTGGTTACATAACTACATGCATTTGTCCAAAAAATACAGGCTGATATACTATATAAATTGTATGGACGTTATACCTCAATAATCTTGCTTAAAATAAAATAGTTGATGTAGGATTCTTGGATTATGATAACAGCTAGGTAGAATTTGAATCTGCCCAAATTCCTCTCCTTATAACAATATACATACAGACTTGATTAGCAACTCAAAACTCCATGGATAACATATATAATAGAACTGGGTGACAAGGTATCCTCATTAATTCCCAAATTTGAGTGGATAGAGACAAATCAATGACAGCTACAAGACATGCATTGTGTCAGTATCTATATGGAGAAAGCACTGGGGCTTTCTAGCTACAGACTAGAATCCCAAAATAGCCATCATATAATCACTGAAATGCTAAGAGGCCCAGTTTGTGAACAGCAGCTGAACTTGAGAGAACTGCTGCACTCAGTAGTGGATAAATGCAACAAGTCTTCAGAAATGTCAGAAGGGGCTTGAATAGTTCCTGCCCTATGAATTTTCAGAACGAACCAGCAAAAGCTCCCTTCCTGGACAAAGCCCCACACTAAGAGAAACTCCTGGGAATAAAATTTAATTGAGTAGTACAGGGTAAATGAAGACAGAATGGGAGAGAATGTTCAGGTCAAAGTTGTGGAAGTGAAAGTCAAGTCAAAATGTGTGCTACCATGTTTTGTCACACTTCAGAAAAATAAAAGGAAGTGATATAGCTGTGAGTTTTGAAATGCTATCCAGAACCAACATTTTCATTTTAGTTCAAGAAGAGTAAATTCACATAAAGATGAGCAAGAAAAAGAACTGAGATCAAATTCTTTGCAATGTTATTAAAAGAAGAGAATTAGAATAGCATCCCCAACCAGAGCTGGTATACGACCTGCCATAAAGATGTGTCCACAGAAAATATAAGTACAAGTTATTATTTCAAAATTAGAAGATATTAAGAAAATGAAACCATGTGAAAAAAACCAACATAAATCAGAATTAGAAAAACTCAAAAGTGAGGTACTAATTATCAGGAAATAATTAGATATAAAATAATTAGAAATGAAAAGAATCAAAGACTAAGCTCAATGGAACACCTGAGTATCTACACTTAAAGATAATACCTCTAGAAAAATACAAAGTGAAAATAAGAAAGGCTTCAAAAATCAAAAAGTGATGAAGAAAAGTGATAAAAATATTTGAGAGAAAAATGATGAGCAAAAACGATCTGAAGTATGTATTGTAGTAGTCCTTCCAATGCTCCCTCTTACCCCCCAAAATGAAAGAGAACAGTTACCAAATGCTATAATTTTAAAAAAATTCCTAAATTTAAAAAACAAAAGGAGAGGGCAGACAACAGAAGCAAGAAGAACTACAGTCCTACAGCCTGTGGAACAAAAACCACATTCACAGAAAGATAGACAAGATGAAAAGGCAGAGGGCTATGTACCAGATGAAGGAACAAAATAAACCCCCAGTAAAACAACTACATGAAGTGGAGATAGGCAACATTCCAGAAAAAGATTTCAGAAAAATGATAGTGAAGATGATCCAGGACCTTGGAAAAAGAATGGAGGCAAAGATCGAGAAGATGCAAGAAATGTTTAACAAAGACCTAGAAGAATTAAAGAACAACCAAACAGACATGAACAATACAATAACTGAAATGAAAACTACACTAGAAGGAATCAATAGCAGAATAACTGAGGCAGAACGGATAAGTGACCTGGAAGACAGAATGGTGGAATTCACTACTGCAGAAGAAACTAAAGAAAAAAGAATGAAAAGAAATGAAGACAGCCTAAGAGACCTCTGGGACAACATTAAACGCAACAACATTCGCATTATAGGGGTCCCAGAAGCAGAAGAGAGAGAGAGAAAGGACCAGAGAAAATATTTGAAGAGATTATAGTGGGAAACTTCCCTAACATGGGAAAGGAAATAGACATGCAAATCCAGGAAACACAGCGAGTCCCATACAGGAAAAACCCAAGGAGAAACACGCCGAGACACATAGTAATCAAATTGGCAAAAATTAAACACAAAGAAAAATTATTGAAAGCAGCAAGGGAAAAACAACAAATAACATACAAGGGAACTCCCATAAGGTTAACAGCTGATTTCTCAGCAGAAACTCTACAAGCCAGAAGGGAGTGGCATGATATACTTAAAGTGAAGAAAGGGAAGAACCTACAACCAAGACTACTCTACCTGGCAAGGATCTCATTCAGATTTGATGGAGAAATCAAAAGCTTTAGAGACAAGCAAAAGCTAAGAGAATTCAGCACCACCAAACCAGCTCAACAACAAATGCTAAAGGAACTTCTCTAAGGGGGAAACACAAGACAAGAAAAGGACCTACAAAAACAAACCCAAAACAATTAAGAAAATGGTCATAGGATCATACATATCGATAATTACCTTAAATGTGAATGGATTAAATACTCCAACCAAAAGACACAGGCTTGCTGAATGGATACAAAAACAAGACCCATCTATATGCTGTCTACAAGAGACCCACTTCAGACAGAGTGACACATACAGACTGAAAGTGAGGGGAAGGAAAAAGATATTCCATGCAAATGGAAATCAAAAGAAAGCTGGAGTAGCAATACTCATATCAGATAAAATAGACTTTAAAATAAAGAATGTTACAAGAGACAAGGAAGGACACTACATAATGATCAAGGGATCAATCCAAGAAGAAGATATAACAATTATAAATATATATGCACCCAACATAGGAGCACCTCAATACATAAGGCAACTGCTAACAGCTATAAAAGAGGAAATCGACAGTAACACAATAATAGTGGGGAACTTTAACACCTCACACCAATGGGCAGATCATCCAAAATGAAAATAAATAAGGAAACAGAAGCTTTAAATGACACAATAGACCAGATAGATTTAATTGATATTTATAGGACATTCCATCCAAACACAGCAGATTACACTTTCTTCTCAAGTGCGCACGGAACATTCTGCAGGATAGATCACATCTTGGGTCACAAATCAAGCCTCAGTAAATTTAAGAAAATTGAAATGATATCAAACATCTTTTCTGACCATAATGCTATGAGATTAGAAATGAATTACAGGGAAAAAATCGTAAAAAACACAAACACATGGAGGCTAAACAATACGTTACTAAATAACCAAGAGATCACTGAAGAAATCAAAGAGGAAATCAGAAAATACCTAGAGACAAATGACAGTGAAAACACAATCCAAAACCTATGGGATGCAGCAAAAGCTGTTCTAAGAGGGAAGTTTATAGCTATACAAGCCTACCTCAAGAAACAAGAAAAATCTCAAATAAACAATCTAACCTTACACCTAAAGGAACTAGAGAAAGAAGAACAAACAAAACCCAAAGTTAGCAGAAGGAAAGACATCATAAAGATCAGAGCAGAAATAAATGAAATAGAAACAAAGAAAACAATAGCAAAGATCAATAAAACTAAAAGCTGGTCCTTTGAGAAGATAAATGAAATTGATAAACCATTAGACAAACTCATCAAGAAAAAGAGGGAGAGGACTCAAATCAATAAAATTAGAAATGAAAGAGGAGAAGTTAGAATAGACACCACAGAAATACAAAGCATCCTAAGAGACTACTACAAGTAACTCTATGCCAATAAAATGGACAACCCGGAAGAAATGAACAAATTCTTAGAAAGCTATAACCTTCTGAGACTGAACCAGACTGAAATTATGAACAGACCAATCACAAGTAATGAAATGAAACTGTGATTAAAAATATTCCAACAAACGAAAGTCCAGGACCAGATGGCTTCACAGGTGAATTCTATCAAACATTTAGAGAAGAGCAAACACTCATCCTTCTCAAACTCTTCCAAAATATGACAGAGGGAGGAACACTCCCAGACTCGTTCTATGAAGCCACCATCACCCTGATACCAAAACCAGACAAAGATGTTACAGAAAAAGAAAACTACAGGCCAATATCACTGATGAACATAGATGCAAAAATCCTCAACAAAATACTAGCAAACAGAATCCAGCACTACATTAAAGGGATCATACACCGTGATCAAGTGGGGTTTATCCCAGGAATGCATGGATTCTACAATATACACAAATCAATCAATGTGATACACCATATTAACAAATTGAAGGAGAAAAACCATATGGTCATCTCAATAGATGCAGAAAAAGCTTTTGACAAAATCCAGCACCCATTTATGTTAAAAACTCTCCAGAAAGTGGGCATAGAGGAAACCTACCTCAACATAATAAAGGCCATATACGACAAACCCACAGCAAACATCATTCTCAATGGTGAAAAACTGAAAACATTTCCAGTAAGATCAGGAACAAGACAAGGATGTCCACTCTAACCACTATTATTCAACATAGTTTTGGAAGTCCTAGCCACAGCAATCAGAGAAGAAAAAGAAATAAAAGGAATCCAAATCGGAAAAGAAGAAGTAAAACTGTCACTGTTTGCAGATGACATGACACTGTACATAGAGGATCCTAAAGATGCCACCAGAAAACTACTAGAGCTAATCAATGAATTTGGTAAAGTTGCAGGATACAAAATTAATGCACAGAAATCTCTTGCATTCCTATACACTAATGATGAAAACTCTGAAAGAGAAATTAAGGAAACACTCCCATTTACCACTGCAACCAAAAGAATAAAATACCTAGGAATTAAACTGCCTAGGGAGTCAAAAGACCTGTATGCAGAAAACTATAAGACACTGATGAAAGAAATTAAAGATGATACCAACAGATGGAGAGAGATACCATGTTCTTGGATTGGAAGAATCAATATTGTGAAAATGACTATACTACCCAAAGCAATCTACAGATTCAATGCAATCCCTATCAAATTACCAATGGCATTTTTTGCAGAACTAGAACAAAAAATCTTAAAATTTGTATGGAAACACAAAAGACCCCGAATAACCAAAGCAGTCTTGAGGGAAAAAATGGAGCTGGAGGAATCAGACTCCCTGAATTCAGACTATACTACAAAGCTATAGTAATCAAGACAATATGGTACTGGCACAAAAACAGAAACATAGATCAATGGAACAAGATAGAAAGCCCAGAGACAAACCCACGCACCTATGGTCAACTAATCTATGACAAAGGAGGCAAAGTTATGCAATGGAGAAAAGACAGTCTCTTCAGTAAGTGGTGCTGAGAAAACTAGACAGCTACATGTAAAAGCATGAAATTAGAACACTCCCTAACACCATACACAAAAATAAACTCAGAATGGATTAGAGACCTAAATGTAAGACTGGACACTATAAAACTCTTAGAGGAAAACATAGGAAGAACACTCTTTGACATAAATCACAGCAAGATCTTTTTTGGTCCACGTCCTAGAGTAATGGAAATAAAAACAAAAATAAACAAATGGGACCTAATGAAACTTCAAAGCTTTTGCACAGCCAAGGAAACCCTAAACAAGACAAAAAGACAACCCTCAGAATGGAAGAAAATATTTGTAAATGAATCAACAGACAAAAGATTAATCTCCAAAGTATATAAACAGCTTATGTAGCTCAGCATTAAAAAAAAAACCCAATCCAAAAATGGGCAGAAGACCTAAATAGACATTTCTCCAAAGAAGACATACAGATGGCCAAGAAGCACATGAAAAGCTGCTCAACATCACTAATTATTAGAGAAATGCAAATGAAAACTACACTGAGGTATCCCTTCACACCAGTTAGAAACAGCATCATCAGAAAATCTACAAACAACAAATGCTGGAGAGGGTGTGGAGAAAAGGGAACCCTCTTGCACTGTTGGTGGAATGTAAATTGATACAGCCACTGTGGAGAACAGTATGGAGGTTCCTTAAAAAACTAAAAATAGAATTACCATTTGATCCAGCAATCCCATTACTGGGCATATACCCAGAGAAAACCATAATTCAAAAAGACACATGCACCCCAATGTTCATTTCAGCACTATTTTCAATTGCCAGGTCATGGAAGCAACCTAAATGCCCATCAACAGATGAATGGATAAATAAGTTGTGGTACATATATACAATGGAATATTACTCAGCCCTAAAAAGGAACGAAATTGGGTCATTTGTTGAGACATGGATGTATCTAGAGACTGTCATACAGAGTGAAGTAAGTCAGAAAGAGAAAAACAAATATCATAATTTAATGCATATATGTGTAACCTAGAAAAATGGTACAGGTGAACTGGTTTGCAGGGCAGAAATTGAGACACAGATGTTGAGAACAAATGTGTGGACACCAAGGGGGGAAAGAGGTGGGGTGATGGGGGTTGTGGTGTGATGAATTGGGCTATTGGTATTGACATGTACACACTGATGTTTATAAAATTGATGAGCAATTAGAATCTGCTGTATAAAAAAAATTTAAAAAAGAAGTTTTGAAATAATAGTTATTACTTGACAAAATTGACCCAGAACAATCCATATCTTGATGAATTCTAGTAAAATTATAGGACATTAAAGAAAAAAGAAAAATAATTATTGGACATCCAGAAAAAATACCCAGTTACTTGTAAGGGAAAGAAACTCAGATTGTCATCAGCTTTTAAGTAGCAAAACTTTAATCAAGATCATTGGAATATTACGTTCAAGATACTCATGGGAAAAAAAAAAATGTGAGCCAATGATTGGATCAAGTCAAATTGACTTTCCAGTAGAAGTCACAAACTCTTATCTGTAGGCAAGAATTCAGGAAATATTGTCCCTCAGGTTCCTCCTATGGAATTTACTAGAATGTGAGCTTCAAACAAAATGGCCAGAGACATTGATATAAAGATTGAGGGTAAATTTTAATTATATACTTGCTCATGCAACTAATACTTTTTCCTTTATAGTCCTTATTTAGTATGTTGTAACAATGTAAATATTAAGAAATTTAAGGAGAATGGAGAAAATATGAGCAGAAATAGTTAACTGCTTTCAGTGATCACTGTGATTGATGATGTATGGCTATTGTTTTTCTGAGGCTGTTGTGAATGTAATGTGGGATTGAGCAAATATATAATTATGTGACATTTTACTTCTCTTCCCTAGTGATCTTGAAAACCAGCTTCTCAGGAAAGAGACATGAGATACAGGTATAAGGTAGACAAGCGTAAGTCAACAGCCCACCATTCTAAAATCAAATTAAAAGCATTATTATGAAGTTGTGAGGCACTTCCTCATTAAAAACGTGTGTGTGTGTGTGTGTGTGTGTGTGTGTTCGTTCTAGTTCTGTCCACTGAAAATACCAAGATAATGACTAGCCCAATAGCAGTGACCATCCCTGGAGACCAGATGGTACTTAGTAAATACGATTTCCCTCTTACAGCAAACAAATAAACAAAAGGCATCTTGGAGTAATGTCTGACTGCAGGGGCCTGGGTCAAAAGTTTTCAAGATAATCCTGAGATGTCTTGTCACTGCAGACATGAACAGACCTATCAGAGACTACAAGGGTCAAAGCTGAAGGCCTTAAGAGCCAATTTAAGAGACTCCCAGTGTCTAAAGATGTAAAAATTTGTATGTCAATAGGTGTAATGACCATAATGGTTTGTAAACCATAAAATATGTTTAAATATTTGAGTTCGTAATGATTCTTTACAAAGAAACTAATTGTTCACATTTGGAAGATGATAGGAAACCAATTCAATATTTTGAAGCCTGGTAAATAAAGGAGAAGACCTAAGCATTATCCTTATTATGAGTTGTTTTGCTGGGTAAAATAAAACCGTTTTGCAGCTCTTTATAGACACATTCCCGCTAATAATCGGAGAAGCAGGGATGAATTAGAATATCACCATTTTGCAACGCCTAACAGGCTTTGAGAATCAATTGCTGGTAAACTCTTAAGACAAAAGACAACTTTATGTGCCTCTTGATGGAAGAACACAATGCCAACTCTGAACTAATTCTTTTAAAAAATCATCAAATCAGAATATGACTAATTCTTTACATGTAAGTTTCAATTTATAGGAAATACAGAGAACAGTACCTATAGCATGGAGATACAGTCAGCAAAACATATACTGGTTTTTTGTGTGTGAGACTCAATGGGCAAAACAAGCCAGTTAATGAATGTACAAATTGTAGAGAGAGAGGAGGGGCGGGGGGTGGGGCGGGGGCAGAGAGGTGAGGGAGATGGAGAGACAGAGAGAGAGAGGAGGGGAGAAAGGAGACTTAAATGTTTTCAAAAACAGGTAAACTATACTATTTAGGGATGCACATTCCTAACAGAAAATTCCTAAATAAAACCATAAAGAAATCAAGGAAGTAATTACTTTAAAAGTCATATTAGTGGTTACTTTTCAGGAGGAAGGAAGGGTGGTGATGCCTTCTAAGGCATACCATAAGTTCTCTTTCTTACCCTGAGTAGAGATTACAAAACTTATCCTCATCATTTACTAAGTTATAATTTGATACGCATTTTTCTGAATTACATTTTACAGTAGAAAGGTTAAAAAAGATATTGATTGGATCACAGAATTTTGGGGAAAGTATAGCACTAACTTGAAGTTAAACTTCCAAATATAATGTTACGACACCACAGATCTGATAGGGAAATTGCTGTTGCTACTGCTTTTTAAACCCAACAAAAGGCTAGATGCAATCATTTGTCCTGTTGTCCTAAACTCTACTTTATGGCATCTATAAATCCCGCCCTTACCAAGGTCACTTCTACCTGGGGAACCTGGCCTTACAGCCCACTTGCTACTTCCCAAACTACAGCAAGCAGAGTGCATTCTGTACAGTCTCCTTCCTCATGTTGCTCACGTCCATGTTGAAGTCTCAGGTGATGAGAATAATAGCGGAGCCTAAGGTTGGAGGGGTGGGCATAATCCTTGGGAAATGATTGACATGCTACGTGAGAAAATACTTTTCCTTTTTTCCTATTTATCATCCTATTTATTTTTACTGTAGAGCTTACAAAATGGAAACGCATAGAAAATACATGAACAATTTTATGTTCTCCACCCAGAGTTAATGAATGTTAATATTTTATTTTATCTTCAAATATTTTACACATAAAAGCTGTAAAATGTAATAGTTGACAGTCACCCTTGTTTTCTTCTCAAGTTCCAAAGTTCTGACTTCCTTTCAGAGGCATCATTATGACAGGGTTTACAAGTATTCTTCCAGTTCACGTGTACTGCACGTTAGCAAGAGTTTTGCTAAGGGGCTACAATTAGAAGGAATATTTTGAGATTGCACTGAGATACAGTGCCTGCTTTTATATACAGTCAGATGCAGCCAGATTTTCCACTAAAATGGATGGACCAGCATTTAAGATTCCTGTTTTCCCATTTCCCTGCCTGCTTGATATTTTTAGACTTTTCAATTTTTGCCAATTTGATGACTGTTAGTTAGAATTTCACCTTAAATTGCACTTTTCTGATGCTCATTATAGGATCATCTTTGATCGTGAAACCTTGGATTTTTTATGTGCAAACCATACTTTGGTCTAAATGGATACACAGATGCTAAACTAGGCCATAGCACAGAAGGCATACTCGTTTTGTTCACTTGCCAAAGAGTAAAGCATCTAGTCTGATCATTATAGTGGATACACATCAAATCAGTTGTAGAGTCTTGACCTGAGCTGACTCTCTGGATTTGTGCCTCCTAGAAATTGAGAATTTGAACATGACAAGGATGGGTTACTTACTTGAGAACGCTGGACTTGTAAGTTGACATTGGGACTGAAGTTGCATCCTTGAGTGGCCATTATGGCAGCTATGGGAGAGAGAGCCTGGTGATGCAGAGGAAATGGAGCCCCTGGTGACCCTGAGTCAGGTCAGAGGACTTTAAGGTACCTTGTAGCCTTCCAATTCTAGTTCCAGGTCAGAGACAGACCCACCTGCAGTGCTTGCCTTTAGGCTCTGGAAAATCTCCACCGAGTGCTTATAATAAATCACCCTTTATTTATGGTCTGTTAAGTGGGCAGTGACCTGGACCCAGCCAACCCCCTGTTATTTTTTGTTTGGATATAGCAATCACTCTTGTTAGTGTAGACATTTTTCCTTTATGGCAAATAAAGGACCAACCTAAGGGACAGGCACTTTTGTACCTTTTGGGAGATGTTAAACAAAGGCTTAATCAGCATGTGTTCCTCTAGCAGAGAGGAAAATAAATCAGATTTGGAGTTATAAGATACGAGATAGAGCCTCTGCTGCTCCCTAGCTGTTTGAATTCAGGCAAGGAACTCTTCTGAATATAAATTACTGATCTATGAGATAAAGACAATAATATTTATCTCTCAGGATTGGGGTAAAGACTTAATGAGATTAATTGAAATAATAGCTGCAAATGGGCTTTATAATACATGTCGCCATAAAATAGAAATAGTATAATTTGAGGAAAAAAATCAAAGTCAGAAGGTCAGAATAACGCAATTTTCCTGTGTATTTGCCTCCTTTTATCTTCTGTGGGTTAGAAACACATAGCTCAGTTTCCAGGGCAGTTTATACTCTATGAGAAACATAAACTTTTTAGTGAGGATTTTTCTTGGGTAAGCCTAAAACTAGGAAAGAAAGAAAGAAATCTTAAGCATAAACCATGCTTTTTGGCAGTTTATTAAGTCTCTCCTTTCTCATTGCTACTTCTTTTTCCTCCTCATCAATAACCCAGCAACTTCACATTAAGCAGTAAGAAATTCCTAAAGAAAGAGAAATTCTTAGCTGATGGAGATGAAAGGTAGCTTTGCCCCTGATTGCTGGGCAACCTGGAAATGTCAGTTCAGTAGTTCATTTGGTAGGAGATTGGTAGTGAGGTTTAGAGTTGATTTCCAAGATTAATGAAAGACCAGCAATAGACTTGGATTTGATGAGCTCACATGACTGTGTACACATGGAGGGGGAGGGACATCAGGGGCTTTATTAAGCTAGTAGTTATTAAATATTTCTATTCTAATGATTTTATTTTTTATTTTTCAATTATGGTAAAATATACAAAACATAAAATTTACCACTTCCAGCATTTTTAAGTGTACAGTTCAATAGTGTTAAGTACATTCGCATTGCTGTGCAACCACCAATCTCCAGAACACTTCATCTTGCAAAACTGAAACACTGAACCTATTAAACAAAAACCGTTCTACTTATTTTAGAACTTTTTTCTCTGGAATTGCTTGGCAAAGTACATTAGAGATCAGAAGCAATATATCCTGTGCCTTGTGTATGACATGTATATATGTCATTCTTAGATTACAGAAGCAGAGCTGGTACCAGGTCCAAAGTATTTGTACCAAAGTTGACACAATGTGCTTTTAATAACTAATCATAATTAAAAGGATTCTGATGACAACAGTGATATATGTCCAAATATCAAAACCTGTCCTCAGATTTGATTTAAGGACTGAATTTGAGTTGATTTCATTTATTGTGCTGGTTGATGAATCTGTTCTTTAAAATGATAAGAAGTGGTAGCAATTATTAGGACTTTGATTTCGTGGAGCAACTGATTTGGATAGGAGCCCCTTACTTGGCTGAGCTCGTGAGCACTGGCCTTCTCTGCTTATCTTGGGTGGTGAGTGTGGACCCTTAGATCCAACAAGAGACACATTATTGATTCCTTTCTGAAGGAGAATTTGGCTGGCATTTCTTCCATGACATACACTTGTATGGTAATAGATTTTCCAAGTTCATTTTTAGGCCTACTTCAAGCAATTGTCAAAAAAATGTCTCTTTCTCTATTGCCTTTCTAACCTTAACACTCAAAACAACTTGAGGTTAAATCAATTTCACAAAACAGCCAACTGTTGGGAAGGAAATCAACTAGATGTGCAAATGGCAAAGGCTTTTTGTTGTCATTTTTCTTAGACCTAGAAAAATACTTGGAATAAAAAAATTAAAATTAATTGATCATATAGCCTCTCTTATCCTTTATCAATTCATTAGCCTCTGAAATTTTAATAGAGGTAAACAAAGTCCTGTGCTACTTGCACGATGAAAATGCACACATGATAACTGATGCTGGAGCTGTAGAAAAGCTGGAAGGGTTTTAACAGATGCTGCTTCTTCTAGCATGACATGGATTATTATTCCTATTATCATTTACTCTTCCATCTGAGAACAGGCAGAACTGTCACAGTAGGAGAAAACAAGGAAGCAATAAAAATGAATGTTCTTCCCCAGCTGACAAGAATTTATCTTGCAGAGTTTGAAATACTATTTAGGTAGAGTGAAAAACAGAGTAGGTCTGAAACTATTCAACCAAGGTACTTCAGATTATCATAAATTAGTTCAGTTGTTCCATAGACACCTTTATGAAAAACAGTTGAATGCAAAATATTTGAAGGTGTATTAGGAATGATTTAAACTAATGTTTATTCTTAATTAAATAATATTAATCTGCTGAAAGTAAAATGGTATAACATAGTATCAATTTCACTGAAAAATACACTGTTATGACTAAGAAAAGAACTCTTGCCAGACATTTATTAAAAATAACCAATTAGGTAGCAGTTAATATTTAAAATAAGAGAATCAAAGAAATTAGCTACTGATTCCAATTTCCATCATCTTTATTAATCACTCATTTTATATCTTTAAAAGCAATGCATTAAGATAAAGATACTTATACACATATGCAAAAAAGCAGGAGCAAATCCTTTACCATTTATGGAAAGTTGCAGTGAAATAATTTTGATACCGCTCAAGCTTTGTGACATTATTATTTATGCAAAGAGAGTTAGAAATTAACTTGTATAATTCTGTCCAACTCTGGAAATAAATGAAGGCTAACCAAATGAGAACAAGTAGGAGTCCGAGCTTGATATAGCAAGAGTCAGCCACAGACACTAGCCTTTAAGGGCAAAGACTCAAAGGCAGGCAGAGGAGTGGGAAAGCCTTATAATGGAAAAAGGAAAGGTTTCAAGTATGCCCTGAATGGAGATTGTTGGCAAGGGGGGAGGCAGGCCGAGTAAAAGCAGGGCATCCCGTATGATTAGTTAGGGTTGGGTGGATATTTGGCTTTCTCTTGTTGGTCTTAAGTTGGAAGCAAGAACAAAAACTGACAGGAAAGCTGTCAGGTATTAAGTCCTGGCTGTTTGGGGCTAATTGTTACAGGAGTTATTGTTTGGCTTTCTGAATTGTTGCTACCAATAACAGTCTGATTTCCTACAAGTCTGGCTTATAGCAGATTGATTTCCTGGCCTTGTTATTGCAAATAATGAGGTGGTTGGTTTCTGGGGCAGGCTGCTGCAGCTTGTGGGTCAGAGTTCTGTTTCTGTGTAGGGTCTTGTCATTGTTCATTTGTATATTCAGTCTCTCAAAACAAACCCGTGTGAAAGACAGCTGCACAGGACAAATAAAGAGATGCTTTCATTTAGGCCGTTACAATAGGGATACTATTTATTAGTGAGAAATCTCTCAAAGAAGAGATAGAAAATCCACAGTTTTATAAAGGCCAGTAAATAAGAGAGTCACGAGGAAAAATGGAGCTGGGTCTCATTTGAGTTACTGAGAAAGGATGGAGATTTGACTTATCTTGGAAAATACTACAGCAGGTGGTCATTTGCTATTAGCTCCCATGACATAAGGCAGTGGGGGAATTTCTCAACCTTGGTTGCCTTCCGAGCCCAGGACTGTTCAACATCATCACTAGTAAATAGCGGATTGTTTGATATAAGTCAAGTGCTTATATATAATTAGTTGCTTGATCTAATGTTCCCTCTTGCTATTATCTATACACTGGTTCTCGCTTGAACCAATTCATAGTGTATTTGTAGGAGAACTCTGAGAAGAGCACCATCACTTCTGACAGGAGTGATGTGGGGAGGCTTCATGGATATATGTTCACATCTAGACTGTACTGGAAAGATGACTAGAATGTCAATGGGCATTGCAGGTGGGTAAAATGGAATGCAATGTGATCCAAAGCATGGAAGCAGGAAAGCTGTCATGGCCTTTTTGGGGCTTTGTGCAGGGAAATTTGGCCAAGTTAACCTGGAAACGTAAGGGGAAAGACAGATCAGAAAGGGCCTGGGGAATTTGGATATCATTTATCAGACAGTGCAGAGCTAGTGAAGATTTGGGGGCAAGGGATTAATGTGTCAAAGTGATTCTTTAGGAAGATCAATCTCATGGCAATGCAAAGGCTGCATTCTTAGAAAGAGACTAATGAGAAGTTAAGGAAATGTCAAAAAATACGTTGGCCCCCAGAAGGTAAAGAACTAAAATAGAAGGGGCAACAGTGGCTTTTAAGAGGAAAATCAGAAGGACAACTGCTATTTTTTGCTTCTCCAGCTTGCATTCTACCTTCCTCTAGTGATAGCACATAAAATTTCATTTTTTCTTTGAATCTTCCTTCCCATACTTTCTTGTGAAGTGTAGACTTATTTATTTTGAGGTGCCTATGGGATGACCACATGGAGAGGTCCAGGAAATAGTTTAATATATATGTTGAGAACTTAACTCATATTTTTGGGCCCAAACCTCCTCTCATTCTGGCTTGCCATGTCAGTGACCGGTGCCAACATCCTACTTGGACTCCTGGGTATGTTTCTTGACTCTTTTTCTCTCTTTTATCTTACAAATTCAAGGAACAGTGAAATCTTACCCATTTTATTTAGTAAATAAGATCTGAATCTATCTTGTGTCCTTTCTTTCCCAACTATAATGCTCTTAGCCTCACCCCTCATCATCTCTTGTATGGATTTCTGAATACCCCCCTAGTTGTTCTACATCTCTCCCTTTCCCTCTCAATACAATCCCTGTATTAACCTTGAGATCTTTATAAAACATGCAAATATGTGCAAATATGGTCATGTAATTCCTTTGATTGTTCTTATTTTCTATTACCCTTAGAATAAAGTCCATATTCCTTTATGTAGATTACAAAGTCTCATATGACCTAGCTCTTTTATCTCATCATCCTGATTTCTCAGTTCTACCCTTTCTCTATTATACTTCAGTGAAATTTGTCTTCATTTAATTCTTCGGATATATCACTTTTTTTTTGGCTACCTCCAATCTTTTAAATGTGCTTTTCTATCTTCTTGTAATTTTCTTTTCCCCTCCAGATATACTTCCATCCATATCTCTTCACTAATCTTTATTTATCCTTTAGATATTAACACATATTTTATTCCCTTCATGGAGACAAATGATCCTGAAGCTTGTGGGAGAGGTCCTGGCTAGAGGTACGTAGGCAATAGTGAAAACTCAAAATAGATAAAATTTCCCTGGGACAGCATGTGAAGCAAAAGAGAAAATTGCTGAAGGTGGCAATTTTGGGGAATACCAATACTTAATGGAGAGGCAGAACAAAGTGAAAAGTTGAGGGTAGATAGCTAAAAGGCACTAAGTGAAGGGGTTCAAGATGAAGCTAGCAATCAATAGAATTAGGTGCATCCTTGAGGTCTTTTAGGGTTAAGATCTGAAAAACGTTCTTTGGAGTTACCGTTTAGGAATTGATTGGTGATATGAAAAGAGTAGTACAAGTGACCCTTGAACAAGGCGAGGGTTAGGGATGCCAAGCCCGTGCAATTGAAAATCCACATATAATTTTATAGTTGACCCTCCATAGCCACAGTTCCACATCCACAAATTCAACCAACCCCAGATGGTGTAGTACTGTAATATGTATTGAACAAAATCCACATATCAGTGGACCTGTACAGTTCAAAACCATGTTGCTCAAGGGTCAAATGTGTTAGCACAGTATGGAGGATAAAAGTGTGAGTTTTATGCCTGGTCATCCAAGAGGCATAAAACTTTATTTTTATGCTTCTCTGATGAGTTAAAGACTAGAAGAGTGGCAAGGATGTAGAGATAGCAAGAATAAAATAGTTTTTTGAGAATTAAAGATGACAAAGAGTGGAAAGAAGAATTATCATTGTAGTTTTGGGAGGATGAAGATGGATGAGCAAGGGTTCGTGTATGTGTTATGAACTAGAGGTAACTCTAATAGCAGACAGAAGAAGCGAAGATTAATTTCTTGCTACATATTTAGGCTTCTTCTTAGAGGTGGTATCATGTAAAAAATGGCAGCATGAGACTGCAATATGGCTAATCACAGATAGTGTCTGTAGTCATCTTTTATATTGGTATTGGAAAAGCAGTTTCATTCATATTGATACATGGTTGTTTATGATATTATGAACATTTTCTTTATTCTGTGATTATTTTGAAGGTTTGGGCTTGTATTCATTAAAACAATCGGAATAGGGAACTGTCCATTTCCCTGCTTAAATGCTCTCAGCTCCTTCCTATAATACATGCTGGGCTAGGAAAGGACAGTTTGTGTATCAGACTGGCATAAAAACACAACTATTATTTTTCTTTTTCCTAGAGCAAGGACTCAGTCCAAAGATAGAATAGGTTGCTTCAGGGAGTAGTGAGTTCCACATCACTGGGATTGTTCAAGCTTCTGTGAGTCATTCAACATTGATAAGAGGATAGATGATTTTTAAAGGCACTTCCATCCACAATAATCTATGAATTTCACATTATTAAATGACTGGAGAACTTGAATGCAAGCTGCACGCCAAGTTAAGAGTAAATAGATGTGAGCTGTTAAAAAAGTAAGCAGTGAAGTGGAATCTTGTTTTTGCTGGCAAGATTTGCCAAGAATAATCTTCTTGAAGAGAACAGAGAGTTGACTCTATTAATGTTCGTTGTTGCTCTTTTTAGATAGATTTCCATCTTGTGCTTAACTTCCAAGCCATATTTTCAAGAAGAATGAGAAGATAGGATGAGACCTGTATCATGTGATATCTGTCTAGAACCAGAACAGTCAATACAGCTTTGTATTCATGGAGTGTTCCAAAGAAATTGTCTGGGCTTCACTTTCCCCCATCTCTATGTGGTTGGTCCATGTTGTCATCTTTTCCCATCATTTCCCTGTCCCTTTTATCATCCACCCCCTTTCAGATGAGAAAACTTAGAGCAGTTGTGAAGGGTCCAAGGTCATGGAGGGAATCAGTGGTGAGAAATCACCATATATGTCAGGAGAAAACATCAATAACAGAATGATCAATGATGATTCATCCAAATCCTGTCTTGATGCTGGCATTTGTCCTTATGCTTAGCATTTCTGCATGCCCAGCACTGTACGTGCATTTTCCACTCAGTACAAATTGCATTACTGTGGATGCCCATATACTGTTACTTGTAGAACAACGAAACAAATACCAGAAATAGTAAAAAGTCAAATTTATATTAGAAGGCTCATTTCTCCTGTCAAAACATCTGATCATTGCCTTTACCAATGATGAATTCCTTAATAATTTTGTTATTCAGAAAAAGCATGATTAAAAAAAGACTGAACCATGAATTTGAAAAAAATAACCCATAACCAACCTCAAATATTTTCTAAGCTTTATGCTTCATTAAAGACGGCAAGAGAAGGGGCCACAGCAAAGAGACACAATATTTCAGGGGGGTTTATGTATTTGACCGAAAAGTGATCAATAGAATTATTCAACAATTTATTTCACAAATGCAAATAATAGTGGAAAATCTCAAATAATTTGACTTAGGTTTTTGTCCAGATGATTCTATTTTTACTTCCTTTTCTGAAGTAAGAATACTTTTAAATTCTTACTGTGGGCAACTAAGTGCATTTTAAAATGAGATACTTGAACATAATCAAATGTTTAATTAGATATAATATGTATCTCTCCGACGACAAGGCATGATAGAGTAGAAAGTCCTTTTTCCCATCCCTGACCTGAGGAGAATTCAATGGAATTTAATTCAACAAATATTTATTGAATGCGTACTCTGTTACAAACACTAGTATAGGAACCTGACATACATAAATGGAAAATACAGTCACTGTCTTCAAGGACATCTGTCTCGTGGAGGAATTCATAGCCTTGTGAGACAGTGTTTCTTAAAGCTCTTGAGTCCCATTAGATTCTCATTTTTAAAGCCATTTCTGTTTTCAAGATTGCATTAATTTGTTTATCTTGGTCGAAGGATCTCACCAATTCTGCTCTCTCAATTTTCATACAAAAATATAAAGAATGGGATCTGAAAATGTCTTGATGAGAAAGCCTGGCAGCATTTCCCATAAATACACAGTGTCTGTGTTACACTTCACAACTTCTTAGTGGAATGAACATTTTCCCAGTCTGCAGCCTTTCTCAACTTGCTTCATGTATTTGCATGCATTTTGATCGGCGTCTTATTTCTGAGTTAGCTCACATCTTTTCTTATAAATAATATACAACAGAACATCAGAAGGATCAACAGTAAGACAAGAAAAAAGACTCCAAATTTAGAGTTTCTAGTTACTTTCTCAGTAGTCTTTGTGAGCGTTGACTGTGGATCTGGGAACAAAAGGAAGAGCTGATTTTTTTTTTTTTTTTTAAAGAAATTCACATTCTTTTATTTATTTATTTATTTATTTATTTATTTATAGCTGTGTTGGGTCTTCGTTTCTGTGCGAGGGCTCTCTCTAGTTGCGGCGAGCAGGGGCCACTCTTCATCGCGGTGCGCGGGCCTCTCACTATCGCGGCCTCTCTTGTTGCGGAGCACAGGCTCCAGACGCGCAGGCTCAGTAGTTGTGGCTCACGGGCCCAGTTGCTCCGTGGCATGTGGGATCTTCCCAGACCAGGGCTCGAACCCGTGTCCCCTGCATTGGCAGGCAGATTCTCAACCACTGCGCCACCAGGGAAGCCCAGAGCTGATTATTTTGTGGGAAACCAAAAAGAAAATTAGAGCGTTTCTAGAAAATCAGGATGATGTGTTTTTCCTACTATTAGATAATATCAAGTAATTGACTCTTGCCTTTTCTCACAAGACTCAGACATCAGTATTTCACTATCCTGTAAATCAATTCAGTATTTTGTACTTGTACAACTGTGAAGCCAAAGATAGTTGAATAGGTTAGGTAGTGCTTCTCAAACTTTGAGTTTACAGATCACCTGGGGGATTTTGTTAAAGTGCAAATTCTGATTCAGGGTCTGGGCTGGAAACTGTTCTATATCTGTTCTAATACTGTAGCCAACAGCCACAGGTGGCTACTGAGCATTTGAACTGTGTGATGAAAATTTTAATTTAGTTTAAACGGCCACAAGTGACTAGTGGCCTACGTTTTGTACAGTACATGATTAGTCTGTCAAGAAAAGTCAGACAATTGACAGATCAATGACAGTCTTTAAGATCTCTTATATTTTCTTTCTATTTCTTTTTTCTTTTTATTTTCTAGATGGTAGTCTCTTTTGCTCATTTGATGGTATTGAATTTTCTGGTAGAATCTTTGAAAAGCATATGGAGCTTTTTTTGGTAAACCTATATAGCTGTGTCTGAGGAAAGCAAAGTCAGTTAACCTTTTGTTAGCTTTTCCATCCAGGGTACACCCAACAAAGCATAGAGTTGATGGCACATTAAAATGCTCAGTGAGAGCCAGTGTGCTTCATTCACTCATGGAAAAATCTCTTCCTGTGCTAGATATTAGAATAAGTAGGTTTGCTTTTGAATATATTTTATTTCTTCATTTAAAATTAAAAAATTCTTTATGTCTGTCTTCTGTTAAGATGGGAGTGTAAGACACTTTAATACTGAGGGTAGCAAGTACAATCAGTGGGTAAGTCATCTAATTAATATTTACTCTGAATAAACATAAAGATCCTTCCTTTGAGTGATTTATCCTGAAAAATAAATCTTCCCTAGGGGTACAGACAAAATCTGCTAACTTTAATACATTAAATGGGCACTGGCTGAGGTGACTGTACTCCCATAGATTTTTTTTTTTTTTTTTTTTAAGAATTTATTTATTTATGACTGTGTTGAGTCTTCGTTTCTGTGCGAGGGCTTTCTCTAGTTGCGGCAAGTGGGGACCACTCTTCATCGCGGTGCGCGGGCCTCTCACCATCGCGGCCTCTCTTGTTGCGGAGCACAGGCTCCAGACGCGCAGGCTCAGTAATTGTGGCTCACGGGCCCAGTTGCTCCGTGGCATGTGGGATCTTCCCAGACCAGGGCTCGAACCCGTGTCCCCTGCATTGGCAGGCAGATTCTCAACCACTGCGCCACCAGGGAAGCCCCATAGATTTTTAAGATAGCTTATTATTAATAAATATTTATATAGTATGTTTATGCAGCAGGCACTATTCTAAGTGATTTTAGTAAATACTTATTTATTTAACCTTAACAACAATTCTGTTAGGTATTAGTGTCTACCCCATTTTATAGATGAGAAAACTGGAGCACAGATAAGTGGAATTAATTGGTCAAAGGTCAAATGGCTAAAAGATAGAAAGCATGTTTGCAAATTGCCAGAATCCATGCTCTAACCCCCTCCCCCTGTGCCGTGCTGTGTGACCGGTTCAGTATTGGCTTCGTATTAAAAGATAGGCTTTCTAGTGTTAGACTGTGTATTTTCAGAGTATTTCAAGAATCACTAACTCATTAGCAGTCTTTAAAAGTGGAAGGCATTGTGACCATTCTTATTTCTGTTTTTCCTTATGGTCAAGCTGTTGAATTTTGTATTCGAATTTGAAAAGGTGTTGGAATTCGATTTCCCAGCTCTGTCTTATAGTACTTGTGTCATTTGGGGCAAAATTCTTCATCTCTAAACTTCAACTTGCTCATGCCTCCATGTGGTTAATCATAGAGCCTACCTCACAATGTTTTCTGTTAGAATAAAATGACAAATATATAATCCACATAAAACACTTAGCCCATAGCCCTTCAAATGTTCATCAAGTCCCCAAGAAATATTAAAACAAAAAGAAATTTAAACAAAACTAATGTCAGTATGTGAAAGTATTGACTGAGGCTGACTCCATGTAATAAAGTCAAATACAAAAATTGCCTGTAAATTTGATGAAATTCAAATAGCTTAATCACACTTGTACACTAAGGTAGAACATTTTACTAAAACTATCTATTTGGAAAATAGAAATTAAATGTATAAATTGATTAGTTTCTCTGTTCCGTATATGAGTATTTTATAATGTATAAGATGTGTTCATTCTTATTTGTGTTTAATATTTTAACGAAGATTTGGGTGTAAAAATGGGTTTAGTATAATATAGTGTCATCATATTCATTCCTTTCTAAAAATGTCTAATACCCTTGACCTCAAAATGTTACCATGAATAATTGTCCTCACCAAACAAATCATGTGGTTGAAAGATACTTGGGGCAAATATTACAATTGGTTATATATAGTTAACTGTCAATGTAAGCTTTCTTTTTTTTTCCTTAAAAGCTTATTGGTTAGTTAGGGTTGAGGTATGGCTGTAAGGTAAGAGGATTTATTTTACTTTTAAAACTATAATTTCACATTTGAATTACTTTTGGCCTTTTAAAACGGTAACTTGAGAGAGTTTATATTTATTGCAACGATGTTGCCATAACCGCAAATACTTTTGAACTTTAAAAAAAAATTCCTTCATATTTTTTGACACATTCATAACAGTTTAGCAACTGTGTGTACTCTTCACCTATTTGCAAATGGATTTGACTTTTAGAGAGCACTCAATGTCATTCAGAACTAAATCTATGGAATAAGATGGATGATTAAAACTTATTTATACTTTTGATGACAAGAAGTAGACTTGAGATACAATTGTGAGACACAGTTACCAAGAAATAAGATGTTGTCAACCACCCTGAGGCTAATAATGCTAGTATCAGCAAGAGCTTGCTAGGGTTCTAATATTTTCCAGCCACTGTTTTAGGTAATTAATTCATACTATTTTATTTAATCTTCATGGCAACTCAGTATTGTTTTTTTTTTCTATCAGTCAGTTGAAAATAATGATGCTTAAAGGCTTAGGTAACATAGTCAAGGTCACATAGCAAAAAGCAATATAAGGTTTCAACTTTAAGATTGTATAAATCCAAAACCCATGCTCTCTCCACTACTTACAATGTTCTGAAGTAGTATCTCCCAAATGCTTGAATTATAGTAAGTAAGGGCAACATTAATGGAGAAAATACCTAATCTAGCTCGGTAATGAAATTAAGGGCAATGTTTATTTGGATGATGTATTTGTAAAAAGAGGTCCTGTTACTTTTAGGACATGCTTCTTATGTTCTGGCAATTTTACAGATTCAAGTGCAAATCACCAAGTACTAATTTTATCTAATATTATGTTGAGTAGAATATTTGCTCAACTGTAAGCCATTGAATTTGATAGAAATGTAACATGCCTTTTAATATGGATAGTTTTTGTTATGATTAAGTTGGTGAAAATCTTTGTAGTAATTTATTTATTTAAAATTTAATTTTTTATATTGGAAGTATAGTTGATTTACAATGTTGTGTTAGTTTCAGGTGTACAGCAAAGTGATTCAGTCATATATATATACACACACACACACACACACACATACATACATACATATGTGTGTGTGTGTGTGTGTGTGTGTGTGTATATATATATTCTTCTTAAGATTCTTTTCCCTTACAGGTTATTATAAAATATTGAGTACAGTTTCCTGTGCTATACAGTAGATCCTTGTTGGTTATCTGTTTTATATATAGTAGTGTGTGTATGTTAATCCCAAATTCATCCCCCCCAACCCCTTTCCCCTTTGGTAACCATAAGTTTGTTTTCTATGTCTGTGGGTCTATTTCTGTTTGCATATAAGTTTATTTGTATCATTTTTTTTTTTAGATTCCACATACAAGCAATATATGATATTTGTTTTTCTCTGTCTGGCTTACTTCACTTTAGTATGATAATCTCTAGGTCCATTCATGTTGCTGCAAATGGCATTAATTCCTTCTAATCCAACACTCCAAATAGGCTACTGGATCTACCTAGTTACTATTCAGGAAAGGACCAACTGCTTCTAAATTGCCCAAAGCCCTTCATAGTTATGCCTGTCCATTCATAAAGGGAGAATAGGTGGGTGGGGAAATTGGAATGGCTCATCTAAGTGGTATTCAGTCTAAACCTGTATGTGGAAAGCTTCTTTCTATACATCAAACCTAAGACCATTGTTATTCTCTATGACTGTACATCTGGCTGCTGGACTTGATTCAGTAGGTAGAAGGAGATAATGGATATTAAATAGGCAAGTCACAGCATCTCCAACACTTTGTAAGGTATATACGTTACCCACTCGTAACCCACAGTCATGAGTGATACCAACTCATTCCTTTTTATGTTGAAAAAAACTTTGTCATCTTTCTGGTTCTATTAACTCTCACGATACGTGGCCTACTGTAAGTGCTTAATAATGTCTTGTTTGCCGAATAAACATTTGAGCCTAAAAAAAGCTTTCATATATTCTTCCCAAATCAGCTTCAAAAAATAGCCTCAAATGGGAGTTGAAAGAATGAGAGAAAGAAGCAGAAGGAAAGGAGAATGAGAGAAAATGGAGAGAAGAAGAAGTAATATTTTCAGTTGCTAGCCATCCTGAAAGGAAAGAAATTAAACCTCTGAGCTAAAGGACTCGAATCTATTTCAAGGTGAGAACTTTGACTTTGCAGCCCTTGGGTCTTGGCCATGACTGTGGGGAAACCTCAGTGCGTGATTGCCCACACTCTTTTCTGCACTGGGGCACCTGACAGCACCTGCAGACATGCTCAGTGTTGGGATGGGCATGGGTGAGCGTCACGAGTCATGTCAGGATCCTTTTCTAAGCTTCATTCTGGAAGCATGCAAGAGATGTGAAGCTTTAAGGTCAATCATAACTTCTCTAATGAGGAAATGCACCAGTACATGTTTTGTTTCCTTCCCCCCAAATACAAAAAGGTTGCTGTGTCCCTCTCAGTTTAATTTGTGGCATACCATTTAGGAAAGACCTATTTAAGGTAGTGCCCCTACGAAAAGATAAATTTCTGGATGGAACTAGAATAAATATCCACAGTAAAGATTATTTTAGCCTTACAGCTCCAAGTCTCTTCCTCTTTTTCTTGCTTTTTCACAGGTGGTAATAAAGGCACTCTGCACAATCCACCAGAGTGTTTGAAAGGGTGAGGTGGCCAACGACAGGGTGGCAGAGAAAAGCGTTTGTATTTGTGCATCATCAGAGCTAGGTTGTTGCCAGCAATTCAGGAGAGGACAGTAGCCTGGCCTGGCTCGTCCCATGGCTGCTCTGCCCCAGTTCCAATAACCACGAAGCTCATTGGAGTATAAATAGCAATATGACAAGTCTCCATTCAATGTACAGTGTTTTTGTTGCAGGCTGCAGTAGCAAATGATTTATCTAAGGTAGAATTCCCTAATGAGCACAACCAGCCACAATGTACAGACCAATTTAAAGCCAGTGTTTACAAATGGCAAAATACTTGGAAACAAAATCAAGAAAGATTGATTCTTTGGCTATAAATTAGTTCGTTCCCAGACACTAAATGTACGGATTTTTAAATAGCCATATGGCTTAAACAAAATAAAGCAAGAAAGTCCTCTCCCAGCAAATCACAGAGAGGAGATCTGCCTTGGCTTGAATTATCTTCCTTAGGGCTTGATCAGATAGTAAGTTCCCAAGTCTGTTGTTTTTCAGTAACAGTCTTTTCCTGTAAACGTCCATTTGAAATATTTATGCCAGTGCTCTAGTGGTTTCTTTAGTGGGGTTTCAACAATGAAAAGTGGGGAGTGAGTACTGCAGATGGTGTCTGTGTTTTGAGCTATGGTATCTGAACAAAACCAGCTAATTCACTCTGTGCTCTCCCTGCCTTGAGAATTCCACCTTCTCTCATTACTGGCTGTGGCCAGAAAAAGAAAAGTTAGTTATTACTGAATCACAGCTAAGTTTCTTGAATAGAAACATACTTGCCCGAGAGTTAGGAGATCTTAGGATTTCAAGACTGGGAAAAAAACATGAAATACACAAAATCACAAAATTGCCTCTTGAAAGAGAATCATATTGAGAGCTTGGGAGAAATTTGCATTATGAAAACAAATATTCATGGGCCTGGGATACCTAAATTCAAGGGTGAAAGAATTGTTTACCTTGACTAGGCAGAATTATCCTGGTAATTGGATTCTAGCTTGTGCCTTTCCTAGGTCAGCTGCTACCTGGAGGCCACATTGAACATTGATATTTTAAAGTTAGAACAGACTAAATTGGTAGGAACATTAAACTGCTACTCTCTAGAAATGCCTGTTGTCTCATTAGAATGAGAGACTTTTCCTAGATTTTCCTTAGTATGAGCTTCCTGCAGGCATGGGAGGCATTTTTAGGTTTTAGCCTTCAAGCTTCACATATTATTATTAACCAATATTATTGAATGCCTATTATGTGCTAAACCTGTTCTAGTCACTGAACACAGCAGTAAACAAGAGACCACCATCCCTGTCCCATGCATCTTCTATTCCAGTGGGAGGAGATAGATCAGAAACAAAATAAACAGTCAATAATGTAATGTATTAGGAGGTAAAGTATACCAGGTTATAAATAACAGAAAAAAAAAAGAGAAAAATAGGGGTGGTAAAAATGTAACTGCAGTATTTTAAAAGGTGGTCCCTAAATGCCTCCCTGAGAAGGTGACATTTGAATAAAGACTTGAAAGAAGTGAGGGAATGTCATGTATGAGGAAGACCATTCCTGGGACAGGGTACACAAATGGCAAAAGGCCCTGGGGTGGGAGCTTGCCTGATCCACTGAAGGAACAGCAAGGACACCAATGTCACTGGAGTTGGGTTAGGGAGAGAGAGTAGGAGGAGGGATCATGGAGAATAAAGGGGTAGAGCCTGTGACCACGGTAAGTGGTCTGATTTTAGTCTGAATTCTCAATGAGAAGCCATTGGAAGGTTTTGCTTACAGGGAAGACATGTATTAATTTATGTTTTAAAGAGGCCACCCTGATTCTATGAGAATCAACTGAAAGCAGGCAAGAGTGAAAGCAAGGAGACCAGTTGGGAGGCCATGGTAATAACACAGGTGAGAGGAGGTGATAGCTTGGAAGATGATGACAAATTGTCAGATTTGGATATATTTTAAGGTGGATTTAAGAAAATTGGCTGTTGCATTGGATGTTGGGGATAGTTAAGAAGAAGAGTCAAAGATGAAACCAAGATTTGGGGCTTGATAATTGCACAGGTTTGTGTGTGTGTGTGTGTCTCATGTAATTGCCAAAGGAGAGATGGGAAACCTACAGGTAGATCAGGTTTGTGGGAGAACCATGAAAAAGTCTCTTGGGTAAGTTCAGTTTGAAATTAGACATCCAACTGAAGTTGTTTAAGAGGAACTTGGGTGTCATAAGTATGGAGTTCAAGAGAGAATTAGTGCTGGAGATACAAATTTGAGGTCCAATTTTATGCCTCAGTGTTCATTTTAAAAAGTGAATTTTGGCCTCAACTGAGTAGTGTAAGTATTTTAAGAGATTTTCCTCTTTTGGAAAGCAAGTCTGTTCCTACCTCTATGTTTATTCATGCTTTGACTCATCAAATAATAATTGAGCATTGCATGTACCTGATAGTGTACTTGTATGCACATTGATTAATGTGATAGTTTTGATCTGTGCACTCACGGGGTTCATGGCAATAAAGGAGGGAGACGACGGATCATCACAATACTTTGTGTCAAGTGCCTTTTATGGACAGTAGAATATCTCATGGTTGCAGAGAGCAAGGGAACCACAGGATCAGAGGAATCTCCTTGGAAGAAATTATAAATTGAGATCTTAAGGAACTGTAAACACAGAAGGGAAAACTCTTCTAGGCAGAGCAAAACAGTCTATGGAAGGGCTTAGAGTTGAGAGAAAGCCCAGTGTATTTGAAAAAAGTAAACACTCTAGTTTTCTTGGACATAGAGTATGAGGTTGGAGTGGGGTGAGGTAAGAATGACTGAAAATGTAGAGGACCTTTTCGTATGCTAGTGTACCTGTTAATCTCATACTCACAATTTATCCCCTGCCCCTTCCCCTTTGGTAACCATAAGTTTGTTTTCTAAGTCTGTGAGTCTGTTTCTGTTTTGTAAATAAGTTCATTTGTATTATTTTTTAGATTCCACATATAAGTGATATAATATTTGTCTTTTTCTGTCTGACTTAGTATGATAATCTCTAGGTCCATCTGTGTTGCTGCAAATGGCATTATTTCATTCTTTTTTATGGCTGAGTAATGTTCCACTGTATGTATATATACCACATCTTCTTTATCCATTCATCTGTTGATGGACACTTAGGTTACTTCCATGTCTTAGCTATTGTAAATAGTGCTGCTGTGAATATTGGGGTGAATTATCTTTTCTAATTAGAGCTTTCATCTTTGTCAGATATATGCCCAGGAGTGAGATTGCAGGATCATATGGTAACTCTATTTTTAGTTTTTTAAGGGAACCTCCATACTGTTTTCCAAAGTGGCTGCACTAATTTATATCCCCACCTACAGTGCAGGAGGGTTTCCTTTTCTCCACACCCTCTCCAGCATTTATTATCTGTAAACTTTTTGATGATCGTCTTTCTGACTGGTGTGACATGATACCTGACTGTAGTTTTGATTTGCATTTCTCTAATAATTAGTGATGTTGAGCATCTTTTCATGTGTCTGTTGGCCATCTGTATGTCTTCTTTGGAGAAATGTCTATTTAGGTCTTCTGCCCATTTTTTTAAACTTGTAATTTTATATTGGAGTATAGCCAATTAACAATGTTATGATAGTTTCAGGTGCACAGCAAAGGAACTCAGCCATACATATACAAGTATCCATTCTCTCCCAAACTCCCCTCCCATCCAGGCTGCCACTTAACATTGAGCAGAGTTTCCTGTACTATACAGTAGGTCCTTATTGGTTATCCATTTGAAATATAGCAGTGTGTACATGTCGATGCTAAACTCCCTAACTATCCCTTGCCCCTACCCTTCCCCCGGTAACCATAAGCTCGTTCTCTAAGTCTGTGAGTCTGTTTCCATTTTGTAAATAAATTCATTTGTATCATGTCTTTTTAGATTCCACATATAAGGGATATCATACGCTATTTCTCTTTGTCTTTCTGACTTCACTCAGTATGACAATCTCTAGGTCCATCCATGTTGCTGCAAATGGCATTATTTCATTTTTTTAATGGCTGAGTTATATTCCATTGTATATATGTACCACATCTTCTTTATCCATTCCTCTGTCGATGGACATTTAGGTTGCTTCCATGTCTTGGCTGTTGTAAACAGTGCTGCAATGAACATTGGGGTGCATGTATCTTTTCAGACCATGTTTTTCTCTGCATATATGACCAGGAATGGGATTGCAGGGTCATAAGGTAGCTCTATTTTTAGTTTTTTAAGGAACCTCCATATTGTTCTCCACAGTGGCTATACCAATTTACATTACCACCAACAGTGTAGGAGGGTTCCCTTCTCTCCACACCCTCTCCAGCATTTATTGTTTGTGGATTTTTTGATGATAGCCATTTTGATTGGTGTGCTTCTGCACATTTTTTGATTGGATTTTTTGTTTTGTTGTTATTGGGTTGTATGAGCTGTTTATATATTTTGGAAATTAAGCCCTTGTCAGTCCATTCGTTTGCAAATATTTTCTCCCAGTCTTTAGGTTGTATTTTTGTTTTGTTTATGATTTCCTTTGCTTTGCAAACACTTATACATTTGATTAGGTCCCATTTGTTTATATTTGCTTTTATTTTTATTGCTTTGGGAAACTCACTTAAGAATACATTGCTATGATTTATGTCAGAGAATGTTTTGACTCTGTTCTTTTCTAGGAGTTATATGATGTAATGTCTTATACTTAAGTCTTTGAATCATTTTGAGTTATTTTTGTGTATGGTGTAAGGAAGTATTCTAACTTCATTGATTTACATGCAGCTGTCCAGCTTGCCCAACACCACTTGCTGAAGAGACTCTCTTTTCTCCATTGTATATTCTTGCCTCCTTTATTAAAGATTAAATGACCGTAGGTGTGTGGGTTTATTTCTGAGCTCTCTATTCTGTTCCGTTGGTTTGTATATCTGTTTTTGTGCCAATACCATGTTGTTTTGATTACTGTATCTTTGTAGTATTTTCTGAAGTCTAGGAGGGCCATGCCTCCAGCTTTTTTCTTTTTCCTGAGAATTGCCTTGGAAATTCTGGGTCCTTTGTGGTTCCATATAAATTTTAGGATTAATTGTTCTAGTTCTAGAGGGACTTTTTGAGGAGTTTGGACTTTATCCTAAGAGCAAAAAGAAAAGCAATAAAAATGTCAAAGCAACAAGTGTTTGTTTTATCCATTCAGTGTCCAACAATCAGTCTGAGATTTTTTTCTCACTGAAATTGGGTCCACCATGTTTCTCATTTTGAAGAACTTTTCCTATCTGATTAATGGTGATTTATTTTATTATACTTGATATGCATATCTATTTTTATTGAGCTATCTGGTTGTTTCACTCAAATGCTAATCTTTAGTTCAGGTTTTGATGCACATGCAGAGATAATTCTGAGTATCTGCAAAAGTCAAACTCATTGTTCAGATTGCTGAGAATGTAGTCCTCTGCTGTTTCAGATCATTGCAAATCTAAAAAAATAAAGAGCCAAGAACTAAATGGTAGAGATATAGGAGACGTACATAATGGAGTTTGAAAATGAAGCAGAGTTTAAAAATTCCACACAGTCCAGTTCTCCACCATCTGTTAGTAGCTATTATTGGAACACACAAAGTTGAGTGTCCAGTAACTTGACCGTTTATGGTACCACAGAAAGTCTTTGCCAGAAATGTGTTGAATGGAGTCACTTGAGATGCCATCAAGTGGGTTGGAGAAGATGACATGACAGAGAGTAAAGTCATGAGAAGAGGCAAATGTAGACATTATTGCCACATTTCTTTTGTAGAAAAGGAAGGTGAGAAGAGAAGATCAACAGACAGCCTTTAATTTCAAGTCAAGACAGTGAACTTTGCTCTCAAAAGGATTCTGGTCCTAGAAGGGGGTTGCCCAAGTGAAATTAAATAGTTCAGACTGCCTTTAAAAGCAAATTTAGAAGGACCCCTTCACACTCTGCCATGTGCATAGGCAAATGTCACACATGGTGACAAGTTACTAATGTCCTTCTAGAGAACTGAAAGGTTTCAGGTAATTTGGAGGTAGTGACACTTAGTGAATAGAATTTTATTTTTCCTGAATTCACTAAGAGTATCACTGTAAGGTCAAAACCAGCTGTGGATGAAAAGTGGCATAATTTCACTCAACCTAAGAGTGAGATTCCTTCCCCATATTAAAGATAGTCAATATATCAACACTCAACTTTTAGGTTATAACATTAAAGTGGATAAATGGTGTTACAGAGCAGTTAAGCAATTCACTTATTCAGTGTAGAGTACTTGTTCTGTCTTCTAAATTTTAATGTCCCATCTTTATATTAGTTTCTGTTGTGCATTTCAACAAATGGTCTCAAGAGAGTTTCAGGGGAATTTAAGGAAGTAATAGGCTAAAGTGATAGATCCTTTCTGTGGGTCAGGATGGTCTGAAATTTATAATTTCCTCTGAGAATTGTGAAGTTTTTTATCAAGGCCAGAGAGGCCCAGAATAACCATTTATATAAGAGGGTCAAAAGAACTAAATATGAAGGAAGTAGTGTGCAGCCTTATATTTTGAACAAAATGTTGTATTTGTGTTTTTACTCTTTGGATTCCCAAACTAGTAAAGAGGATTGGATAATAGTCAACTGAGACATAGGAAAAAGAAATAATGTTATAATTTTCTAATTTTCTTTTGTGATGGAGTGACCAGTTTTGTGGATGGAAAAAGCAGTAGGCGTAACATGTCTTTCCTTCAGGAAGGCTTTACTTCGCTCTCCAAGATATGTGCATAAACAGAAAAATACATTGTTGATTATTTATGTCAGATGTCAGATGTTTGGCGGTCCAGAAGACTGTTTATCAGTGATTCAGAGTCAACACACCAGACCCCATTGAGAAGCTCAGTTTTCTAAGTGTGGCTAAGGCTCAAAATGTATAGAACAATGGCACCTCATACTCCCTTAGAATTCAGGATGATTTGCTGATGACTTAGCAAATGATTGACTGGAACTCAATTGATGAAGGTTGAGTAGAATGAACTCAATTAATTTTGGAATAATAACTTTTCAAAGCTGGAGGGAAGCAGTTATTTTAGGGAGGAAAATGGAGAGGAATCTGGATTACTCTCATGAGTTGAATTGTTACCCAAAAAGACAAGCTGAAGTCCTAAACCCCAGTAGCTATGAATGTGACCTTATTTGGATATAGCTTTTGCAGATACAATCCAGTTAAGATAAGGTCATTAGAGTGAGCCCTAATCTAATATGACTGTTGTCCTTATAAGAAGAGGAAAATGCCACGTGAAGACAGAGACACACAGGGAGAACGCCATTTGTGGTGACAGAAGGAGAGATTGGAGTGATGCAGCTGTAAACTGAGGATAGTCAAGGGTTGCTGGCCACCACCAAAGCTAGGATGTGGTGAGGAATGATTCTACCCAGAGTCTCTGAGGGAGCATGGCCCTGCCAACACCTTGATTTCAGACTTCTGGCCCCCAGAATCATTGGAGAATAATTTCTGTTGTTTTAAGTGACCCAGCATGTGGAACTTCGTTATGGCAGTTTGAAGAGATAAATATAATGACAAATAGCAGATGTTCCACGAAAGAAAGCTGTGGCTCTGAGGACGCTAGGACACCAGTTAAACAACAGGGATCTGGGGGTAATCCAGGAGCAGTTACTGTGACAGTAGGCAAATGATTTCACTCATTTGGGCCTTAGTTTGCTAAACTTTATAAAGGAGAGATGTCGGTGTAGAATGGAATTAGATCAGACTTTCCTAAGTACCTGCCAGGCATATCTTTCCTCAGGGGGGGAAAAAAAAAAGATGATTTTTATAAAACTTTGCATACCATTTTAGGGAGTTCACAGACCTCTTTCAGCCCAGCACATGGTCCCCTGTTTAGATCTCCTGCTTTAAACAATGCTGCCTGTCTAAAAGCAAGCCACTTTATGAAGATATCCTCCAAGCTTTTACCATGACAGTGATGGCAATTTCAAACAGCCAGGGCCAGCAGTGTAAAGAAAAGAAAGAGTCCTTAATGTATTTGATCTTCTGTCCTCTGCCATCTACCTACCCACTCATTCTTCAAGTTCATGCTCAGGGTCTGTCTCCTTCACAAAGCTTCTCCTTGACTGTACTCTTTTATCATCCTCTTCCTAACAGCTCTCATTAGAGCTTCATGGTGTAACACATGATCACTTATATCTTCACTGATTGTTTAATCTTTTCCATGTCTTTACACATAGATTATAAAATACTGCTCCTGGTTTGAAAGGGATGAAAAAAAATGGTGAGAAATCCTCACCACCATAGCCATTCACCATGAGAACCACTGTTGAGGATTTTAATTCCAGCCTCAGTTTTCCTAAATGTCACCCCTGGGCGGTGGTCATCAATATCTCCTTCCTTACTCTGGAATGAGAAGTCAAGTGCAGAGACAGGGATGGAGAAAAGAAAGGAGGGGAAGAAAGAAGAGTGAGCTTGTCTATCATGATCAGTTATTACCTGTAACCTCCAAAACAACAACAACGAGACATGTGGTCCAATTTTATTGGGGAAGTGGCAAGGTTAAAAATGACAGCTTTACCATTGTTGGTTTAACATTTTAAAATAGATTTCTGAGTGGACATCACATGTGAGCTTTAACAAGAGACTTGATAACTATCCGTGTGGACAATGAGGGCAGAGGCCTCACCCCTGAAGTCCTTTCAAACCACCCCTGCATAAGAAAAATCATTACACCTTTGAAAGTCACAAAGCTAAAACAAAAGTCTCAAAGACTGAGCAGATAATTCCATGGAGACCTATTCACAGCACCTTCTTGAGTTATAGTCAATTTTCTTCCACACAGTGTTTATTCCTTTGTCAGATATTTATAGTCCTAATACCAAAAGTCCATTGAACATCAACCAATGATACAGTAACATTAAGCAGATTTATATATTCGGCTTGTCTAATACTGTACTGGGAAGAGAAGGCATCACTCAATCTAATAGCCTCCTTTCTTAAGAGAGAGTCATTTAAAAATGTTGTCTTATAAATACAAAATGGGTTGAGACTTGTGTGCTCTGAATATTTTAAGGGATTTATGTTTGCATTAACTGTCCTTTTAATCAAACGTCAATGCATTGCAAACACTGCAGACATTTCAGGGAGAAAAATACTACTTGCTGTTTCGAAGGTAAAAGTTTCCTAGTAGAAAGGAAATCCAAAAAGCTCTAAAAGATGATATTAGAAACATATTGTTAGATTCATTATTATTTATAGAAGATATTCCTATATGAAATCATGGTTTTGGATTAAAAAAAGCTTTATTATCTCTTTTTCTTGAATACTTTATGAAAACGTTCCAAAGTTATATGTCTGCATTTTTGTGGTGTCAAAAAATATGTAAAATTGGACTTCCCTGGTGGTCCAGTGGTTAAAACTCTGCTCTTCCACAGCAGGGGGCTCGGGTTCAATCCCTGGTTGGGGAATGAAGATCCCACATGCTGCGGCCAAACAATTTTAAAAAAAACAAAAGGAAAAGAAAAGAACTTATTTAAAAAATGTAATATCTCTACATACTCAGTCTCTATACACACAAATTTCCATTTTAATTTGGTATATTTCAGTTTCTAAATAGAAATATTTCAGTGTCTTCAAGGCTGTGACTTCAAGGGCTAGAATCTCTGGAATTCACTGAAGCTGAACCTTGCTACATTGACTGTTTTGTCCCTCTGGAGTCGTGCTTTCTTTACATTCACTGCACTTTCCCCTCAACCTAGAAACCCAGTATTCTGTATTTTCAACATAACGTAATCCTCAATCCATTTTCTCTTTCTCTTCACCCCCAAACTTCTTGAAGGAATAGATTCAACATTTGTCTCCACTTCCTCAGCATCCTTGCACTCTTCAACCCTTTATAATATGACCCTACTCCCCACCCACTGCCTGAAATCACTCTTCCTCAGGTCCACGGTCACAAAATGTATTCATGGCTTTTCATTAATTTTCTTAGGTGACTTTATCAAATCATTGAGTCATGGATAAGCAAATTTGGAAGTACCTTCGATATTACTTTATGTGGAGTTTTCAAAAATTTTTGAGCTGTGAAACTTTCTTACATAAAATCTTATTCAGAAACCCAATGTGGGGCTGATTTGATTGAATTGAGATGGGGGCCTGGCTATAGAGTATTAATTAGAAATAACATTTGGATACCAGTTAAAAAATCCTGACTTGGAAGGGCTTGAAAATAGTTTTTTTTTTTTTTCAGCTTTATTAAGGTACAATTGACAAATAAATTTGTAAGTTATTTAAAGTATACAATGTGATAATTTGATATACATATATATTATGAAAGGATTCCCCCCACATCTAGTTAATTAATACATCCATCATCTCACATACTTTTCTTCTCCTTCTCTTCCTCCTCCTCCTTCTTTTGGTGAGAATATTTAAGTTTTACTCTCTCAGAAAATTTCAGTTCCACAATACAGTATTATCAACTGTAGTCACCATGTTATACCTTAGATACTCAGACCTTATTCATCTAACTGAAAAGTTTGTACCAAATGATAACATGTGGTATTTGACTTGGTCTGGCTTATTTCACTTAGCATAGTGCCCTCAAGGTTCAAACATGTTGTGGCAAAAGGCAGGATTACCTTCTTTTTAAGCCTGAATAATAATACCATGATATATATAAATCAAATATAAATACAAAAATATATATTACATATATTTATAATATAGATTATATATTATATGTAATATATATAATATATATTATATATATAATTATACATAGTTTTATATATTATTATATATAGTTTTTGAAACTATATATATAATATATATTATATATAGTTATATATATCATATATATATCATATATTAGTTTCTAGTTTTTGAAACTAGAAACATCAATTTTATTAAGATAGGGCCACAATGGACAGAGTCACAGAATACAAATAAAACAGTCCCAAGATGAGAGTGTAAAAATTGCAGTGTAATATTCTTCACCTTCATCTTCTCTCAGCCCTCTCTGCTCCAACTTCCTCATAATCCTTCTCAAGGGCAGCCATGTCCTCATGGGCCTCATGTCTGTCTGTCTGTCTATGTACCTACCTACCTACCTACTTACCTACCTCTCATTTTCTTGTTCCATTCATCAGTTGATGGACACATAGATTGTTTCTATACCTTGGCTACTCTTATAGTGCTGCAGTGAACATGGGAGTGCAGGTATCTCTATGATATATACCCTTTGGTTTTATACCCAAAAGTGGGATTGCTGGATCATATGGTAATCCTATTTTTAATTTATTAAGGAATCTTCATACTGTTTCCCATAGTGGTTATACCAGTTTACCTTCCCTCCAACAAGTGTACTAGAGTTCCCTTTTCTCTACATCCTCACCAGCATTTGTTCTCTCTCCTGACAATAGCCATCCTAACGGGTGTGAGATAGTATATCATTGTGGTTTTAATTTGCATTTCCCTGATGATTAGTAATGTTGAACATCTTTTCATGTACATCTTGGCTATTATATGTCTTTTTTGGAAAAGTATATATTTGGGTTCCTTCCCATTATTTAATTGGATTATTTGTGTTTGGTTTTCTTTTTGCTATTGAGTTGTATAAATTCTTTGTGTGTTTTGGATATTAACTCGTTTTCTGATATGTGGTTTTGCAAATATTTGCTCCCATTCCACAGGCTGCCTTTTCGTTTTGTTGATGGTTTCCTTAGCTGAACAGATGTTTAGTTTTAAAAAGCTATTTGCTTTTGTTGCCTTTGTTTTTGGTGTCAAAACCAAAACATTATTGCCAAACCCATATCAAGGAGCTTGCTGCCTGAATTTTCTTCTAGAAGTTTTAAATATTCAGACATTAATATTGAGCCCTTAATCCATTTTGAGTTGTTGTTTGTGTATAATGTAAGATAGGGATCCACTTTTATTCTTTTGCCTGTGGCAGTCCAGTTTTCCCAAAACCGTATATTGAAGAGAGCCAATTAATACTATTGACAGAATCTACTCTCCATTCACCCTCCTCTTTTTCTTTCATGATTTTATATGCTCCATGGAAGGGATTTTTGATGAATATATAATTGTCTATTTTATTTACTATCAATTTTTGGCTACTGGTGGTTCTTTTTTTTTTTTTTAACACCTTTATTGGAGTATAATTGCTTTACAATGGTGTGTTAGTTTCTGCTTTATAACAAAGTGAATCAGTTATACATACACAATGTCCCCATATCTCTTCCCTCTTGCGTCTCCCTCTCTCCCACCCTCCCTATCCCACACCTCTAAGTAGTCAGAAAGCACTGAGCTGATCTCCCTATGCTATGCGGCTGCTTCCCACTAGCTATCTATTTTACATTTGGTAGTGTATATATGTCCATGCCACTCTCTCACTTTGTCCCAGCTTACCCTTCCCCCTCCCCATATCCTCAAGTCCATTCTCTAGTAGGTCTGTGTCTTTATTCCCGTCTTGTCCCTAGGTTCTTCATGACCTTTTTTTTTTTTTTTTAGATTCCATATATATGTGTTAGCATATGGTACATGTTTTTCTCTTTCTGACTTACTTCACTCTGTATGACAGACTCTAGGTCCATCCTACTACAAATAACTCAATTTCATTTCTTTTATGGCTGAGTAATATTCCATTGTATGTATGTGCCACATCTTCTTTATCCATTCATCTGTTGATGGACACTTAGGTTGCATCCATGTCCTGGCTATTGTAAATAGAGCTGCAATGAATATTTTGGTACATGACTCTTTTTGAATTATGGTTTTCTCAGGATATATGCCCAGTAGTGGAAATGCTGGGTCGTATGGTAGTTCTAGTTTTAGCTTTTTAAGGAACCTCCATACTGTTCTCCATAGTGTCTGTATCAATTTACATTCCCACCAACAGTGCAAGAGGGTTCCCTTTTCTCCACACCCTCTCCAGCATTTATTGTTCGTAGATTTTTGGATGATGGCCATTCTGACTGGTGTAAGATGATATCTCATTGTAGTTTTGATTTGCATTTCTCTAATGATTAATGATGCTGAGCATTCTTTCATGTGTTTGTTGACAATCTGTATATCTTCTTTGGAGAAATGTCTATTTAGGTCTGCTGCACATTTTTGGATTGCATTGTTTGTTTCTTTGATATTGAGCTGCATGAGTAGCTTGTAAATTTTGGAGATTAATCCTTTGTCAGTTGCTTCATTTGCAAATGTTTTCTCCCATTCTGAGGGTTGTCTTTTCCTCTTGTTTATGGTTTCCTTTGCTGTGCAAAAGCTTTTAAGTTTCATTAGGTCCCATTTGTTTATTTTTGTTTTTATTTCCATTTCTCTAGGAGGTGGGTCAAAAAGGATCTTGTTGTGATTTATATCATAGAGTGTTCTGCCTATGTTTCCCTCTACGAGTTTGATAGTGTCTGGCCTTACATTTAGGTCTTTAATCCATTTTGAGTTTATTTTTGTGTATGGTGTTAGGGAGTGTTCTAATTTCATGCTTTTATATGTAGCTGTCCAGTTTTCCAGCACCACTTACTGAAGAGGCTGTCTTTTCTCCACTGTATATTCTTGCCTCCTTTATGAAAGATAAGGTGACCATATGTGCGTGGGTTTATCTCTGGGATTTCTCTCCTGTTCCATTGATCTATATTTCTATTTTTGTGCCAGTACCATACTGTCTTAATTACTGTAGCTTTGTAGTATAGTCTGAAGTCCGGGAGCCTGATTCCTCCAGCTCTATTTTCTTTCTCAAGATTCCTTTGGCTATTCGGGGTCTTTTGTGTTTCCATACAAATTGTGAAATTTTTTGTTCTAGTTCTGTGAAAAATGCCAGTGGTAGTTTGATAGGGATTGCATTGAATCTGTAGATTGCTTTGGATAGTAGAGTCATTTTCACAATGTTGATTCTTCCAATCCAAGAACATGGTATATCTCTCCATCTGTTTGTATCATCTTTAATTTCTTTCAACAGTGTTTTATAATTTTCTGCATACAGGTCTTTTGTCTCCTTAGGTAGGTTTATTCCTAGATATTTTATTCTTTTTGTTGCAGTGGTAAATGGGAGTGTTTTCTTAATTTCACTTTCAGATTTTTCATCGTTAGTGTTAGGAATGCATTAATTTTGTATCCTGCTACTTTACCAAATTCATTGATTAGCTCTAGTAGTTTTCTGGTAGCATCTTTAGGATTCTCTATGTATAGTATCATGTCATCTGCAAACAGTGACAGCTTTACTTCTTCTTTTCCGATTTGGATTCCTGTTATTTCTTTTTCTTCTCTGATTGCTGTAGCTAAAACTTCCAAAACTATGTTGAATAATATTGGTGAGAGTGGGCAACCTTGTCTTGTTCCTGATCTTAGTGGAAATGGTTTCAGTTTTTCACCATTGAGGACAATTTTGGCTGTGGGTTTGTCATATATGGCCTTTATTATGTTGAGGAATGTTCCCTCGATGCCTACTTTCTGGAGAATTTTTATCATAAATGGGTGTTGAATTTGGTCAAAAGCTTTCTCTGCATCTATTGAGGTGATCATACGGTTTTTATCCTTCTATTTGTTAATATGGTGTCACAGATTGCTTGATTTGCATATATTGAAGAATCCTTGCATTCCTGGGATAAACCCCACTTGATCATGGTGTATGATTCTTTTGCTATTGGATTCTGTTTGCTAGTATTTTGTTGAGGATTTTTGCATGTATGTTCATCAGCGATTTTGGCTTGTAGTTTTCTTTTTTGTGAAATCTTTGGTTTTGGTATCAGGGTGATGGTGGCCTCGTAGAATGAGTTTGGGAGAGTTCCTCCCTCTGCTATATTTTGGAAGAGTTTGAGAAGGATAGGTGTTAGCTCTTCTCTAAATGTTTGATAGAATTTGCCTGTGAAGCCATCTGGTCCTGGGCTTTTGTTTGTTGGAAGATTTTTAATCAGAGTTTCAATTTCAGTGCTTGTGATTTGTCTGTTCATATTTTCTATTTCTTCCTGGTTCAGTCTCAGAAGGTTGTGCATTTCTAAGAATTTGTCCATTTCTTCCAGGTTGTCCATTTTATTGGCATACAGGTGCTTGTAGTAATCTCTCATGATCCTTTGTATTTCTGCAGTGTCAGTTGTTACTTCTCCTTTTTCATTTCTAATTCTATTGATTTGAGTCTTCTCCCTTTTTTTCTTGATGAGTCTGGTTAATGGTTTACCAATTTTGTTTATCTTCTCAAAGAACCAGCTTTTAGTTTCATTGATTTTTGCTATTGTTTCCTTCATTTCTTTTTCATTTATTTCTGATCTGATCTTTATGATTACTTTCCTTCTGCTAACTTTGGGGTTTTTTTGTTCTTCTTTCTCTAATTGCTTTAGGTATAAGGTTAGGTTGTTTTTTTGAGATTTTTGTTATTTCTTAAGGTAGGATTGTATTGCTGTAACCTCCCTCTTAGAACTGCTTTTGCTGCATCCCATAGGTTTTGGGTCGTTGTGTTTTCATTGTCATGTGTTTCTAGCTATTTTTTGATTTCCTCTTTGATCTCTCCAGTGATCTCTTGGTTAGTAGGTAGTGTATTATTTAGCCTCCATGTGTTTGTATTGTTTACAGATCTTTTCCTGTAATTGATATCTAGTCTCATAGCATTGTGGTCAGAAAGATACTTGATATGATTTCAATTTTCTTAAATTTACCAAGGCTTGATTTGTGACCCAAGATATGATCTATCCTGGAGAATGTTCCATGAGCACTTGAGAAAAAAATGTATTATGTTGTTCTTAGATGGAATGTCCTATAAATATCAATTAAGTCCATCTTTTTTAGTGTATCATTTAAAGCTTGTGTTTCCTTATTTATTTTCATTTTGGATGATCTGTCCATTGGTGAAAGTGGGGTGTTAAAGTCCCCTACTATGATTGTGTTACTGTCAATTTCCCCTTTTATGGCTGTTAGTATTTGCCTTATGTATTGAGGTGCTCCTATTTTGGGTGTTTAAATATTTACAATTATTATATCTTCTTCTTAGATTGATCCCTTGATCATTATGTAGTATCCTTCTTTGTCTCTTGTAATAGTCTTTGTTTTAAAGTCTATTTTGTCTGATATGAGAATTGCTACCCCAGCTTTATCTTTATTTCCATTTGCATGGAATATCTTTTTCCATCCTCTCACTTTCAGTCTGTATGTGTCTCTAGGTCTGAAGTGGGTCTCTTGTAGACAGCATATATATGGGTCTTGGTTTTTTATCCATTCAGCCAGTCTGTATCTTTTCGTTGGAGCTTTTAATCCATTTACATTTAAGGAAATTATCGATATGTATGTTCCTGTTCCTATTTTCTTAATTGTTTTGGGTTTGTTGTTGTAGGTCTTTTCCTTCTCTTGTGTTTCCCGCCTAGAGAAGTTCCTTTAGCATTTGTTGTAAAGCTGGTTTGGTGGTGGTGAATTATCTTAGCTTTTGCTTGTCTGTAAAGGTTTTAATTTCTCCATCAAATCTGAATCAGATCCTTGCTGGGTAGAGTAATCTTCGTTGTAGGTTTTTCTCCTTCATCCCTTTAAATATGTCCTGCCACTCCCTTCTGGCTTGCAGAGTTTCTGCTGAAAGATCAGCTGTTAACCTGATGGGGATTCCCTTGTATGTTATTTGTTGTTTTCCCTTGCTGCTTTTAATATTTTTTCTTTGTATTTAATTTTTGATAGTTTGATTAATATGTGTCTTGGCATGTTTCCCCTTGGATTTTTCTTGTATGGGATGCTCTGTGCTTCCTGGACTTGATTAACTATTTCCTTTCCCATATTAGGGAAGTTTTCAACTGTAATCTCTTGAAATACTTTCTCAGTCTCTTTCTTTTTCTCTTCTTCTTCTGGGACCCCTATAATTCGAATATTGGTGCATTTAATGTCTTCCCAGAGATCTCTGACACTGTCCACAATTCTTTTCATTCTTTTTTCTTTATTCTGCTCTGCAGTAGTTATTTCCACTATTTTATCTTCCAGGTCACTTATCCGTTCTTCTGCCTCAGTTATTCTGCTATTGATCCCTTCTAGAGAATTTTTAATTTCATTTATTTTGTTGTTCATCACTGTTTTTTGCTCTTTACTTCTTCTAGGTCCTTGTTAAATGTTTTTTGTATTTTCTCCATTCTATTTCCAAGATTTTGGATCATCTTTCCTCTCATTATTCTGAATTCTTTTTCAGGTAGACTGCCTATTTCCTCTTCATTTGTTAGGTCTTGTGAGGTTTTGCCTTGCTCCTTCGTCTGCTATGTTTTTCTCTGTCTTCTCATTATGCTTAACTTACTGTGTTTGGGGTCTCCTTTTCACAGGCTGCAGGTTCATAGTTCCCGTTGTTTTTGGTGTCTGTCCCCAGTGGCTATGGTTGGTTCAGTGGGTTGTGTCAGCTTCCTGGTGGAGGGGACTAGTGCTTGTGTTCTGGTGGGTGAGGCTGGATCTTGTCTTTCTGGTGAGCAGGTGCACGTCTGGTGGTGTGTTTTGGGGTGTCTGCGACCTTATTATGATTTTAGGCAGACTCTCTGCTAATGGATGGGGTTGTGTTCCTGTCTTGCTAGGTGTTTGGCATAGGGTTTCCAGCACTATAGCTTGCTGGTCCTTGAGTGGACCTTGGTCTTGGCATTGAGATGCAGGTCTCTGGGAGATTTTCAGCATTTGATATTACATGGAGCTGGGAGGTCTCTTGTGGTCCAGTGTCCTGAACTTGGCTCTCCCACCTCAAAGGCATAGCCCTGACGCCTGGCTGGAGAACCAAGAGCCTGTTATCCACACAGCTCAGAATAAAAGGGAGAAAAAAAAGAAAGACAGAAAGAAGAAGATAAAATAAAATAAAATAAAATAAAATAAAGTAAAATAAAATAAGTTATAAAAATAAAGAATAATTATTAAAAAAATATTTTTACATAATAAAAAAAAAGTAAGAAAGGAGGAAAAAACAACCAACAAAAAAACAAATCCACCAATGATAACAACTGCTAAAAACTGTACTAAAAAAACAAAAAAAACAACAAAAAAAAAAACCGGACAGACAGAGCCCTAGGGCAAATGGTAAAAGCAAAGCTATACAGACAGATTCACACACAGAGGCATACACATACACACTCACAAAAAGAGAAAAAGGGAAATATATATATATATATCATTGCTCCCAAAGTCCACTGCCTCAATTTGGGATGATTCATTGTCTATTCAGGTATTCCACAGATGCAGTGTACATCAAGGTGATTGTGGAGATTTAATCCGCTGCTCTTGAGGCTGCTGGAAGAGATTTCCCTTTCTCTTCTTTGTTCACACAGCTCCCGGGGTTCAGCTTTGTATTTGGCCCCGCCTCTGCATGTAGGTCGCGTGAGGGCGTCTGTTCTTCGCTCAGACAGGGCAGGGTTAAAGGAGGCGCTGATTCAGGGGCTCTGGCTCACTCAGGCCAGGGGGAGGGAGGGGTACGGATGCGGGGTGAGCCTGCTGCGGCAGAGGCCAGCGTGACGTTGCAGCAGCTTGAGGCGCACCGTGTGTTCTCCCGGGGAAGTTGTCCCTGGATCACGGGACCCTGGCCGTGGCGGGCTGCACAGGCTCCCGGGAGGGGCGGTGTGGAGAGTGACCTGTGCTCGCACACAGGCTTCTTGGTGGTGGCAGCAGCAGCCTTAGCGTCTTGTGCCCGTCTCTGGGGTCCGCGCTGATCGCCGCGGCTCGCACCCGTCTCTGGAGCTCCTTTACGCGGCGCTCTGAATCCCCGTTCCTTGCACACCAGGAAACAAAGAGGCAAGAAAAAGTCTCTTGTCTCTTAGGCAGTTTCAGACCTTCTTCCGGACTCCCTCCTGGCTAGCTGTGGCACGCTAGCCCCTTCAGGCTGTGTTCACGCCGCCAACCCCAGTCCTCTCCCTGCGATCCGACCGAAGCCCGAGCTTCAGCTCCCAGCCCCACCCGCCCCGGCGGGTGAGCAGACAAGCCTCTCGGGCTGGTGAGTGCTGCTCGGCGCCGAGCCTCTGTGCGGGAATCTCTCTGCTTTGCCCTCCGCACCCCTGTGGCTGCGCTCTCCTCCGTGGCTCTGAAGCTTCCCCCCTCCACCACCCGCAGTCTCCACCTGCGAAGGGGCTTCCTAGTGTGTGGAAACCTTTCCTCCTTCACAGCTCCCTCCCACTAGTGCAGGTCCCGTCCCTATTGTTTTGTCTCTGTTTCTTCTTTTTTCTTTTACCCTATCCAGGTACGTGGGGAATTTCTTGACTTTTGGGAGGTCTGAGTTCTTCTGCCATCATTCAGTAGGTGTTCTGTAGGGGTTGTTCCACATGTAGATGTATTTCTGATGTATTTGTGGGGAGGAAGGTGATCTCCATGTCTTACTGTTCCGCCATCTTGAAGCTCCTCCGCTACTGGTAGTTCTTAAACCCATTCCAATAATTCATCAAGAAGAAGTCATCACTGTCTCTTCCCCTTCTTTACTGCCCCTGTCACTACCCACATTGGAATTGACTGCAAACTACAACACTCCATTCAGAGAATCAATGATTCTTTCTACACAATGGCCCTGGTGATCTCAAAATGTTAACATTTAAAATATTCATGTGCCTTCTCCAAAAACTGGTAACACTCTTCTGTTGAGCTACTGCAAATTTCCTTTTTTCAAAGTGTAGTTGATTTAAAATATTATATTAGTTTCAGGTATACAACATAGTGATTTGATATTTTTATAGATTACACATCATACAAAGTTATAATATCATTGACTATATTCCCTGTGCCATACATTACATCCCTGTGACATTTATTTTATAATTGGTAGTTTGTACCTTGTAAACCCCTTCATCTATTTCACCCATTCCCCCCCCCCACTCCCCCCCCCCCCACAGCTCCCTCCCCTCTGGTAACCTCTGGTTTGTTCTGTATACTTGTGAGTCTATTTCTGTTTTGATATTTGTTCATTTTGTTTTTTTCGGTTCCTACTGAAATTTTCTGAGTAAAGAATTGAAAGGTTGAAAATGGTGTTGGGTTCATTTGAATATCTAAAGGGTAAACTCCAGGATACATATCTGAAAACAAATATTCTCTGAGATTTGCAGAGTAAAGAAGTATAAATTAACATTTTTTTGCTGTGAGACAAAGAGTGAGAAAATGATGACTTTTCAAGGCCCCAGTCAACAACTAAGGCCTTGTGACTACAGTAAAGTACAGCATCTAAATTGAAGATTTTATAGAGTATTTTAATAATTTAAAACTGATTTTTGATGTATATATGAAAGAGAAAAACCAGATAAATTATAATACGAAGGCAGTAAGAATCAAATTAAATGGAAGAATACATAACATTTCTTTAAAAATACCATTATGATTGTTTGTAGTATTATATAATATGTTCCTAACTGTATAAAAGTATGATAGTTAATAAAAATAATAATGCACACAATCAAAACTGACTTAATTCAGTATTCTCTTTAGGAATAATAAACATTATTTGCTAAGTAGCTCATGTAATTTAAAATACAAGTTCAGAAAGGTTTAGGTTCTGTTAAAAAAAAGGCAAAACAAATACAAACACTTTTTATTCTTAGTATCCTGTGGCTAGCAGAATACCTTTGTGATCAAGCCAGTGATGTCAAGACAAATATCAGGGTTGGCTCTACGAAAGAAGTTTGAGAACCAAGAGAACTAAATCGAGGCCAGAAAATCAGTGTCTACATACTAAAGCTGATTTTCTGGAATATGTACTAGGAGGAGATCAACAAAACACACAAGGACGCTTGCTTTATGGGCCTAGTGGGGCAGTGGTTAGAAGTTGTGATGTCAGTTTATTCAGCCCTCCCTACTTGGATGGTTTTCTCCCACTGCTCATTCAAACCCTCCAACCAACTGAAGTCCTGCCCAGATTGTGCAGCCAGGAAGGTCTGCATTGTGACTTTCATGAACCTCTTCTTCCATAAAAAAATTAAAAATTATATTTCATGAATGCATGTTCTAATTATGTTTTAATAGATTCTATATTCACCTATTTGGCATCCATTCATCACAAAGTCAACATTATATTAACTGTATTTTCTTATTTTCTGTATTCTTGATGCTCTGGCATTTGGAAGCCTTACAGACCAAGGGAGAGACTGCTCCTCCCAGGGCTGGCTGATTCCTAAAAATAATAACTTGCCCAGAGAGCACACCTTTCAAATGCAAACCAACCAATTCTGAGTCTCTACACCCAACCACCTCCTTATCTCTTATACACCAAGACAATATTTTCCTTGTCCTAAATCATCCCAGGGCCAGGTGTCAGGCAACCAGAGACCACTCTTATGGCCCAAAGCCTGCAGGAATTATTGAAACAAGCCAATCCTAAACTGTTCACTCTACCCTGACTTGCCTTTCCCATAGAAACCCCAATAAAGGCTCTGACCTAGGCTGTCACCTTGCTCCTTTCTGCTTCCTTTCCAACACTGATGCTTTATACTGTGATCCTGCATGGTACACGGTGACCCCTCTCTGGGACCTGTGACTATAATCAACTTTTCCCAAGCCCCATTCTCATTTCCTCCTGTGGCCATGCTGTCGGTCTTTAGTCAACATTTACATTCTTAGAACACTGAGTTGGCACAAAGACAAATGTATTGATATTACACATTAAAAATTTTGTCACCAGTATATTTTTTTTCTCATATGAAAAGAAGTTTTAAAGTTTTGTAGGCTCCTAAGAGTATCATGAGCCCTTGACACTGGGTCTACAGTGCTTAGTAGGTAAGTTGGCCCTGCAGCCAGGGTCTGCCTGCCTGCTCTGGCTGACAACCTTGTAAAGCTCTTGAAAAACTGAGTTAGAAATAGACAGTGGTCAGTGCATATATAATAAGTAGAACTCTGACCCACAGTCTCTGCAGCAACCCTCACAGGAAGCCAGTCACAGCCTCTTCAGCAATTGGTCTGGAATGGTCAAGACTTGGTCAATGACTGTCATCTTCCCTATTTTTTTACCCTTGTTTCCAATTCCAAACCAACCAGAGAAAGCTAAATATGTTCCCCAAACCAATCACATAAGATGCCCCACTTCTAGTTAGCCTGCTTCCAACAGCTCCAGCACTGCCGTGCCAATGACTTCAATCACGGTATATCTAAAAGCTTCTCTTTCTTCCACTATAACGCTTTCCCACTCCTTTGCCTGCCTTTGAGTTTCTGTCAAATACAAGTTATGGTGACTCTGTTTGTTTTCATTTGGGTGGTCTCTGTTTATTTCTACACATCCCATTTTTCTTGGGGTTTTTAGTTAGGAGGCTTCCTTCTCACTAAATGCCACCTATCCTGTACATCTTCTAAGGAAATAGTTCATAATGTGCTTTCCAAGATAACAAGCAGATAATCTGATGAGTTAATCTATATGCATATAAAAATATAAGATTCATAAGTGCCTTTGCTTCTTTCTCAGATAGAATGCTTATATTGAAACCAGAAACTCTTGAATCTCATTTTCTAAAGCTTTTATTTATCCCAAGGAAATATGAATAAGATAGTGAATAGAGTTAAATGTAGGTGGCAGCCGCAGCACCAGCATTACCGGGGATCATGTTAGAAGTGTGCATTTTGGGGACCCACCCCAGACCTACTCCAAGTGATCCTGATGCAATCTGAAGTTTGAGAACCATTGCTCTAAACTATTTTATTGAACTTCCCTAAACCATTTTTTTAGGTTCTGAAGCTATGGGATAATTTGATTGATATTTCTGTGCTATTTAAAAAAAAAAAAGCATGCCATCTCATCAGTGCTGCCCAATCGTCCTTGAACCAAGCTCTTATTTACCAGAGGCTCTTTCATCCTTAATATAACTGTCTCCTTGGGGGTGGTATCTCACTAGTTCTCTGAGCATACACAGAAATGCCTGAGTCCTAGACTAAACACAGCTTACACTTGAGTTGGCTCCTCTGATATAAGTATTCATAGAAACAAACGTGTATGTGAAGACGTTTTAAAAGCATAAAGCTTTAAATTAATATAAATTAATTAATATTAATATAATTAATATTATAATAACAATTAATATTATTAATTAATATAATTAATATTAAATTAATTAATATAATTAATATTATAAGAACAGTATAGTAGTAATCCATCATTATTATGATTACTATAATCTTGGTGTGAGGACAGACTTTAAGATGGGCCCCACAGTCTTCACTTCCTGATATTCATGCTCTTGTATAATCCTCTCCTCTGTGACAGTAGAATATCAAAGATGATGGCATGTCACTCCCATGATGGTTACATTATTTAAGACTCTATCTTGCTAAAAGACCCACTAGATCAATCTCCCTTCACTGGCTTTGAAGAAGCAAGTTTCACATAGGTGTTCTATTGTAATAATTGTTACCTGCTTATGATTTGTGCACTTTCTCTCTGATGATATACTGCAATAAAATATTTTAAAATAAAACAGTGGTAAACATACTAACAGAAAGCAATGATTATCAGACATTAGAGCAGAGCTTCTAATATAGAAGACTTAGATCAAAACACATTGATACAATAAAAGGAACTTAGAGCAAACAAAGACAATGCAGTGAACAGAAGAAAATTTCAACAAAACTCCGTTAGTACGTTAGGAGGCAAAGTAGTATACAGCACTCACAAAATCGGAAGTCTAAAAAGTGAACTTTCAGAAATTAAAGATATTTTTCAATTTGAAAAGTCCTAGCAGGAAACTAAAAAAAAAAGTGGAAGATAAGTTTGAGAAAATATCTTCAAAATTAGAACAATAAAAAAGAAGCTGAAGAAAATGATAAAGATAAGCCATTTTTTCTATGATATCTAACATACAAGTTGGACTATTTCAAATCTCTTATTTGGGGGGGTCTATGGTTCTCCCCTTCTCATAAAGCAGGAAAGGTAATATGGAGAGACATATTAATTTTAAGCTGCCAAGAAAACCCTAAGGAAATTTGGGAAAGTCTTGACCAATCCACACTTCATTATTGAGCCCTGTGTCTTCACTGCCTATAGCCTGTTTTCTAAACTTCTCCAAGTTAAGTGTTGATTCTTAAATTTCACTCTGAAGTATTTCATGTGCTGAAATTTGCAACGACTCTCTATTTACTCAATTAAAAAAAACCCTGCAAAATCTATTTAAATTCATATATAATTGCCAAAGAGCTTCTGATGAGTCATTATTCCAAAAATACTTACGGTTGTAAGGCTTAAATGTTAGGAGCAAGAGTATAAAATCATATGCAAAGACAAATACCTTAATAAAGGATATCCAAGCCTCAGTTATTTCATCTGTAGGATGAGGACATCCTGACTCATGGCATCATCGCAAATATTAAGTGACATGGCACCATGATGGGCATCTAATAAGTGTTAGCTGTTGTTAATATCATCAGCATCATTATTTCATACTGAATCGAGCTGATATAATTCTATGTCAAAACAACAACAAAAAATCAACACTTTATCTGACAGAGGCTTATTTGGGTAACTGCTCAATTTCTGCTCTACTCTGCAAAAACTGAAAACTAACCCGCGTTACCTGTTTTGTAACTCACTGCTAGTTTGAATAACTCAGCTTGAAAATCACCTGCTGAATTAAGGAAATCTTAAAATCTGTGTTTTTATTTATGATTCATAGAGTTATAGCAGAATAGTTCCTCTCTTTTTTATTACTCCACTTGCACCAAATACAATGCACTTGTAAAGCTGAAATTAAACATATTCAATAAGAATCTTGAAGAATAGTGATGCTATTTAGGTCATGATTTAAATTATATGTGATTCACATAGATCCCTAGAATCGTTTTTTTTTTTTCTGGTCCCTAATAGATATATAAAATAATATACATAAAATATGAGTAAGTTAATGCATCTGGTATATGAAGTGGTATGTTAGGTATTCTACCAGGATCCTCGTGAATAATTTTTAAAGAGATTTCTTTCTCAAAGCCTCTGGGAACTGGGGGGAAAGGATAGAGGCTTAAACTGCAAACAGGGAGATTTAAATTAGTTATGAAGACAAATGCCTAGATGAGAGAATGATTTAACACAGAAATTTTTTGAGGAACTTTTCTGATTTAAATAATGCTGTTCCAGAGACTGGCGATTTCTTTATTCTGTTCCTCACTCTCTAACCCACCCTTTTGAGTCCTCCCAATACTAACCCAACTCATTCACTAATATTCTGGATGCCATCACCATGTCCTCTCCCATCTTTTTATACAAAGAAATGGTTCAAAACTCTGGTTTCTGTTACTAGCAGAGGACGTTGCTTGAGAACTTTTGAAACATATTCTTGGAATGGTTTAAGACCAAAGTCTGACAGTCGCATGACCAGCCAATGTCTTAGGGTCCCTCCTACCCAGGCAATCCCAGGCCATGTTCTTTTGGTTTTGTTTTGTTTTTAAAAGGAAGCCCTCAGAAGAGGGAAGACCCTTTTGTTGTCTAGATTCATGTAATTTTGCCATTTTGCCATCTGGTGGATTTACACTGTAATTGCAACCATTAGACACATTTACTAGTGGACAGAGGTGCAGACAATTTCACCATAGATTTTGAAAGAGGAAGTCTTGTGATTTTGATGAAACGGAGGCAGACATACGTAGTTGTCTCTCCCTGCTGTATCTACCTACTTTCCTATATAAGAAACTTAAGAACATCTAAGGAGAATCCTAATTAATGTTGACAGCACATATTTATGATTCCAAGAGTCCTAAAGGAAATCTTAAAAAACTGAAGAAGACAGATGTTACTATATAACTAGATGTTATGTAGACATTGATGTCTGATACTGTGTGTGTGTGTGTGTGTGCATGCACACGTGTGCAATGGATATTTTTGCATCAAGAAAACCTAGCTTGAGAAAGTGTTCTGGGGCAAATTGAATAATGAGCATACCCAGGAATATCCCCTTATGGATCCAAAAATGAATATTCATGTCAAAATCCCTGCTACCTGAGTTACGACTCTGACATATTTAGTAAGACACAGACATTATCTGTTTCTCAGCAGGGGCTCCTGAAAAGCCTAAGTTATGGTTAAAAAGGAAGCTTAACTAACCTGGGCTTGTGCCTTAGAAATTCATGGATTAAAAGCAATCTTTTGTTTCCCATTATTAGCTGAGGTGTAATGTCATAGAAATAGTCTAGGCCATTTGAATAGAGTAAATTAGAAATCCCCATTATCTCCTGGTGTCTTATAATTTTAAGGCTCTGTTCATGGGGCTTAATGACTATATACAGAGTGAAAAATGTAGCTTTGAAGCCTGGAATTCCTCTGGGCTTCTTCAAAATGATTCCTTCTTTTAACCTGTGAAGAATCCCTCATTAACAGGGGCCATCCTTCAACACCACCTGCAGTGCCTAAAATTCCACCATTTTCAATTTAAAACATTTAGTTTGTCTGGGAGGATGTAATGTGTGCCTGGGTATATGTGTGTCTTGGAAGCAGGGAGGGAAGGGAGAAACATTAAGGATAAACTTGCTAATTTGTTCTCTAACTTGCAAATGACTGGTTATGATGGTTGAAATGACCCATGAGCATGAGATCATGGGTGGTACCTCCCATTTGCGTGCTCAAATATTGCTACCTACATAGGCTACTATTGGTTTTTACATCTGAAAAATAATTTATGCCTGAATTACATTTCTTGTTCTTAATGTTTTGTTCCAAGAAATATGTATTTTCATTTGTTCAAGAGAGTGGTTTTAAGAGGAACAATTGACAAGTGTGCATGCTTTTTGGGTGGTGCCCAAATTGTCTGTCTTTGACATTGCCCTCTGAATTAATGCAGTATTCAGGCCTGCTGACTACAGAGACACTTGACTCTCATTTTCCAGGCCAGTACTTGTGGCCCACAGGGATGAAAGTGCTAGTGATTGAATGCATCAGGTTCTATCATATGCTTTGCTCTGGAATTAGTGATCTTTTTTCATTTATTTTCCAACTTTGGCTTGTATCAGATGATTAATTTTTATTTTTCCGGGCTATGGGACCCTGTATAGTTTTGTCTGCTCAGAGTACCTGCCACCTTCTGAGACCAAGAGAGCATTTTTTTCTTTAACATCTTTATTGGAGTATAATTGCTTTACAATGGTGTGTTAGTTTCTGCTTTATAACAAAGTGAATCAGCTATACATATACATACATCCCCATATCTCCTCCCTCTTGTGTCTCCCTCCCACCCTCCCTATCCCACCCCTCTAGGTGGTCACAAAGCACCGAGCTGATCTCCCTGTGCTATGTGGCTGCTTCCCACTAGCTATCTATTTTAAGTTTGGTAGTGTATATATGTCCATGCCACGCTCTCATTTTGTCCCAGCTTACCCTTCCCCCTCCCCGTGTCCTCAAGTCCATTCTCTACATCTGCGTCTCTATTCCTGTCCTGCCCTTAAGTACTTCAGAACCATTTTTTTCTTTTTTAGATTCCATATATATATGTTAGCATACAGTATTTGGTTTTCTCTTTCTGACTTACGTCACTCTGTATGACAGACTCTAGGTCCATCCACCTCACTACAAATAACTCAGTTTCATTTCTTTTTATGGCTGAGTAATATTCCATTGTATATATGTGCCACATCTTCTTTATCCATTCATCTGTTGATGGACACTTAGGTTGCATCCATGTCCTGGCTATTGTAAATAGAGCTGCAATGAACACTGTGGTACATGACTCTTTTTGAATTATGGTTTTTTCAGGGTATATGCCCAGTAGTGGGATTGCTGGGTCGTATGGTAGTTCTAGTTTCAGTTTTTTAAGGAACTTCCATACTGTTCTCCATAGTGGCTGTATCAATTTACATTCCCACCAACAGTGCAAGAGGGTTCCCTTTTCTCCACACCCTCTCCAGCATTTATTGTTTCTAGATTTTTTGATGATGGCCATTCTGACTGGTGTGAGGTGATACATCACTGTGGTTTTGATTTGCATTTCTCTAATGATTAGTGATGTTGAGCATCCTTTCGTGTGTTTGTTGGCAATCTGTATATCTTCTTTAGAGAAATGTCTGTTTAGATCTTCTGCCCATTTTTAGATTGGGTTGTTTGTTTCTTTGATATTGAGCTGCATGAGTAGCTTGTAAATTTTGGAGATTAATCCTTTGTCAGTTGCTTCATTTGCAAATATTTTCTCCCATTCTGAGCGTTGTCTTTTCCCCTTGTTTATGGTTTCCTTTGCTGTGCAAAAGGTTTTAAGTTTCATTAGGTCCCATTTGTTTATTTTTGTTTTTATTTCCATTACTCTAGGAGGTGGGTCAAAAAGGATATTGCTGTGATTTATGTCGTAGAGTGTTCTGCCTATGTTTTCCTCTGAGTTTTATAGTACCTGGTCTTACATTTAAGTCTTTAATCTATTTTGAGTTTATTTTTGTATATGGTGTTAGAGAGTGTTCTAATTTCATTCTTTTACATGTAGCTGTCCAGTTCTCCCAGCACCAGTTATTGAAGAGGCTGTCTCTTCGCCATTGTATATTCTTGCCTCCTTTATGAAAAATAAGGTGATCATATGTGCGTGGGTTTATCTCTGGGCTTTCTATCCTGTTCCATTGACCTATATGTCTGTTTTTGTGCCAGTACCATACTGTCGTAATTACTGTAGCTTTGTAGTATAGTCTGAAGTCTGGGAGCCTGATTCCTCCAGCTCCATGTTTCTTCCTCACGATTGCTTGGGATATTCAGGGTCTTTTGTGTTTCCATACAAACTGTGAAAATTTTGGTTCTAGTTCTGTGAAAAATGTCATTGGTAGTTTGATAGGGATTGCATTGAATCTGTAGATAGCTTTGGGTAGTATAGTCATTTTCACAATGTTGATTCTTCCAATCCAAGAACATGTTATATCTCTCCATCTGTTTGTATCATGTTTAATTTCTTTCTTCAGTGTCTTATAGTTTTCTGCATACAGGTCTTTTGTCTCCTTAGGTAGGTTTATTCCTAGATATTTTATTCTTTTTGTTGCAATGGTAAATGGGAGTGTTTCCTTAATTTTCCTTACAGATTTTTCATCATTAGTGTATAGGAATACAAGAGATTTCTGTGCATTAATTTTGTATCCTGCTACTTTACCAAATTCATTGATTAGCTCTAGTAGTTTTCTGGTAGCATCTTTAGGATTGTCTATGTATAGTCTCATATCATCTGCAAACAGTGACAGCTTTACTTCTTCTTTTCCGATTTGGATTCCTTTTATTTGTTTTTCTTCTCTGATTGCTGTAGCTAAAACTTCCAAAGCTATGTTGAATAATATTGGTGAGAGTGGACAACCTTGTCTTGTTCCTGATCTTATAGGAAATTGTTTCAGTTTTTCACCATTGAGAATGATGTTCGCTGTGCGTTTGTCATATATAGCCTTTATAATGTTGAGGAACATTCCCTCTATGCCTACTTTCTAGAGGGTTTTTGTCATAAATGGGTGTTGAATTTTGTCAAAAGCTTTTTCTGCATCTATTGAGATGATCATATGGTTTTTCTCCTTCAATTTGTTAATATGGTTTATGACATTGATTGATTTCAATATATTTAAAGAATCCTTCCATTCCTGGGATAAATCCCACTTGGTCATGGTGTATGACCCTTTTAATGTGCTGTTGGATTCTGTTTGCTAGTATTTTGTTGAGGATTTTTGCATGTATGTTCATCAGTGATATTGGCCTGTAGTTTTCTTTCTTTGTGACATCTTTGTCTGGTTTTGGTATCAGGGTGATGGTGGCTTTGTAGAATGAGTTTTGGAGTATTCCTCCCTCTGCTATATTTTGGAAGAGTTTGAGAAGGATAGGTGTTAGCTCTTCTCTAAATGTTAGATAGAATTTGCCTGTGAAGCCATCTGGTCCTGGGCTTTTGTTTGTTGGAAGATTTTTCATCACAGTTTCAATTTCAGCACTTGTGATTTGTCTGTTTATGTTTCCTGTTTCTTCTGGTTCAGTTTCAGAAGGCTGTGCTTTTCTAAGAATTTGTCCATTTCTTCCAGGTTGTCCATTTTATTGGCATACAGGTGCTTGTAGTAATCTCTCATGATCCTTTGTATTTCTGCAGTGTCAGTTGTTACTTCTCCTTTTTCATTTCTAATTCTACTGATTTGAGTCTTCTCCCTTTTTTTCTTGATGTGTCTGGCTAATGGTTTATCAATTTTGTTTATCTTCTCAAAGAACCAGCTTTTAGTTTTATTGATCTTTGCTATTTCCTTTATTTCTTTTTCATTTATTTCTGATCTGATCTTTATGATTTCTTTCTTTCTGCTAACTTTGGGGGTTTTTTGTTCTTCTTTCTCTAATTGCTTTTCGTGTAAGGTTAGATTGTTTATTTGAGATGTTTGTTGTGTCTTGAGGTAGCATTATATTGCTATAAAGTTCCCTCTTAGAACTGCTTTTGCTGCATCCCATAGGTTTTGGGTCGTCGTGTTTTCATGGTCATTTGTTTCTAGGTAGTTTTTGATTTCCTCTTTGATTTCTTCAGTGATCTCTTGGTTATTTAGTAGTGTATTGTTTAGGGTCAATGTGTTTGTATTTTTACATATTTTTTTCCTGTAATTGATGCCTAGTCTCATAATGTTGTGGTTGGAAAAGATACTCAATACGATTTCAATTTTTGTAAATTTACCAAGGCTTCATTTGTGACCCAAGGTATGATCTATACTGGAGAATGTTCCATGAGCACTTGAGAAGAAAATGTATTCTGTTGTTTTTGGATGGAATGTCCTATAAACATCAATTAAGTCCATCTTGTTTAATGTAACATTTAAAGCTTGTGTTTCCTTATTTATTTTCATTTTTCATGATCAGTCCATTGGTGAAAGTGGGGTGTTAAAGTCCCCTACTTTGATTGTGTTACTGTCAATTTCCCCTTTTATGGCTGTTAGCATTTGCCTTATGTATTGAGGTGCCCCTATGTTGGGTGCATAAATACTTACAATTGTTATATCTTCTTCTTGGGTGGATCCCTTGATCATTATGTAGTATCCTTCTTTGTCTCTTATAATAGTCTTTATTCTAAAGTCTATTTTGTATGATATGAGAATTGCTACTCCAGCTTTCTTTTGATTTCCATTTGCATGGAATATCTTTTTCCATCCCCTCACTTTCAGCCTGTATGTGTCCCTAGGTCTGAAGTGGGTCTCTTGTAGACAGCCTATATACGGGTCTTGTTTTTGTATCCATTCAGCCAGTCTATGTCTTTTGGTTGGAGCATTTAATCCATTTACATTTAAGGTAATTATTGATATGTATGTTCCTATTACAATTTTCTTAATTGTTTTGGGTTTGTTATTGTAAGTCTTTTCCTTCTCTTGTGTTTCCTGCCCAGAGAAGTTCCTTTAGCATTTGTTGTAAAGCTGGTTTGGTTGTGCCGGATTCTCTTAGCTTTTGTTTGTCTGTAAAGGTTTTAATTTCTCTGTCGAATCTGAATGTGATTCTTGCTGGGTAGAGTAATCTTGCTTGTAGGTTTTTCCCTTTCATCACTTTAAATATGTCCTGCCACTCCCTTCTGGCTTGCAGAGTTTCTGCTGAAAGATCAGCTGTTAACCTTGTGGGGTTCCCTTGTATTTTATTTGTTGTTTTTCCCTTGCTGCTTTTAACATTTTTTTCTTTGTATTTAATTTTTGATAGTTTGATTAGTATGTGTCTTGGCATGTTTCTCCTTAGATTTATCCTGTATGGGACTCTCTGTGTGTCCTGTACTTGATTGGCTATTTCCTTTCCCATATTATGGAAGTTTTCAACTATAATCTCTTCAAATATTTTCTCAGACCCTTTCTTTTTCTCTTCTTCTTCTGGGACCCATGTAATTCCAATGTTGGTGCTTTTAGTGTTGTCCCAGAGGGCTCGGAGATTGTCTTCAATTCTTTTCATTTTTTTTTTTCTTTATTTTGCTCTGTGGTAGTTATTTCCACTATTTTATCTTCCAGGTCACTTATCTGTTCTTCTGCCTCAGTTATTCTGCTATTGTTTCCTTCTAGAGAATTTTTCATTTCATTTATTGTGTTGTTCATCATTGTTTGTTTGCTCTTTAGTTCTTCTAGGTCCTTGTTAAACGTTTCTTGTGTTTTCTCCATTTTATTTCTAAGATTTTGCATCATCTTTACCATGATTACTCTGAATTCTTTTTCAGGTAGACTGCCTATTTCCTCTTCATTTGTTTGGTCCGATGGGTTTTTACATTGCTCCTTCATCTGCTGTGTGTTTCTCTATCTTCTCATTTTGCTTTACTTACAGTGTTTGGGCTCTGCTTTTCACAGCCTGCAGGTTTGTAGTTCCCGTTGTTTTTGTTGTCTGCCCCCAGTGGCTAAGGTTGGTTCAGTGGGTTGTGTAGGCTTCCTGGTGGAGGGGACTGGTGCCTGTGTTCTGGTGGATGAGGCTGGATCTTGTCTTTTTGGTGGGCAGGACTGCATCCGGTGGTGTGTTTTGGGGTGTCTGTGACCTTATTATGATTTTAGGCAGCCTCTGTGCTAATGGGCTGGGTTGTGTTCCTGTCTTACTAGTTGTTTGGCATAGGGTGTGCAGCACTGTAGCTTGCTGGTCATTGAGTGGAGCTGGGTCTTAGTGTTGAGATGGGACAGCTTTCACTGTTTGATATTACGTGGAGCCAGGAGGTCTCTGGTGGACCAATGTCCTGAGCTCAGCTCTCCCTCCTCAGAGGCACAGGCCTCACGTGCGCCCAGAGCACCAAGACCCTGTCAGCCACACCGCTGCTGCTGTAAGGGCATTTCCGAAACGAGCCTGGCTCCAGGGGGAGGAGGGAGGGGCAGGCTCGAGATGTGGCCTGGAGGGCAGAACAGACTGGCGGTGCCAGGTGAGGGCGGGCACCCATGGAGGGGGTTGGGGAGAGGAGAGGGAGGGTGGCTGCTCCGTGGGATGGTGCAAGGGCGCCGGGAGTGTCCCAGACTAGGGAGCGGTGACCAGGAGGAAGTGGGTCCAATAGAGCATTTTCTGAGAAAATACTCCTCTCTCTTACCCTCTACCTCTAAGCCAACCAGGATGAGCAAAATGGCGGCCCCCGTGTTCTTACAGCCTTCATATGAGGCTGTAGTTGATGGTGCAAAGATATGCACCTGGCCCAGTAGGACCAATCATAGCTGATCCCTGGAATGTTTGAGCTTGGGAAGCTGGAGAGAATGTAAATCAGTCCCTTTCTGGTGATGGCCTCTGTGGGAAGTCACGCTTGGGAACTATCAACCACTGTATTCTCTAGCACATGAAGGAAATCAGTTTGCAGTAGGACAATGTGTGGTTGATCTCTCGAAAAAGCAGAGATGAAATTTTTTCAGGATTTCAGTGGATCTTGAAGTAACTTACTTCCCTGCTGTTACAAAATATACCTCCAATATATTTCCTCTATAGCCTTCAAATATATTTTTTCTTCTGTGTAACAATTTGGGTTGATGTCACTTGGAGCTGAGAGTCCCAACTGACACATAGAGTTCTCCCCAAGTATGGTGTGTCTCTACTCCAGGAGTTTTCTACACACGTACATTGCACAAAAGTCTCTGCAAGTCTATGGCGTCTGACCATAGGTGTACAATCCTCTTGTTTTCTCCCAAGAAGGCTAAAGAAGGCATAAGAAATTTGGCATGAGAGTACAGGCAAAGCAGAAAGGAAGTGGCTACATAAAACCAGCTTTGAGGACATTGGACAGGACTAGTTTCCTTTGGACTTCCCAAAGCCTAACTGTGCTATGATAATCAGTCCTAGTGTCCCTGCAGGATCTCTTGCCTAAACCTACTTAAGAATGCAGCCTGTTTCTCAGAATGATTGTGTGTATTCAGTACCTTTAATTATTGAAAGTTTATTTTTATTTGCTCAGTAGGTTTAAGCATAAGCCTTACTAGGATTTGGCTTCTCATCTGACAGAAATGCCACCTAGCTCAGGGGGATCCAGAATAATTCTTATTTGACATCTATGGTGGAATCAAAATGTAGATTCACAGTGAAGCTGTGCAAGTATTTGATTTATTTGTATTAAAATCAAATTAAGCCCCAATTACTCACTTCAACGTTTACAACTAAATACTGTGATTTCATTGTTATTGATGACAACTCAATACCTTCCCAAGGAAAGACTGCATTAGATAAAAAGGATAGTTGACCTTCTCAGTATAAACAATTCAGTTAGTGGCAAAGTATATTCTTTAATTAGGAAAAATGCAACAAAGTAGTCCTGAGAGTCCTGTGCAATGAGGGAATTGACTATTTCTAGGAATTTATAAGAACGTCTCATTATAGAAACCATTGTAGAAACAAATGGATCAGGTGAAACAAGTGCATTCACATGCACTTTCTCCACTCACCAAAGGTTGCCCCAAGCTCATGTTTCTCACCAGCTGCTTAATTGCTTCTTCTGAGAGCCTCTGCAGGGAGCCCCAGGCTTAGAAAGGACAGTGGACCTTGATGTCAACAGATTCTTCACAGTGAGATTTCTTTCCCAAGTATTCTGATAGTTGGAGTCCATTTTGTCCCTGACACTTTTAGCAAATGCAGGTTTGGCTGCCCACTGCTCAAAAGCCAGTATTCAAGAGATGAGTGCTGGTAGGAAAGGAAAGCTAGCTTTATTCAAGAGGCCAGCAACCTAGGGAGAGCATAGACTCATGTCCAAAAGCCAACTCCCAGATGCTGATCAGGGGGCACGAGCTTTCAAAGGGGAGTTTCAGGGGTGCACAGGAGGAGGGAGGGGGCTATGTGCAGAATAGAACAGTCAGCTCGGACAGTCATCTTCAAATTGGTTGTGCGGTGGTCTGATCAGCATCATCTTGTTTGTTTTAAGTGCAGTTAATCTTTAATTCCAGGGTTGGTTTGTTCCCATTCCCTTGAGGCCAGTGCTTGGAATTGTGTAAGATGGAACAGCTTATGTTATGGCTATAGTCTGGTCATCATTCAGTTAACTTCTTCCACCTAGTGGGAGTTTTATTTTTCTTATTTACTTTTTATTTTTTTTAATAGATCTTTATTGGAGTATACTTGCTTCACAATACTGTTTTAGTTTCTGTTGCACAACAAAGCAAATCAGCCATATACATACACAGGTCCTCATATCCCCTCCCTCTTGAGTCTCTCTCCCATCCTCCCTCTCCCACCCTTCTAAGTTGTCACAAAGCACCAAGCCATCTCCCTGTGCTATGCTGCTGCTTCCCACCAGCCAACTATTTTACATTCGGTAGTGTATGTATGTTGATGCTACTCTCACTCTGCCCCAGCTTCCCCCTCCCATCCCATGTCCTCAAGTCCATTTTCTATGTCTGCCTCTTTATGCCTGCCCCGCAACTAGGTTCATCAGTACCATTTTTTTTTTTTTTTAGATTCCATATATATGCGTTAGCATACAGTATTTGTTTTTCTCTTTCTGACTTACTTCACTCTGTATGACAGACTCTAGGTCCATCCACCTCACTACAAATAACTCAGTTTCATTTCTTTTTATGGCTGAGTAATAGTCCATTGTATATATGTGCCACATCTTCTTTATCCATTCATCTGTCAATGGACATTTATGTTGGTTCCAGGTCGTAGCTATTGTAAATAGTGCTGCAGTGAATATCGTGGTACATGTCTCTTTTTGAATTATGGTTTTTTCAGGGTATATGCCCAGTAGTGGTATTGCTGGGTCGTATGGTAGTTCTATTTTTAGTTTTTTAAGGAACCTCCATACTGCTTTCAATATTGGTTGTATCAATTTACATTCCCACCAACAGTGTAGCAGGGTTTCCTTGTCATCACACCCTTTCCAGAATTTATTGTTCGTAGATTTTTTGATAATGGCCATTCTGACTGATGTGAGGTGGTACCTCATTGTAGTTTTCATTTGCATTTCTCTAATAATTAGTGATGTTGAGCATCTTTCCATGTGGCTCTTGGCCATCTGTATGTCTTCCTTGGTTAAATGTCTATTTAGGTCTTCCGCCCATTTTTTAACTGGATTGTTTGTTTTTTTGATGTTCAGCTCCATGAGCTGTTTGTCTGTTTTGGAGATTGTTTCAAATCCTTTCTCTGTTGTTTCATTTGCAAATATTTTCTCCCATTCTAAGGGTTGTCTTTTTGTTTTGTTTATGGTTTCCTTTGCTGTGCAAAAGCTTTTAAGTTTCATTAGGTCCCATTTGTCTATTTTTGGTTTTATTTCCATTACTCTAGGGGGTGGGTCAAAAAAGATCTTCCTGTGGTTTATGTCAAAGAATGTTTTTCCTAAGTTTTCCTCTAAGAGTTTTATAGTGTCTGGTCTTACATTTAAGTCTTTAATCCATTTTGAGTTTATTTTTGTGTATGGTGTTAGGGAGTGTTGTAATTTCATTCCTTTACATGTAGCTGTCCAGTTTTCCCAGCACCACTTACTGAAGAGGCTGTCTTTTCTCCATTGTATATTCTTGCCTCCTTTATGAAAAATAAGGTGACCATTTGTGTGTGGATTTATATCTGGGCTTTCTATCCTGTTCCATTGATCTATATTTCTGTTTTTGTGCCAAGACCATACTGTCTTAATTACTGTAACTTTATGGTAGAATTTGAAGTCAGGGACCATGATTCCTCCACTCTGTTTTTCTTTCTCAAGATTGCTTTGGCTATTCGGGGTCTTTTGTGTTTCCATACAAATTGTAAGATTTTTTATTCTAATTCTGTGAAGAATGCCATTGGTAGTTTGATAGGGATTTCATTGAATCTGTAGATTGCTTTGGGTAGTGTAGTCATTTTCACAATATTGATTCTTCCAATCCAAGAACATGGTATATTTCTCCATCTGTTTATGTCTTCTTTGATTTCTTCATCAGTGTTTTATAATTTTCTGAGTACAAGTCCTTTGCCTCCTTAGGCAGGTTTATTCCTAGGTATTTTATTATTTTTGTTGCAGTGGTAAATGGGAGTGTTTCCTTAATTTCTCTTTCTGATTTTTCGTTATTGGTGTATAGGAAGACCAGAGATTTCTGAGCATTAATTTTTTATCCTGCAACCCTTACCGAATTCATTGATTAGTTCTAGTAATCAATGTAATCAACTAGTAATCTAGTAATCAACTAGTAATCTAGTTTTCTGGTGGCATCTTTAGGATTTTCTATGTATAGTATCATGTCATCAGCAAACAGGCACAGTTTTACTTCTTCTTTTCCAATTTGTATTCCTTTTATTTCTGTTTTCTTCTCTGATTGCTGTGGCTAGGACTTCCAAAACTATGTTGAATAAGAGTGGTGAGAGTAGAAATCCTTGTCTTGTTCCTGATCTTAGTGGAAATGTTTTCAGTTTTTCACCATTGAGTATGATGCTTGCTGTGGGTTTGTTATATATGGCCTTTATTATGTTGAGATAGTTTCCCTCTATGCCCATTTTCCAGAGCGTTTTTATCATATATGGGTGTTGAATTTTGTCAAAACTTTCTTGCATCTCTTGAGATGGTCGTATGGTTTTTGGTCCTTAATTTGTTAATGTGGTGTATAACATTGATTGATTTGCATATATTGAATAATCCTTGCATGCCTGGGATAAATTCCACTTGATCATGGGGTATGATCCTTTTAATGTGCCATTGGATTCTGTTTGCTAATATTTTGTTGAGAATTTTTGCATCTATGTTCATCAGTGATATTGGTCTATAATTTTCTTTTTTGGGTTATCTTTTTCTGATTTTGGTGTCAGGGTGGTGGTGCCTTCATAGAATGAGTTTGGGAGTATTCCTCCCTCTGCAATTCTTTGGAAGAGTTTGAGAAGGATGGGTGTTAGCTCTTCTCTAAATGTTTGATAGAATTCACCTGTGAGGCCATCTGGTCCTGGACTTTTGTTTATTGGAAGATTTTAATTATGGTTTCAATTTCATTACTTGTGATAGGTCTGTTTATATTTTCTAATTCTTCCTGGTTCAGTCTTGGCAATTTGTACCTTTCCAAGAATTTGTCCATTTCTTCATGGTTGTCCACTTTATTGGCATACAGTTGTTTGTAGTAGTCTCTTACAATCCATTGTATTTCTGCTGTGATGTTTTTCTGTATTTCATTTGTGATTTTTACTTTTTCATTTCTAAGTTTATTGATTTGCGTCCTCTCCCTTTTCTTCTTGATGAGTCTGGCTAAGGGTTTATCAATTTTGTTTATCTTCTCAAAGAACCAGATTTTAGTTTTATTGATCTTTGCTATTGTTTTCTTCATTTCTATTTCATTTATTTCTGCTCTGACCTTTATGGTTTCTGTCCTTCAACTGACTTTGGATTTTCTTTGTTCTTGTTTCTCTAGTTGTTTTAAATGTAGGGTTAGATTGTTTATTTGAGATTTTTCTTGTTTCTTGAGATGAGATTTAATTGCTGTAAACTTCCCTCTTACAACTGCTTTTGCTCTGTCCCATAGGTTTTGGGTCATTGTGTTTTCTCTGTCATTTGTTTCTATGTATTTTTTTATTTCTTCTTTGATTTCTTCAATGATCTCTTGGTTATTTAGTAGTGCACCCTTTAGCCTCCATGTATTTGTATTTTTTACAGTTTTTTCCTGTAATTGATTTCCAGTCTCATAGTGTTGTGGTCAGAAAAGATGTTGATATGATTTCCATTTTCTTAAATTTTCCAAGGCTTGATTTGTGACCCCACTTGTGATCTATCCTGGAGAATATTCCATGTGCACCTGAAAAGAAAGTGTATTCTGCCACCTTTGGGTGGAATGTTCCAGAAATATCAATTAGATATATCTGGTCTCTTGTGTCATTTAAAGCTTGTGTTTCCTTATTTATTTTCTGTTTGGATGATCTGTCCATTGGTGTAAGTAGGGTGTTAAAGTCCCCTACTATGATTGTGTTACTCTCAGTTTCTCCTTTCATGGTTGTTACCATTTGCCTTATGTATTGAGGTGCTCCTATGTTGGGTGCATAAATGTTTATAATTGTTATATCTTCTTGGATTTATCCCTTGTTCATTATGTAGTGTCCTTCTTTGTCTCTTGTAATAGTCTTTATTTTAAAGTCTATTTTGTCTGATATGAGAATTGCTACTCCAGCTTTCTTTTGATTTCCATTTGCATGGAATATCTTTTTCTATCCCTTCACTTTCAGTCTGTATGTGTCCCTAGGTCTGAAGTGGGTCTCTTGAAGACAGCATATATATGGGTCTTGTGTTTCTTTTGTTTTTTTTTAAAACATCTTTATTGGAGTATAATTGCTTTACAATGGTATGTTAGTTTCTGCTTTCTAACATAGTGAATCAGGTATACATATACATATGTCCCCATATCTCTTTCCTCTTGCATCTCCCTCCCTCCCACCTATCCCACCCCTCTAGGTGGTCACAAAGCACAGAGCTGATCTCCCTGTGGTATGCGGCTGCTTCCCACTAGCTATCTATTTTAAGTTTGGTAGTGTATATATGTCCATGCCACTCTCTCATTTTGTCCCAGCTTACCCTTCCCCCTCCCTGTATCCTCAAGTCCATTCTCTAGTAGGTCTGTGTCTTTATTCCCGTCTTGCCCCTATGTTCTTCATGACCATTTTTTTTCTTTCTTTTTTTTTTTTTAGATTCCATATATATGTGTTAGCATACGGTATTTGTTTTTCCCTTTCTGACTTACTTCACTCTGTTTGACAGACTCTAGATCCATCCACCTCACTACAGATAACTCAATTTCGTTTCTTTTTATGGCTGAATAATATTCCATTGTATATATGTGCCACATCTTCTTTATCCATTCATCTGTCGATGGACACTTAGGTTGCATCCATGTCCTGGCTATTGTAAATAGACCTGCAATGAACATTGTGGTACATGACTCTTTTTTGAATTATGGTTTTCTCAGGGTATATGCCCAGTAGTGGGATTGCTGGGTCGTATGGTAGTTCTAGTTTCAGTTTTTAAAGGAACATCCATACTATTCTCCATAGTGGCTGTATCAATTTACATTCCCACCAACAGTGCAAGAAGGTTCCCTTTTCTCCACACCCTCTCCAGCATTTATTGTTTGTAGATATTTTGATGACGGCCATTCTGACCGGTGTGAGATGATATCTCATTGTAGTTTTGGTTTGCATTTCTCTAATGATTAGTGATGTTGAGCATTCTTTTATGTGTTTGTTGGAAATCTGTATATCTTCTTTGGAGCAATGTCTATTTAGGTCTTCTGCCCATTTTTGGATTGGGTTTTTTGTTTTTTGATATTGAGCTGCATGAGCTGCTTGTAAATTTTGGAGATTAATCCTTTGTCAGTTGCTTCATTTGCAAATGTTTTCTCCCATTCTGAGGGTTGTCTTTTCATCTTGTTTATGGTTTCCTTTGCTGTGCATAAGCTTTTTTTTTTTTTTTAAGATTTATTTTTTATTGATTAATTGATTGATTGATTGATTGCTATGTTGGGTCTTCATTTCTGTGCTAGGGCTTTCTCTAGTTGTGGCAAGCGGGGGCCACTCTTCATCACGGTGCGCGGGCCTCTCACCATCGCGGCCCCTCTCGTTGTGGAGCACAGGCTCCAGACACGCAGGTTCAGTAATTGTGGCTCACGGGCCCAGCCGCTCTGCGGCATGTGGGATCTTCCCAGACCAGGGCTCGAACCCGTGTCCCCTGCATTAGCAGGCAGATTCTCAACCACTGCGCCACCAGGGAAGCCCTGTGCATAAGCTTTTAAGTTTCAATAGGTCCCATTTGTTTATTTTTGTTTTTATTTCCATTTCTGTAGGAAGTGGGTCAAAAAAGATCTTGCTGTGATTTATGTCATAGAATGCTCTGCCTATGTTTTCCTCTACGAGTTTGATAGTGTCTGGCCTAATATTTAGGTCTTTAATCCATTTTGAGTTTATATTTGTGTATGGTGTTAGGGAGTGTTCTAATTTCATTCTTTTACATGTAGCTGTCCAGTTTTCCCAGCACCACTTATTGAAGAGGCTGTCTTTTCTCCACTGTATATTCGTGCCTCCTTTATCAAAGATACGGTGACCATATGTGTGTGGGTTTACCTCTGGGCTTTCTGTCCTGTTTCATTGATCTACATTTCTGTTTTTGTGCCAGTACCATACTGTCTTGATTACTGTAGCTTTGTAGTATAGTCTGAAGTCTGGGATTCTGATTCCTCCAGTTCCGTTTTTCTTTCTCAAGATTGCGTTGGCTATTCGGGGTCTTTTGTATTTCCATACAAATTATGAAAATTTTTGTTCTAGTTCTGTGAAAAATGCCAGTGGTAGTTTGATAGGGATTGCACTGAATCTGTAGATTGCTTTGGGTAGTATAGTCATGTTCACAATATTGATTCTTCCAATCCAAGAACATGGTATATCTCTCCATCTGTTTCTATCATCTTTAATTTCTTTCAGCAGTGTCTTATAGTTTTCTGTATACAGGTCTTGTGTCTCCTTAGGTAGGTTTATACCTAGGTATTTTATTCTTTTTGTTGCAGTGATAAATGGGAGTGTTTCCTTAATTTCACTTTCAGATTTTTTTATCATTAGTGTATAGGAATGCAAGAGATTTCTGTGCATTAATTTTGTATCCTGCTACTTTACCAAATTCATTGATTAGATCTAGCAGTTTTCTGGTATCATCTTTCGGATTCTCTATGTATATTATCATGTCATCTGCAAACAGTGACAGCTTTACTTCTTTTCCAATTTGGATTCCTTTTATTTCTTTTTCTTCTCTGATTGCTGTGGCTCAAACTTCCAAAATTATGTTGAATAATAGTGGTGAGAGTTGGCAACCTTGTCTTGTTCCTGATCTTATAGGAAATGGTTTCAGTTTTTCACCATTGAGAATGATGTCGGCTGTGGGTTTGTCATATATGGCCTTTATTACATTGAGGAACTTTCCCTCTATGCCTACTTTCTGGAGGATTTTTATCATAAATGGGTGTTGAATTTGTTGAAAGCTTTCTCTGCATCTATTGAGATGATCATATGGTTTTTCTCCTTCAATTTGTTAATATGGTGTATCACATTGATTGATTTACATACATTGAAGAATCCTAGCATTCCTGGGATAAACCCCACTTGATCATGGTGTATGATCCTTTTCATGTGCTGTTGGATTCTGTTTGCTAGTATTTTGTTGAGGATTTTTGCTTCTATGTTCATCAGTGATATTGGCCTGTAGTTTTCTTTCTTGGCGACATCTTTGTCTTGTTTTGGTGTCAGGGTGATGGTGGCCTCGTAGAATGAGTTTTGGAGTATTCCTCCCTCTGCTATATTTTGGAAGTGTTTGAGAAGGACAGGTGTTAGTCCTTCTCTTAATGTTTGATAGAATTCCCCTGTGATGCCATCTGGTCCTGGGCTTTTGTTTGTTGGAAGATTTTTCATCACAGTTTCAATTTCACTGCTTGTGATTGGTCTGTTCATATTTTCTATTTCTTCCTGGTTCAGTCTTGGAAGGTTGTGCATTTCTAAGAATTTGTCCATTTCTTCCAGGTTGTCCATTTTATTGGCATGCAGGTGCTTGTAGTAATCTCCCATGATCCTTTGTATTTCTGCAGTGTCAGTAGTTACTTCCCCTTTTTTATTTCTAATTCTACTGATTTGAGTCTTCTCCCTTTTTGTCTTGATGAGTCTGGCTAATGGTTTATCAATTTTGTTTATCTTCTCAAAGAACCAGCTTTTAGTTTTATTGACCTTTGTAATCATTTCCTTCATTTCTTTTTCATTTAATTTTGATCTGATCGTTATGATTTCTTTCCTTCTGCTAACTTTGGGGTTTTTTTGTTTTTCTTTCTCTAATTGCTTTAGGTGTAAGGTTAGGTTGTTTGTTTCAGATATTTCTTTTTTCTTAAGGTAGGATTGTATTGCTATAAACTTCCCTCTTAGAACTGATTTTGCTTCATCCCATAGGTTTGGGTCATCATGTTTTCATTGTCATTTGTTTCTAGGTATTTTTTGAATTCCTCTTTGATTTCTTCAGTGAGCTCTTGGTTATTTAGTAGTGTATTGTTTAGCCACCGTGTGTTTGTATTTTTTCCAGTTTTTTTTCCTGTAATTGATATCTAGTCTCATAGAGTTGTGGTTGGAAAAGACACCTGATACGATTTCAATTTTCTTAAATTTACCAAGGCTTGATTTGTGACCCAAGGTATGATCTATCCTAGAGAATGTTCCATGAGCACTTGAGAAGAATGTGTATTCTGTTGTTTTTGGATGGAATGTCCTATTAATATCAATTAATTCCATCTTGTTTAATATATCATTCAAAGCTTGTGTTTCCTTATTTATTTTCATTTTGGATGATCTGTCCATTGGTGAATGTGGGGTGTTAAAGTCCCCTACTATGATTGTGTCACTTTCGATATCCCCTTTTACGGCTATTAGTGTTTGCCTATGTATTGAGATGCTCCTGTGTTGGGTGCATAAATAATTACAGTTGTTATATCCTCTTTTTGGATTGATCCCTTGATCATTAGGTAGTGTCCTTCTTTGTCTTTTGTAATAGTCTTTGTTTTAAAGTCTATTTTGTCTTATATGAGAATTGCTACTCCAGCTTTCCTTTGATTTCCATTTGCATAGAATATCTTTTTCCATCCCCTCACTTTCAGTCTGTATGTGTCCCAAGGTCTGAAGTGGGTCTCTTGTAGACAGCATATATACGGGTCTTGTTTTTGTATCCATTCAACCAATCTATGTCTTTGGTTGGAGCATTTATTCCATTTACATTTAATGTAATTATCGATATGTATGTTCCTGTTCCTATTTTCTTAATTGTTTTGGGTTTGTTGTTGTAGGTCTTTTCCTTCTCTTGTGTTTCCTGCCTAGAGAGGTCCTTTCAGCATTTGTTGTAAAGCTGGTTTGGTGGTGGTGAATTATCTTAGCTTTTGCTTGTCTTTAAAGGTTTTAATTTCTCCGTCAAATCTGAATGAGATCCTTGCTGGGTAGAGTAATCTTCGTTGTAGGTTTTTCTCCTTCATCCCTTGAAATATGTCCTGCCACTCCCTTCTGGCTTGCAGAGTTTCTGCTGAAAGATCAGCTATTACCTTATGGGTATTCCCTTGTGTGTTATTCATTGTTTTTCCCTTGCTGCTTTTAATATTTTTTCTTTGTATTTAATTTTTGATAGTTTGTTTAATATGTGTCTTGGCATGTTTCTCGTTGGATTTATCCTGTATGGGACTCTCTGTCTGTCCTGTACTTGATTGGCTATTTCCTTTCCCATATTAGGGAAGTTTTCAACTATAGTCTCTTCAAATATTTTCTCAGACCCTTTCTTTTTCTCTTCTTCTTCTGGGACTCCTATAATTCAAATGTTGGTGCGTTTAATGTCCCAAAAGTCTGTGAGACTGTCCTCAATTCTTTTCATTCTTTTTTCTTTATTCTACTCTGCCATAGTTATTTCCACCATTTTATATTCTACCTCACTTATCTGTTCTTCTGCCTCATTTATTCTGCTATTGATCCCTTCTGGAGAATTTTTTATTTCATTTATTGTGTTGTTCATCACTGTTTGTTTGCTCTTTAGTTCTTCGAGTTCCTTGTTAAACATTTCTTGTATTTACTCCATTCTATTTCCAAGATTTTGGATCATACTTACTGTCATTATTTTGAATTCTTTTTCATGTAGACTGCCTATTTCCTCTTCATTTGTTAGTTTGGGGAGGTTTTTGCCTTGCTCCTTCATCTGCTCTGTGTTTCTGTCTTTTTATTTTGCTTAACTTACTGTTTGGGATCTCCTTTTCTCAGGCTGCAGGTTCGTACTTCCTGTTGTTTTTGGTGTCTGTCCCCAGTGTCTAAGGTTGGTTCAGTGCGTTGTGTAGGCTTCCTGGTGGAGGGGACTAGTGCCTGTGTTCTGGTGGATGAGGTTGGATCTTGTCTTTCTGGTGAGCAGGTCCACGTCTGGTGGTGTTTTTTGGGTTGTCTGTGGCCTTATTATGATTTTAGGCAGCCTCTCTGCTAATGGATGGGGTTGTGTTCCTGTCTTGCTAGTTGTTTGGCATAGGGTGTCCGGCACTATAGCTTGCTGGTCGTTGAGTGGAGCTGGGGCTTGGCGTTGAGATGGAGATCTCTGGGAAACTTTTGCCATTTGATATCACATGGAGCTCCAGGTGTCTTGTGGACCAGTGTTCTGAACTTGGCTCTCCCACCTCAGAGGCACAGCCCTGACACCTGGCTGGAGCACCAAGAGCCTGTCATCCACATGGCTCAGAATGAAAGGGAGAAATCAAAGAAAGAAAAAAAGAAGATAAAATAAAATAAAATAAAGTAAATTTAAGTAAAATAAATTTATTAAAATAAAATATAATTTAAAAAAATTTTTAAGGTAATAAAAAAATTAAAAAAGAAAAAAGAAAGAAAGAAAGAAGATAGCAAGCAAACCAAAAAACAAATCCACCAATGATAAGAAGTGCTAAAAACTATACTAAAGGAAAAAAACAAAAAACAAACAAACAAAAAACGGATAAACAGAACCCTAGGACAAATGGTAAAGGCAAAGCTATACAGACAAAATCACACACAGAAGCATACACATACACACTCACAAAAAGGGAAAAAGGGAAAAATATATATATATCGTTGCTCCCAAAGTCCACCTCCTCAATTTGGGATGATTCGTTGTCTATTCAGGTATTCCACAGATGCAGGGTACATTAAGTTGATTGTGGAGATTTAATCCGCTGCTCCTGACACTGCTGGGAGAGATTTCCTTTTCTCTTCTTTGTTCGCACAGCTCCCGGGGTCAACTTTGGATTTGGCCCCGCCTCTGCATGTAGGTCGCCTGTGGACGTCTTTTCTTTGCTCAGACAGGACGGGGTTAAAGGAGCAGCTGATTCAGGGGCTCTGGCTCACTAAGGCTGGGGGGAGGGAGGGGTACAGATGTGGGGCAAGCCTGCGGCGGCAGAGGCCAGCATGACGTTCCCCCAGCCTGAGGCACGCCGTGCGTTCTCCCAGGGAAGTTGTCCCTGGATCACGGGACCCTGGCAGTGGTGGGCTGCACAGGCTCCCGGAAGGGGCGGTGTGGAGAGTGACCCATGCTTGCATACATGCTTCTTGATGGCTGCAGCAGCAGACTTAGCATCTCATGCCTGTCTCTGGGGTCTGCGCTGATAGTCACAGCTTGCGTTCCTCTCTGGAGCTCCTTTAAGCGGCGCTCTTAATCCTCTCTCCTCGTGCACCAGGAAACAAAGAGGCAAGAAATAGTCTCTTGCCTCTTTGGCAGCTCCAGACTTTATCCCAGACTCCCTCCCAGCTAGCTGTGGTGCACTAGCCCCTTCAGGCTGTTTTCATGCAGCCAACACCAGTCCTCTCCCTGGGATCTGACCAAAGCCCGAGCCTCAGCTCCCAGCCCCCGCCTGCCCCGGTGGGTGAGCAGACAAGCCTCTTGGGCTGGTGGGTGCTGGCCAGCACCGATCCTCTGTGCGGGACTCTCTCCACTTTGCCCTCTGCACCACTGTTGCTGCACTCTCCTCCATGCTCTGAAGCTTCCCCCCTCCGCCACCTGCAGTGTCCGCCCAGGAAGAGGCTTCATAGTGTGTGGAAACCTTTCCTCCTTCACAGCTCCCTCCCACTGGTGCAGGTCCCATCCCTATTCTTTTGTCTCTGTTTTTTCTTTTTTCTTTTGCCCTACCCAGGTAGGTTGGGAGATTCTTGCCTTTTGGGAGATGTGAGGTATTCTGCCAGCGTTTAGTAGGTGTTCTGTAGGAGCTGTTCCACATGTAGATGTATTTCTGATATATTTGTGGGGATGAAGGTGATCTCCACGTCTTACTCTTGAAGATCCCTCTGGGTCTTGTTTTTGTATCCATTCAGCCAGTCTGTGTCTTTTGGTTGTGGCATTTAATCCATTTACATTCAAGGTTATTATTGACATGTATGTTCTTATTACTATTTTTATTAATTGTTTTGGGTTTGTTTTTGTGGGTCTTTTTCTTCTCTCGTGTTTCCCGCTTAGAGAAGTTTCTTAAGTATTTGTTGTAAAGCTGATTTGGTGGTGCTGAATTCTCTTAGCTTTTGCTTGTCTGCAAAGCTTTTGACTTCTCCATCGAATCTGAATGAGATCATGGCTGGGTAGAGTAATCTTGGTTGTAGCTTTTTCTCTTTCATCACTTTAAGTATATCCTGCCACTCCCTTCTGCCCTGCAGAGTTTCTGCTGAAAACTCAGCTGATAACCTTATGGGGATTCCTTTGTATGTTATTTGTTGTTTTTCCCTTGCTGCTTTTAATATTTTTTCTTTGAATTTAATTTTTGTTAGTTTGATTAATTTGTGTCTTTGTGTGTTTTTCCTAGGGTTTATCCTGTATGGGACTCTCTGTGCTTCCTGGACTTGGTTGACTATTTCCTTTCCCATGTTAGGGAAGTTTTCAACTATAATCTCTTCAAATATTTTCTCAGACCCTTTCTTTTTCTCTTCTTCTTCTGGGACCTGTATAATTTCAATGTTGCTGCGTTTAGTGTTGTCCCAGAGGTCTCTGAGGTTGTCTTCAATTCTTTTTATTCTTTATTCTGCTCCCTGGCAGTTATTTCCACCATTTTGTCTTCCAGCTCACTTATTCGTTCTTCTGCCTCAGTTATTCTGTTATTGATTCCTTCTAGTGTATTTTTCATTTCAGTTATTGTGTTGTTCATCTCTGTTTATTCTTTAGTTCTTCTAGATCTTTGTTAAACATTTCTTGCATTTTCTCAATCCATGCCTCCATTCTATTTCCGAGATTCTGCATCATCTTTGCTATCATTACTCTGAATTCTTTCTTAGGTAGATTGTCTATTTCCTCTTCATTTATTTGGTCTTGTAGGTTTTTACCTTTCTCCTTCATTTGTGACATCTTTTTTTTTTTTTTTTAATGAATGGGATTGTGTCCTGTCTTACTGGTTGTTTGGCCTGAGGCTTCCAACACGGGTTTGTAGGCTATTGGGTAGAGCTGGGTCTTGGTGCTGAGATAAGGAACTCTGTGAGACCTCACTCCAATGAATATTCCCTGGGGTCCTAGGTTCTCTGTTAGTCCAGTGGTTCGGACTTAGAGCTCCCACCACAGGAGCTTCGGCCCGACCCTGGGCTTGTGAACCAAGATCCCGCAATCCATGTAGGGTGGCCATAAAAAAAAAAGGGGGGGGGGAAGGCCTTGGCTGTGGAGGGGGGCACCTAAGCAAGGGTGAGGTTTGGGTTGTGGGTGGGGCCTATGCTCAGGACCCGCAGGGCTGGAAAAGGCCCTGGGGGTTGTGGGGGGTGGCGCTTAGGCTCAAGGAACAGAAGGGGCTCTAGCGTGCCCCTCCACCCCTGGTCTCAGAGGGCAAGGGATCTCACCTGGGAGCCCAGCAGGCACCCTGGACCCGAGTGAGTGGGGCAATCACCCTCCACTCCTCTCCTGCTCCTCCCAGAGGGCCCCTCCCACCTGCCTCTCCTGATCTCCCTGGCCTCCATCCTATACCCCTAGGACCCATGCAGCCTGGATGGGGCTTTGTAGGGCAGGTACCAGCTTGGGAGCTCAGCAGGCTTCCTGACCCGAGTGGGCCAGGAGATTGCCCTCTGCTCCTCTCCCACTCTTCCCATACAGTCCCTCCCATCTGCCTCTCCTGATCTCCCTGGCCTCAGGGGCGTCGATGCTGTCTGGCTTCCACTTCTCCTCCCCCCCCTCAGTCCCCCTGCATCCTACCGGTTCACTTTGGGGCTCCTCCCATCTCCTTGGGCGTCAGAGTTCCCCAACAGCAGCCGGCAGGTACCCTGGTTGTGGGAGATGCTATCTCTGCATCTTCCCACACTGCCATCTTGACTCTGCCAGCAGGAGTTTTAGTATCTGCAAAACATCTCAAAGTACATGGCTCACAATATTATCTATAGCTCTTGAGGAGGAACTAAAGGTCCTTGACTTTGTTTAATGACTGATTTATTATTATTTTGTCTTCTTTGACTACTTTCCTTTGCTTCTACATTTTCTTCTCCGACTAAATACATTTTTGACTAAAGTTCTTCTACAGACAAGGGGCAGGCAGAGGACATGGATGGAGGCGCACAGTCTGTCCTGGGATGGCCCCTTAGGGTCCTGCTTGGTTACAAAACCCCTTGTTTCTATAACTCTCACATCTTTATGGCAGCTATATAGACTTTCAAGTCACTGCTCTAAGATCACTTTATGTATTTATTAATTTAAATATAATTTAATGGGAAGGATTCATGTCTCCTACCAGTCTACTTAACCATGCTATGAACAATGCCACCTTGAAATAAAGAGAAATTTGCTTGATTCAGTAAATATCTGCTACACCTACGTTTAGCACCCAAACCAGGATAATTTTGAGAGTGAAAGAAAATGCTATTTGTTATTATCCTGGAGCAACAGGTGTAAATTAAAAATTTCTTAGGAAATCAGAACATATGGTTTCCCAAATTCTCTGATTATGATTCTATTTACACTTCTAATTGGATAGGGAGGTGAGGTGGGCATGTCTTGGGCTACCCACCCAACTCACATTTCATTCTCTGAAATCTACCCTTTTCCACATCCTTTCTGTGGTTTATTCTTGGAAAATCCAGAGCCATGACCCCTGCCATTTCCAGCCAAAATTACAAGTAGAGGTGGATTGAGCTAGAGGTGGATTTGGACCCAAGATGGGCTAATCAGATGATTTGTTTTCTAAGCAGTTTAAAATTGGGATTCAGAGATCCTGGCTAGAGTCTGTTGGATTTTAAACTGAAAGACCATGCAAAGCAAGACAATCATGACATGTGAATGCAGACACAGGGAATATTGTTCTGCTGAAGAAGAAAAGAATGAAGAAGACATGTAGAGTTGGACAGAGTGATAATTCCATTTGCTCCAGAAAGAGCAAGTGGAGACCAAGATTGAATGGGCTTCTGACTCCTTTCTGGTTCTGGGTTTCATGATGTACCTGGGATCCACAAAGTATTCAAATATTCATATAATGAATTCTTCCTTTTGCTTATGGTTTGTGTTTCTTTTGCTGAGATAGGCAAATATTTGCTTAAGAAGCTCTCTTTCTATATATCTCCTATGAATTCCAAAAAAACGTTGACTAAGCCTTGGTCTCTGCAATGAATTGTAATATAAGAAAGTTAAAACTACTTATTAAAATTAAATAAACTTTAGTTTACTTATGGTCTCTAAAGACCAATTAAAATACACTTTACTTTTGAATTGACATACTATTAGCCTTGATGGAAGAAACAGTAGCAGAAATCTAATTTTCTACTTGTTCCACCTTGCTTCTAAGTTTAGCTGGTGTTTGGCTTCAACAGCCAAGAAATACTCATGAGGTGGGAAGGCAATTGACATATTCTTCCTAATTCTCTGGCCTCTTATTATTTTTTCAAGCCTAAATTGCCTATTCCAGGTTTATCAAATCCTTGTAAGATTTGCAACAGTTGCAAACTTTCAAGGAGCTGCAGGTGCAATGTTCAAACAGGCCAAGTTCTCAAGAATTAAGTAAAAAAGTGAAAGAGAGTGAAAAAGCCCACTTGCCAAATTCTACAGGATGGGTAAAAACTGTGCGCATGAAGAAAAATACACCTACTTACATAGACATAGACCATTTAGTATTAGAGAGTCTGGATCCAGAGAGCTGCTCACCTGGTGGGGCCACAGGGGACAGATGAGTTTTGTCAGATAAAAGCACTATAACACACTCTCATTCTTGGGGGGATGTCTTGCTACAGTCAGAAAGAAAACAGAAAGAAAATCAGCCATTGTAATGTAGTGTTGATTTTAAAAAATCAGCAACTTCAGACTTCCCTGGTGGTGCAGGGTTAAGAATCTGCCTGCCAATGCAGGGGACGCAGGTTCGATTCTTGGTCCGGGAAGATCCCACATGCCATGGAGCAGCTAAGCCCATGCACCACAACTACTGAGCCTGCTCTCTAGACCCCATGTGCCACAACTGCTGAGCCTGCACCTCACAACTAATGGAGCCTGCACGCCCTAGAGCCCACATGCCATAAATCCTGAGCCCGCGTGCTGCAACTACTGAAGCCCACGCACTCTAGGGCCCACATGCCACAACTACTGAGCCTGTGTGCTGCAACTACTGAAGCCCATGTGCTCCAGGGCCCACGTGCCACAACTACTGAGCCCACATGCTGTAACTACTGAAGCCTGTGCGCCTAGAGCCCATGCTCTGCAACAAGAGAAGCCACTGCAGTGAGAAGCCCGCGCACTGCAACAAAGAGTAGCCCCCGCTCACCACAACGAGAGAAAGCCCGCATGCAGCAATGAAGACCCAGTGCAGCCAAAAAAAAAAAAAAAAATCAGCAACTTTGTTACTGTTTAATCATTGCTGTTAACTTCTGGCATCAACCTAATAAATGAAGAAATTAGAATGATTTGTAAATATTGGACATGATCCTGCCTTAATGAAGACTAGTATGTCAGTAGCTGTAGGTCAGCAGATTTTTTTCTTACTTTGCAGTTACAAACTATACCCCACACTAATTAACTGATCCACCTGTATTACCAAAGGAATTAAATACTGGAATCTGATATTAAACTTCAGTATTTTGGCCATATCAGAGGGATATGACAGTTCTATGGTTATTAGATTTATATATCATGTTGACACCTCCTGAAGCATTAGCTGACATAACTTTGGTTAAAAAACAAAAGTCTCATCAATCTTCATGAGGTCATATTCTCCCATATTTAGAGGAACATGTGAGTATGCTGGATTCAGAAACACTGAATTTCATAGACTTAAATATTCAACAGATTGCATCTAATCAGTCATTTCTAAGTTTTTTTCAATATATGCAAAATGAGTGGTTTTGTAAACTGCAAGTCTCAGTTAGTGCAATAAACTGGACTAACCTTAAGTTGGATTTTTAAATGTTGATTTTCAAAAAGGATATTGGATCCATCCATTCAATCAGAGAAACAGAATTATTAAGAGATGTATATTAAGATATTTTTTTTTGGTTTTTCAAAACTTTAAAACTTTTAATTTTGACATTATGTCAGACTTCCAAAAAAGCTGCACAAATAGTACATTCAGTCCTTATATGCACACTTTTTACCAGATTTACCAATTTTATCACACTTTCTATCACATTTGCTTTGTTCTTTCTCTGTCTCATGTTTTTTCTGAACCATTGGAGAGTAAGTTGCATATATTATACTCTTTAACCCCTACATACTTCATTCGGTGTGTATTTCCTAAAGCCAGGGACATTCTGTTAATCACTTCAGTACTTCAGTACAATATTAATGCTCAAAATTGATATTGATACAATACTGTTGTCGAATTGATAGACCCTTTTCAGTCTTCCCAATTGCTCCAGGAATGTCTTTTATTACAGAAGAAACTCCAGGAGCAACTTTGATCATTTAGTTAAGCCAGCTTTCTCCTCCATGAAGCTACTATTTTTCCTTTCTTTTATTATTGATGAGCATCCCGCAGAAAGATACTTGCAGACTATGGAAATACCCCTTTACTTTTCAAACTTCCAACCATCACTTTTAGCATTCACGAATGGCTCCTGCCAGAATCAGTTATGTTGGAGATTAGCAAATGGTGATTTTCTACTTCCATTCCAATGATTTTAATAAAAGGCAGAGGTTGACTTTCAATTTTTAGATGCTGGTATTTTGGGGGGGGGGTGGTTTACAAAAGAGACAATGAATTTTTTCAGGAAGTGGTGGTGTCTTCATTTTCTCCCACCAAGTCACCACTACAGTGATTCTCTTGACTTTATACCCAACATGGAAGTCTTGTGTCCTGAAGGACTTTTAGAGGGCAGAATGTCCCCTGGAATTTTTTTTTTAATATTTTTTTTTTATTGTAGTAAAAGTCACATAATATAAAACATACTATTTTAGCCATATTTAACTGTACAGTTCAGTGGCACTAAGTACATTCACATTGTTGTGCAACTCTCACCATCATCTATCTCCCGAATTTTTCACCTTCCTAAACTGAAACTCTGTCCCCTTTAAACACTAACCTCATTCCCCCTCCCCCTCCCCACCCCGTGTCCCCTGGCATCTACTGATGTACTTTCTGACTCTATGAATTTGACTATTCTAGGTACCTCGTATAAGTGGAATCAAACAGTATTTGCCTGCACCTAATGTATATTGGAATGCATTTTTAAGGTTAACTTAATATATATCCTGCAAACAGATTGAACCTTCTTTTTTAATATTTTTCCCCTGTACTATACAGTAGGCACTCACCAGCCATCTACTTCATACATACTAGTGTACATATGTCAATCCCAATCTCTCAGTCCATCCCACCCCTCTCTCCCCTTGGTGTCCATACGTTTGTTCTCTACATCTGTGTCTCTATTTCTGCTTTGCAAATAGGTTCATCTGTACCATTTTTCTAAATTCCACATATATGCGTTAATATATATTTTTCTTTCTGACTTCACTCTGTATGACAGTCCCTAGGTCCATTCACGTCTCTGCAAATGGCACAATTTCGTTCCTTTTTATGGCTGAGTAATATTCCACTGTATATATGTACCACATCTTCTTTATGCATTCCTTTGTTGATGGACATTTAGGTTGCTTCCATGTCCTGGCTATTGTAAATAGTTCTGCAATGAACATTGGGGTGCATGTATCTTTTGGAATTATGGTTTTCTCCGGGTATATGCCCAGGAGTGGGATTGCTGGGTCATATGGTAGTTCTATTTTTATTTTTTTAAGGAACCTCCATACTGTTCTCCATAGTGGCTGTATCAATTTACATTCCCACCAACAGTGCAGGAGGGTTCCCTTTTCTCCACACCCTCTCCAGCATTTGTTGTCTGTAGATTTTTTGATGATGGCCATTCTGACTTGTGTGAGGTACCTCATTGTACCTCCCTGTAGTTTTGATTTGCATTTCTCTAATAATTAGTGATGTTGAGCATCTTTTCATGTGCCTCTTGGCCATCTGTATGTCTTCTTTGGAGAAAAGTCTATTTAGGTCTTACACCCATTTTTTTTTTTTTAATTTTTATTTATTATTTATTTATTATGTTTATTTTTGGCTGTGTTGGGTCTTCGTTTCTGTGTGAGGGCTTTCTCCAGTTGCGGCGAGTGGGGGCCACTCTTCATCGCGGTGCACGGGCCTGTCACTATCGCGGCCTCTCTTGTTGCGGAGCAGAGGCTCCAGATGCTCAGGCTCAGTAGTTGTGGCTCACAGGCCCAGTTGCTCCGCGGCATGTGGGATCTTCCCAGACCAGGGCTCGAACCCGTGTCCCCTGCATTGGCAGGCAGATTCTCAACCACTGCGCCACCAGGGAAGCCCACACCCATTTTTTGATTGGGTTGTTTTTTTGATATTGAGCTGCATGAGCTGTTTGTATATTTTGGAGATTAATCCCTTGTCAGTGGCTTTGTTTGCAAATAGTTTTCTCCCATTCTGAGGGTTGTCTTTTTATCTTGTTTATGATTTCCTTTGCTGTGCAAAAGCTTTTATGTTTCATTAGGTCCCATTTGTTTATTTTTGGTTTTATTTCCGTTACTCTAGTTGGTGCATCAAAAAAGGTCTTGCTGTGGTTTATGTCAAAGAGTGTTCTGCCTATGTTTTCCTCTAAGAGTTTTATAGTGTCTGGCCTTACATTTAGGTCTTTAATCCATTTTGAGTTTATCTTTGTGTATGGTGTTATTGGATCCATTAGGGTTCAATCAGAGAAACAGAATTATTAGGAGATGTATATTAAGAGATTTATTGCAAGGAATTTGCTTACATGATTGTGGAGCTGGCTGGGCAAATTCAAAATCTGTAAGTTAAGCCATAAGGAAGAACAGGCTAGAATTCTCAGGCACAGACCTAAGCTGCTGCCCACAGGCAGAATTTCTTCTTCTTCAGGGAAGCCTTGGCTCAGCTTTTAAGATCTTTCAGTTGACTGAATCAGGCCAACCCTTACTTAAAGTTAACTGATTATAGAGTATAATCTCAACTACAGAATACCTTCACAGGAATACCTAGATTCATGCTTGATTGAATGACTGGGGTTTGTAGCCTAACCAGGTTACACATCAAAAAGACCATCACAAATTTCTAGATAGTGGACCAATCCATAAGGTGAATCTCTCTTTTTTTCTGTTCAGCAGCAGTGACTTCCACTACTCTATCTTCCGGTTTACAGATCCATTCCTCTGTATCATTTAGTCTACTATTGATTCCTTTTCGTGTATTTTTCATTTCAGTTATTTTATTCTTCATCTCTGGTGTTTTTTTTTTTTTTACATTTTCTGACTCTGTTGAAAACGTCTAACTTCTTGCTCTGTGCATCCATTCTCCTCCCGAGTTCTTTGATCATCTTTATAATCATTACTCTGAACTCTTCCTCAGGTAAATTGCTTTTCTCCACTTCACTTAATTCTTCTTCTGAGGTTTTATCTTGTTACTTAAGAACATGTCTGAAACGTGTTCCTTTGCCACCTCCTTTTTACTAAGTTGTTGTTGGTATTTTTATGCATGTGGTAGGCTGGTTACGTTTCTCTATCCTGAAGAGGTGGCTTTCTGCAGGAGACCTATGCATCCCTGCAGCACTCTGCCCTCTCTTCACCCAAGCTATATGCTCTAGGGATTCCCCCTACAGGGGCTGCGTGTGTCCTTCTGTTATGGTGGGCTGACTGTGTGTACGGTCAGATAGGCTGGGTTGGCCCCTGGTCCAGTTGGCTGCCAGGCCCTGCCTTGTGTGGATGCTGCTGGCTGCTGGGTATGGAGCCTTACCAACAGGTGACTGACTGCAGAACCCCAGGGGGCCACAGGGCTAGTGCTGGCTTACTGGTGGGAAGAGTTTGGGTCTGGAAGACTCTGGAGCTGTTGTTCCCGCACTGGTGGGTGAAGCCGGGTCCTGGTATTAGTGCCAGACTACTGGCAGACAGAGCCGGGTCCTGGAGTCTGGCTGCAGGGCTTAGGGATCCCAGAGCTGCTGTCATATCCTTCAGGGTCTGGGGAGCGTGGGTTTCCTGACACAGTTGGGTATGGGGTCTGAGGAGTCCCAAAGCTTGCATTGGCCTGCCCTTGGGCGGGGCCAGGGCTCAGCTGGTCCCAAGGCAGGGTCTGGCCTGTTGTAAGCCGCAGGATTGTGCTTTTCTTCATTCTGGTGACTGCCCCCTGGTGGGCGTGGCTGGTCTGGAGGCTAGAGCACGCTCCCTGGAGGGTGGGGCCATTGCCTGCGTATTGGTGGGCAGAGCTGTCTCCTGGCCCTCTGGTGGGTTGGGCTGTGTGTAGAGGTGTGTCTAGAGGTGGCTGTGGACTCCAGAAGTCTTTAGGCATCCTGTCTGCTGATGGGTGGGGCTGTGTCCTCACCCAGTTAGTTGTTTGGCCTGAGGTGTCCCAGCTCTGGTGCCTACAGGTTGTTGGGCAGGGCCAAGTCTTGGTGCTAATGAGCTAATGGCAGCTCCAGCACCGGCTTGAGGCTTCTACAAAGTAGAATGAGCTCCCAAATATGGCTGCCAGCAGTGTCTACATCCCCAGGGTGAGCCACGGCAGCCCTCTTACCCTCCCCCCACCACCTGTCTGGGAGACTCTCCAAGACCAGCAGGTAGGTCTGGCCCACGCTCCTATTGAATAACTGCTTTTGACTTCAGTTCCAACACACATGAGATTTTGTGTGTGCTCTTTATTTCCCCCAGTCCTATGGGCCTCCTGAAATGAAGCCCAGCTGGACTTCAAAGCCAAATGCTCTCAGAGCTCATCTTCCCAGTGCCGGACCCCTGGGCTGGGGAGCCTGACCTGGGGCTCAGAACTCTTACTGCTGTGGGAGAACCTCTGCACTATAATTATTCTCCTGTTTGTGGGCACCCACCTAAGGGTATGGGACTTGATTATATCAAGAGTCCACCTCTTGTACCTGTCTCATTGTGGTTCCTTCTCTATGTCTTTAGTTGTAGAAGATCTTTTCTGGTAGGTTTCCATCTTTTTCATGGATGATTGTTCTTCAGGTAGCTGTGGTTTTGGTGGACTCATGAGAGGAGGTGAGCTGAGGGTCTTTCTACTCTGCCATCTTAGCCTGACCCAACCCATACGGTGAATCTCAGGTGTAATCTTCAGTGATGTACCAAATTTGACTCCTTCATGAATCAAACACTTGGCAATTCTAAGAGATCAAGTTGAGAGACCTTTTTTATTCAGCTCTTTATGGAATTTGTAAAAAAAGAAATGAAGTGTAGGTGGTAGAGAGAACATTCTCAGAGAAACTTGATCTCCTTTTCCAAAAAGAAAAAAAAAAATCCCTGCTTTGTCTTTTTTGATTCAAAAAAAACTTTTTAAAATCTCATCATTCATCTAACAGCAGGTGACCATTATCCTGCACAAGTGTTCTATTTCACTGACATTATCTCTAAATGATGATCTAGGGATAGACCCGAGAATGTGTTCTAACTACCACTTTTCTCTCTCAGTTTTAGAGACATTGGAAATTTTATTGGAGTATGTCAGAGGGGATTAATGAAAACATTTTCTATTATTTCACATTTAAACACAAAGAGTTATGATGGGAGAGTAAACTAACTCATGATAAATAGCATGTGCTAAGGCTTTAGTCTGAATTTAAAATGGTGGTTTTCTAATAAATTTTTCATGGATGAGTGTTTTATTGGCCAAGAGGGGATAGTATACTATATATATAAAAAGATGGCATTTCTCTCTGGTGCTAATAATTTTATTCATTTCAGTCACACGTGTAGCGAAATGATGTGAATTTTTTTTTTTAGTAAATCAGGTCAGCAGATAACGATGACAGCAAGCTAGTCCTTGTTGCTATCTTCTGAAATCTGACTGGCTGTCGTATTGGAGTTTCTCAGCCATTTCATGTATTATTTTTCTAATGACTTGAAAGCATAAAATTTTCACTTTTATTTATGTGGATGGCTTGACAAATTTGTACACGCCACATAATTTCTTTCCTAGTTTAGAGCTAATATTAAAATTGCATGTTAGAAATGTTTAGAGCCTCTGCACGTATGGAAAGGACATCAGATTTCCCTTTTTCTTTGTTTTTGTTTTCTTCTCATTCTTCTTATTCCATAATATCACCACAAAACCAACAATTTGAGAGGAATATTAGCCACCATTTATTGAATACCTGTTATTTGCTACTCATCATGCTAGGAGCTCTAAAATCATCTCTTCTCATCCTTCACAAACATTTCTATTTAGTGATTTCTACTTTAGAGATGAGGAAACTAGGCTTAGGGAAACTAAATACCTGGCTTAAGAGCACACAGCTTTCTGGCATTGGAGTGGGTTTTTCAGCTGGTGTCTGCCTGTTTCCAAACCCGTATTTTTCTCTACAATCCCATCTGTCAGTTTAATTTGTTATTTGGCAATATGTAAAATGCATAATCCAAGGGAATGGTGATTCCCAAAGCATGGAACTTTAAGTCATCTTTTCCAGATAGACAACTACCTCTAGAAACTGTTTTTATACAACTTATGCAGAATGTCAAAAACAGTCAGAATTACCACAAGCCTCTTTAATTCTGACTCTGTATTTTGAAATTTGGAAATATTGGGTATTGGCATGGAGGATTTCATTTAAATTAGATAAAATTCACTTTTATACTAAGAATACCTTTAAAATCAAATGATATCTAAGCAAATTAATTGTACAATTAAGATTGTAGGGCAAATGTTTAGCCTATTTTGTAGGACTGGCTGATTTTAAGCACTTTAGAAGTACCATTAACATACAAGTAATTGCTGTGCTCCTTTGAAAGTGGTCTGCTTATTATGCATTCATTAAGCTGATCATCAAAGAATTCTGCTTAAAAACAATTTGTTAACCTTCAAGTTACTATATTTACTTAAAAGTCATTAACCTGAGCTTTTTGAAAACGTTATGTAACTGCTTTGGTTTCATACTAATCATGATTGTTTCCTGTAAGTGGTTCTAATCAGTGAAGCTTTTTCTATGTATAGAATATGCTTAGGTCATATGCAGTGGAATGTTTTTTTCTTTTTCCCCCTCAAAAAAATCTTATTAGATATCTAGGTGGAACTAAAGGGTTGGACTGCATTTGAAAATGACCAGTGGACAGATATTTTGATTAATTACTTAGTGACCTAAGGATTTATGGTTGTAATGGTCCCTGGGGACACAGGGCTACTTAAAGAAATCTTAATCCAATCAATGGTTATTATTTTGGGGTATTGTCATTACCCTCATGAAACCAAAAGCCTTGAGTCATCTGGGAGGTTCATAGTGTGGTGGCTTACATGCATCTCAAAAGTCTGGATTAACATTTTAAAAAACCTTAATTGGCACATAAGAACCCTCTTACTTTCAGCTCAATTTTTAAATAATCTGTTTTCAAATCCTATCTTGCCATTTCTAAATAGGTATACATTTCATTACATAGTATCAGAAAGGGCAGAGGCAGAAAGAGAAATGTTATAGAGAGAAGAGTAGTAAGAAAACATCCCCATAAATCAGGTAATATTTGTTCCCAGAAGACACATTTTATTCTCTTTATAATCTTTGAGAATCCTTCCGCAGTCAAGGAATTATAGCTCAATTACAGGGGCATGGTTTGGGACCTTTCTCATGCCCATACCCTCCAAAATTATATAGATTCTATATATTAACTTGTAGAAAGATGAAAATCATTTTAAGACAATAGAGCAGGGCAGTGACCCCATTTAACAAGTAAGAAAACACAAGGTTTATCATACTGCTTTTTTTTAAAATTATTTATTTATTTATTTATGGCTGTGTTGGGTCTTCGTTTCTGTGCGAGGGCCTCCTCCGGTTGCGGCAAGCGGGGGCCACTCTTCATCGCGGTGCGCGGGCCTCTCACTGTCGTGGCCTCTCTTGTTGCGGAGCACAGGCTCCAGACGCGCAGGCTCAGCAGTTGTGGCTCACGGGCCTAGCCGCTCCGCGGCATGTGGGATCCTCCCAGACCAGGGCTCGAACCCGTGTACCCTGCATCAGCAGGCGGATTCTCAACCACTGCGCCACCACGAAAGCCCTATCATACTGCTTAATGTAAGTTGTCAGGGAGCTGAAACTGCCTCGTCAGAAGAGCATGGAAAGAAATTTTAACTATAGGATATTTAATGCCATGTAGGAACAGAGGTCAGAATAGCTACATAATTCCACTTTATTTTTTTCTAATACAATAAAATTTCGATTCCCTCCCAAACTAGTACTTTTATGTAGATATTTCCAGAACTACCTAGGTGTTCATTATACTCATGTGTGTTCTATAGGGCATTTAGTTTGTAATAATATCCTGGTTTGAACTGCACTGCAATGAGATGGAAGAGAAATTGCTATCTTGCACTGTAGCTTCTATGCTTTTTGATAACTGCTATTGTCATTTAGTGTTTCAACTTCATTTCCTAAGTAAATAACATTGAACTTGTTACTGCTAATTTTCTCTTGGCATCTATTAAGTATCCATACTGTGCATTTGTTTTTGACTTGAGAGTTAAGGTTGGTTTCCTTTTATGTTTCAGAAATGTGTCAAGGGAAGATTAGCTCAGGGAAAATACCTGTCATGAGCCATAGAGAAGACAGATGAATGTGTACATTAACTAGAAACTTCTCAGCTATAGAATTGTCTAAAAAAATGAAATCCGATTACCTGTTTATAAGTGAAAACCATTTTGTTTAAAGTCCATAAAACAGCAAAAAAAAAAAAAAAATCTTAGTGTACTGGATTTTCTTTTTTTAGAAAAAATTGTATCAATTAACTGGTTTTCTGCTATTCATAATTCCACTATTCCTAATTCGGCTATTATGCATTTTGAGAGAGGTGACAACAACATTTTCTTCTTTCTTTTGCAGTTAGATATATCTACAGAAGCAGTTATTCTTTTAGGTATAGGTCCCCCTACTCTTTTGAGAATTTATATTTAAAAAAAAAAGGCACAAGGGCACATATATACCAGATTTTGAATAAAATTTCAGGGGATAATAAACCCACCTACTCCATGCATATATAACTGTCTCAATACATGGATTCTGGATTCTGTGTTAAAAGTATAGCATTTTTGGGCTTCCCTGGTGGTGCAGTGGTTGAGAATCTGCCTGCCAATGCAGGGGACACGGGTTCGAGCCCTGGTCTGGGAAGATCCCACATGCCGCGGAGTAACTAGGCCCGTGAGCCACAATTACTGAGCCTGCGCGTCTGGAGCCTGTGCTCCACAACAAGAGAGGCCGTGATAGTGAGAGGCCCACACACCACGATGAAGAGTGGCCCCCACTTGCCGCAACTAGAGAAAGCCCTTGCACAGAAACGATGACCCAACACAGCCATTAAAAAAAAAAAAAAAAATGCAGAAATGCCAGACCAAAGACACATTTAAAAAAACAAACAAACAAAAAGTATAGCATTTTTGAGACCTGGGATCTCATCTTAGTTTTGCATTCCTCACAGAGTCTGGTATAATGCCTTGAACATAAGTTGGTTCCTAAATATTTGTAGAATTGATTTGCATAAAAATAAGAGTCATTTTTACATGTGCAATGTCAAGACCAATTACGTTTAAAGAAAGAAAAAGATGTTCTGACCCCTGAAACACATGGAGAGTCCAGAAATAGGCCCACCCATATGTGGTTGATTGATTTTTAACAAAGGTACCAAGATTATTTAACAAAGAAAATATATCTATCCAATATATATCCAAAGTATATATACCCAGTATGTCACCCAGGAAATTATAAGGGTGTTTGGAGCCCTGTGTCAGGAACTGGAGCCAAAGACCCAACTATCAGAACAAAAGATGATCCTAGTGTTCTTACCACTTAGGAAATTGGAAGGGTTTCAGGAGCTCTGTGCCAGGAACTGGGGGCAGAGACCCATATGTATTTTTTTCTATTATCTCACAGGACAAAAAATGAACAAACAATAAATGAAAAACACTGATGAATTAGCCTTATCAAAATTAAAAACTTTTCCTTTTTGAAATACACAATTAAGAAACAAAAGTGAAAGCCACAGGCTGGGAGAAATTATCCCAATATGATATATCTGATAAAGTATTTGTATCAGAGAATAAATAGTCTAATTAAATAAATTAGTAAAAATTAAACAGAAGTTTCATGAAGGAAGATAATGCAAATGACAATAAAAGATTCTTAACCATCAAGAAATGATAATTAAAACCAAACCCACAGTGAAATACCATTATGCCCCTGATAGAAAGGCTAAAATTAAAGAGACTGATGATATTAAGTGTTGGCAAGGATGTGGAACAACCAGAACTCTCATACATTGCTAGTGGGAATATAAAATAGCACAGCCATTTTGGAAAACAGATTGGTAGTTTGTTATAAAGGTAAACATATAAGAACCAATAGAACCCATACAATCTATGTTCCTAGGTAATTCCTAAGAGAAATGAAAACATATGCCCACACAAAAACTTTTGTTCAAATGTTTATATATAGCAGCTTTATTCATGATAGCCCAGACTATAAAGAATCCAAATGTCCATCAACAGATGAATAGATAATCAAATTATAGTATTTCCATTAGATGGAACACTCAGAAATAAAAAGGAACAAACTACTGATACATGTAACAACGTGGATGGACCTCAAAATTTTTGTGCTAAATAAAAGAGGCTTGACATACAAAAGTACATATTATGTGATAGCATTTATATGATATTCTAGAATAGACCTAATGACAGAAATCAGCCAGAAGTTTTCTGAGGCTGGGTGTATGTGTGAGAGGAGGGGATAGACTAGGAAGGGGTAAAGGGGAACTCTTTAGGCTCACAGAAATATCTTATATCTTGATTGTGGTGGTGGTTACCTGTTATACATATTTGTCAAAACTCATACATTTTAAATTGGTGTGTTTTATTTTATGCAATTGTATAAGTTTCCTAGTGTTGCCACTGGGTGGCTTAACACAACAGAAATATATTATCACAGTTCTGGAGGCTGGAAGTCCCAAATCAAGGTGTCGGCAGGACTGTGCTCCCTTTGAAGGCTCTAGGGATTCTTCCTTGGCTCTTCCTGGCTTCTGGTGTTTGCAGGCAATCCTTGGTGTTCCTTGGCTTGTGACAACATAACTCCAGTCTGCCTCTGTCTTGACCTGGCCTTTTCCTCTCTGTATCCAAATTTCCCTCTTCTTAAAAGAACACCAGCCATTAGATTAGGGCTCACCTCTTTTCAACTTGATTACTCCTGTAAAGACCCAATTCCATATAAGGTCATCTACTGAGTTTCTGGGTAGACATAAATTTGGGGGGACAATATTTTTGAGACACTATTCAACCTAGTACAGCCACCTACCTCATCAAAGTTGATTAAAATAAATAGGAAAAAAAGATACCTTATCTTCTAGAAATTTTTTGTACTCTTGGACAAGTCAATACATTTTCAAAATCTATCACTCCAGAATTCTAGACACCACCATGTGCATATACCAACTTCCATAATGGAGGCATATTTTTCCCTTAAGGCATAATTGTCAATTCTCACAGGAAAAATCATATTTGGATTCTTGAATTGCTAACTACACTGCCCCATTAAGAGCAATAACGTGAACTCAGTTTCTAACAAAAGTCATGTTTAATAATAGCTCCAGGATTGCTGAAAGCCCAATAGATCTTTGGGTCCAAATGTGCCTTATTAAGTGCTTGTGAATGACCACTCTGATTAGTAGCCAGCAGACCTCCTGATCACATCCCAACCCACAGTGCAAATGTGGTCGGAGTCATTGGGAGACCTAGTAGCCTTTTCCTCAGCTGAGGGAGCAGCAGAGAGACAGAGCCAAGGAAAGGTCAAGTCGAGCTATATCCACAAAGTTAACGGGGAACTTAATAGAGCCCTATGCTTTCTAGCTCTGCTTCCTAGCACTGGCTGAGCCCTCTCCCTTTCCACACTGTATACGTGACTCCATAGAGAAGTTCTGCCTGAGTAATTTGGCGTATGTCCACCTAACAGGAGCCTAGAGGCCAGAGCACAGTCATCCAGATCCCACAATGTGGCTTACTTGTGTGAAGGGCTAGGAGGGGGCCCGTAAATCTGGCAGATCAGGATGAGTCAGCTACTGTGAGGAGAATGGTTGAAATAGCTTTAAGGATTTCCATTTGCTTAACTAAGGGTTAGAAGATTGAACTTCTATGGACAAGCACCATATAGAAGAATGGAAGAAAAAACAAAATATAAGTATAAATATAAGTATAAAAATAAGTACAAAATGGTACATTGATAATAATAATAACAAACTGTATACAGAGCATGTTATACCTTAGAAATTGTCTTATATTTTTTTTAAAGAGATTCTTGCATAAACCCAGGTGGGAAGCAGGGCTTACTGGCCACATTTTGTGGAGAAGGGAGGTGAGTTAAGGGACCTGCCCAAGCTAGTGAATGAAACTTCTGGGACTCAAATGTAATGCTTCTGCCGTGCCTATTGTTTCCATAACTGTTATTGGTAAGACTGTGTTAATATTCCTACTGCCCGATATGGTGCCTCACACAAAGGAGCTGTTCAAGAAATATTTAAGTGAATAACTGAATCATCAGCAGTGTTCAAAATATTTTATTTCCCTCTTTAACAAAACAGCATTCTGATACCTGATGAAATAAACCAAGTTTTATTCATAAGTGGCATATGGATGAGTCTCATGGTAGAAGTTTAGCAAAAGCTTGTTATATGAATAGGCGTTTCTCAAGTACCCATCTTTTTAAAAAAATTGAAAATATTACGGGTGATATAAATAAACAAAGCTGTCCCGTGTGTGTTGTCATGCTCTCCTCTTAAGCCAAGTCTAAGCACGGCTCTGAAAATCTGCCAAGTTGGCAAATACTGACCTGTTTCAGTGTTTGTTTCCTCTCCTGTGCGAGAGAAAGCTACGTTGAATACAGAACTCATCTTGTAGTTCTCAGCTTACATATAACACTCTGTGCAAAGCTCTCCTGACTCTGTAAAGTCTGGGCCCAAACCCAGCAAATAGAAGCTCCATGCATTCAGGACAGTGTCTGTTTCAGGTGATCAAGCATCTCTAGAGCACACAGTGAATAATCAGGGATGAATTCCCCAAAGGATGCTACTATGTGAAACTGCTCGTGGGATTAGAGTAGTGAATACAGCACTTTTGGCAGGAGCCTACTGGCCGTGATTGGAAAGTTCTGAAATGAAACTGTCCCTCTACTGGCACTTACCATTCAAATACTGAAGAAGAATTCACGAACACAAAACATCCATACATTTTTATATTTTATATTATGTTATATTTATATTATTTTTTTTATATTTATATTATTATATTTTACTTATATGTTTATATTTTTCAGGATAAATGATGCTAATGAGATTTGGAAGTTATTAGCACTCTAGGGAATAGCCAATGCCTAAAACAGGGAAACTTACTAGAAAACAAAAATCTTCAGGACAAATTTCTCTGGATGTGTAAGACTCTTCAGTCACATTGATGATGCAGGAAAAAATTTCTAAATAGAAACATTTTCCACATAGCTTTAATATTACATGTGTGTTTCCCCACATTGAAATATATATTTAAATTTTTTTTCTTCTTATTTATTTTCACAATTTATTTTGGTATTTTTGTAATATATTCAGACTTTGATACACAGAATGCTGAAGTAGACAGTGTTGATTTTTTTCTACTCCAGAATACTTTCTTATAGAAAGAGCTTCTTTTTTTCCAGAAAGAGCACCTTGTAGTACACTTCCTTTCATCCACACTCCTACTTCCTCCCTTCCTCATATTTCACCTACTCCAGCTATGTTGTTTGGTTGTAGCTGTCAAGCACCAGTGTCTCCCTGGGCACAAGGGCGGTCACTTGGTCCAGACCGGGCCAATCATTTTATTCCATCCACCTGCCTGCAGTGCTTGGCACACATAAGGGCACATTTCCTAGAGCAGGTCAAAGAGGTCATCCCAGGAATTGCATTAACTAGAGCCGGTGCAAGGCGATGAGGGTCCAATATAGCACTAGCTGCAGAAGTATTCTAGTCTTGTTGGAACAGCTAATCTGAGGAAGCACTTTTGTACCAGTGTCCCTGGGTTGCATATGTACTGTCCAGTGTTCTTGACATTTGACCATGTGAACCAATAAATTTTCCATTATTGCTCAAGTTCGGTTTTGATCCCTAGAGACTGGAGACGCCATTAGACTGTTAGAAGCCTTCGAGTTCAAATCAAATCTCTTTGGACATGCTTGAAGGTTAGTCTAGAAGAGCTCAGGGTCACTCCCAATTTATTGGGACTATTTTGGGACTATGCTATTTTGAGGATTAGGATTTACTTTTCTATTTTCTTACCTTCAGATTTTGGATGATAAAATTATTTTGTGTAATTCTACAGTGAAATGCGGTATTCATCAATAGCAAAAGGAACAAATCTGAGAGATGTTTAAAATGTGTGGAATGAGTATTCTGGTCCCTGAGCACTTTTGAAGACCCAGAGCTTAGAAATAGTTGGCAAATAGGAGTCATTTTCCAACTTTCATACATGAAGAAACTGGTGTTCGGGGGCTCTATTTTTAGTGGCTTAAACTCTGAAGTTCATCTGTGTTCGAAGTAATTACCTGAAATAGACTCTCTAATTCATTTTTTATCTGGTATTAACATTAAAATATAAGCTAGAGAGGGAGGAAAATTATGTAACTGTGGTATTCTACAGTATCCATAGATGCATATATTTATAGTTTATATTTGTAGCATAGTCTTAGCTACTATCCTTTAAATAACATTTATCTACATTTAATTAAATGTTTATATAAACAGAAAGGATTAACATAAGATGTTCTCCTGTGTGAGAAATCTTCAGGTGATTTCCAGAACCTTCTGTTTCTATTCTAGACCTGATTTCATTATGACTTGAAGAAAAGCATTACTTGATAATTAGTTTTACTCAACATGTGAAAATTAATATTCACTCAGTGTTTGATGTACCTCCAGAGAAGCAGAACAGAGTTGAAGAGCAAGGAGCAGATTGGACAACAGCCATTTCAGAAAGAAGAATAGAAAAATAATATATAATATTATATATACAATATATTATTTTTCTATTCTTTTTGAAATGAAAGAACAATAATATTGACTATGCCTTTTCTCATGACTCAGAACTTCCTAGAAAAATACTCTGATATACTTAAAATTTTGAAATGCAATTATAGGTAAGAAGATGCAGAAATAAAATTGGCCCATTTTGGGTTGTTATCTAAACATATAATTTTGGAGTCTAATATATCCTCTGGGATCGAAAGAGTCATTAAGACACCATTTATCTACAAGAAATATCAGCAAGAAAGCACTAAATTCAGATGGTTATAAAGTTTTATTTTAGGAAATATTCAGTGATAAAGCATATTCAATTTTAAATGAGAGTTGCAAATAGCAGTAAAACTATTTCATCTTAATTTAGTAAACATTTTCCTTCTTGAAACTGAAACAAAAACTCCAAGATATAAATTTCCAAAAGCTCACTTTATAATTTAACATGAATGCAGTAAACTTTACAAAAAATATAAGACATTTTTTAAAAAATCTAAAATAAATGAGAATTGTGCAAAATGAGAAGGCCTATTTTGGTCCATTTCCCCTCCCCTTGCATTGGATAAGAGTATGTGTCCAAGAATATAAGAAAATGTATCTACTTGAGACATACAGGTAATATGAATAATACTGATGGTTTTGTGGAATAATCTGTCTGAATATATCGGTCCGGAAGGCAGTAGCTTAGCAATCAAAATATCTTTGCCATGATAAGGAAAACTTTCCAGTCATATGATTTTGATAGCTTCTTAAAGCAGCTGACATAGTTTATTCTTAGGAACTTTTCATTTTACCTAGAAAAGTCTAGTTATTTTTGCCACCCTGCATCCATTTCTCCTTCCTTCTGATAATGATCCATAGTAAGCTCCCCTCCCCTATTCTCATCCCATGGGCTTCAAGACAAATGACATCACCTCTGGGTTTTAAGGGAGGAGTGAGTGAACAAGACTAAGAAAATAGCAAATTCCAACGACTTGATTACAGTGATTGGTTCAGTGAGTGATTACAGTGATTGGTTCAGTGATCCACACCAGCCAACCAGGGCCATGGAAAGTCAATTCTGGAACTATTTTTGTGGTCTCCAGGAAGCAGTTTTCTCTCATTGTATCCTCTGGGTATAAACTGAAAATAAAGATGTGCATGAAATTAGTCTACCCTAAGTTGTTCAGGCACCTGAGCCAATGTAGTTTCTTTTTTAAAATTCAATTTAGGAGTTGGAATTGGATTTTCTATTGAGTACAGCAGACAGAGCTCTTATTGATACATTTTACTGCTACCAAACCAAACTTGGGTCTGCTCACCCATGCACAGTAAAGCCAGTCTACTGACAGTAGAGCCAGTCTACTGACACCAAGTTGTGGTGAAGGAAAGTGTAGTGATTTTTTTGCAGGGTGCCAAGTAAGGAGTCCAGGCAGCTAGTGCTTAAAAGACCCAAACTCCTTGATGGCTCTCAGGGAAAGGTTTTTAAAGACAGGGTGAGGGAGTGGGATTGTAGGGTGCATGGTCAGCTCGTGAACATTCTTCTGATGTGCTGATGATGAGGTAATTGGGAGTCAACAACACTAACCTTCTGCTTCCAACCCGTCTGGGGTCTATGTGCTTTGGGGCAGCATACAGTTAACTTTTTCCACCTGGTGGGGGTTTCAGTATCTGCAAAACAGCTCAAAGGATATGGCTCAGAATATTTTCTATAGCCCTTGAGGAGGAACTAAATGTTCTTGACATTGTTTAATGGTTAAACTATTATTATTTTGTCTTGCTTGACTGTTTTTCTTTGCTTCTGCATTTTCTTACTTCTCTGATTAAATTTATTCTTTGGAACTCAGGGAAAACCTAAGAGGCTAATTTATTTATTTATTTATTTATTTTTTACAACTAATAGGCAGGTGGAGGACATGGCTAGCGGCCAGGGTGTCTGTCCCGGGAAGGCCTCATAGGGTCCTGCTCGATTACATCATGAGAATAGAAATCAACTGGGGAGCTTGTTAAAATTACAGATTTTCAGATCCCATCCCAGACCAATTGAATCAATATCTCTAGAATTGGAGCCTAGGGTTTGGTATTTTAGAGTTCCAGGTGGATTATATAATGGCTAAAGTTTGAGGAACACTCTCAAGGAATTCCTTAGGACTAGTAGTTGAATGTTATTCAATTTGGTGATAAAAAGCACATATTTTAGAGCTGACAGAGTGGGTTTGAGGTCCAGCTATGCACTGATTAAACCATGTGACTTATGGCAAAGTATATCCTTACCCTAATTTCAATTTTCTCATCAATAAATAGCAGTAATAGTGTTTCACACATGAGAGTGTTGTTTTAAGTAGTAAATGAGATAATGTATCCAAGGTTCTTAACACAGAATGAATGTTATACATGATGCATGTTATACATCATGAGTGTTTAATTTCATTAGTGTTTATTGTATTATTGAATTCATTATCAGAGTAAGGCGAACTCTTGTGAAACACTGGGAAAACAGCTCAAACTTGGAAAACTTGAGTCCCACTTTCACTACTGAAAGTGAATCAGAACTGAACAATGGGCTATACCCAACATTGATAAATATATAAATTTTTAGCAAATATTTGGCTCTTGACTTCATGTGGTATTTTATTTTTCATAGTTGATGCAACATAAAATTTATTTAAATTTATTCATTTAATAAATTCATTCATTCATTTGTTCAGTCAGTCAGTCAGTTTGACCTCCATGTGCAAAGTCATATCGAAAGGCATTGGTCTATAAAGCACATGTGAAAAGGCTAAAAATTTAGTCTGAAAGGAATCACATTTCATAGCACTGGTTCCAAGGAGGGTCCCGATTTGACCCAAGAGAATCCAGAGGAAGAAGAAATCTTGTTACTTGCTGTAAAGTCTGACCTAGGAGGTCTTCCCTCTCACTTAGATGGATAAATGTGTGAAGAGCATCCCAGGATAAAGTGTGATTTAACATTACCATATAGCAGGGTAAGCACTGTATTATAACAGCTGGGCACAGAATTCCTTCTATAGAGGGAATGGTCTTTAGGGAAAAAGAGACTTAATTAACTGCTTGGGTTAGGAGGAAAGAGCCTAGAGCTCCATCAGCAATAAGCTGAACAACTAAAGAGTTGATGATGCGTCCTGAGGGAAAAGATGAGACAGATTTGTACTTTTGCACCTGGAAGTAAGTAGTAGAACAGGATAGAGACAAGGAAGTGAAGGGAAAGGTAGGGGAGTCTGAGAGATAGTGTAAGGACATGGCTTCAGGGTCAGTGGGTCTTTCCTTCTGATAAAATGGCTACAGAACATTTTTAAATTGGAACATTCACACTGCTACAGTTAATGTTAAACCCATTTAGGCCTTCTCTCTCCTTCCTGTCTTCAATTCAGTCTCAAGTGATGTCTACCACTTATACTTTTTTATTTGTTTTTAATGAGAAAATGGTTGAGTCAAGGAGATACCCAACAGAATCTGACCACTCACAAACAAGAACTTGAGCCAATATTTCCAGCTCCACCCATCTGGAAGTTCACAGAAATCTTAGGAAGGGCCTTGGATCCTAATCAGGTGTGGTATTTCCAGTAAAATCCCCTACAGACCCTCCCCCTGCTTATATTTTAGATCTTAAAGGATGGGTAGGTCACAGTTTTCTGGGCACAGATATTGATAATTCACACCACTATAGCTTTGTAAGCTATGAAGTGGCACTTTATAACTTATAAAGTGTGTCTGTATATGGTATCTGATTCAATCCACATAAGAAATCTGTGAGGTGGGCAAGCTAGATATTATTACCCTTGTGTTACAGATGAAAATAAATTGAAACAAAATAAACTCAAACTCAAAGAAGTTAGGCATATGTTCAAGGTCCAGTGGCTGGTAACTCTAAAGACTATTTCATTTTTTTTCTTTTTTTATTGTGTTAAATGAAATAAACATAACATAAAATTTACCATCTTAACCATTTTAAGGGTATAATTCAGTGGTATTACATACTTTCACTTTGTTTTGCAGCCATCACCACCTTCTATCTCCATAACTCTTTTCATCTTGTAAAACTGAAACTCTATAACATTAAACAATAACTCCCCATACTCCTCTCCCCCCAGCTTGTTTCTGTCTCTGTAATTTTGGCTACTCTGAGTAACTCCTATAAGTGGAAGCATACAGTATCTGTCGTTTTGTGGCTCGTTTATTTCATTTAGCAGAATATCTTCAAGGTTCATCCGCACTACAGGATATGTCAGAATTTTCTTCCTTTTTAAGGCTGAGTAATATTCCATTGTGTGTAATACCAAATTTTGCTTATCCATTCATCTGTCAATGGACATGTGGGTTGCTTCCACATTTTTAGCTGTTGTGAATAATACTGCTATGAACATGGGTGTACAAATATGTTTTCAAGACCCTGCTTTCAATTTAAAGATTAATTCTTTTGAGTAGGAGCTGGATCATTCCAGGTTCATTCTCCCAGTTGCCAAACCTTGAGGGTCCATAAAAAAAACCCACCACAATTGTGATCTGATCTTCTAGACAATAGGCAAGGACTCTTATCTACCAGTCATACCTTTATACACTTGAACCCAACTTGTCTGTGCAGTAACGTTGAAACTTTTGACTGCATCTCCTTATCTCCACCAAGATATCTCCTCCAATCTCTTTGGATTTGGCTTTTATCTCCTTTTACATTGCATTTTAGACTTCATGGTCTTGGTGGAGTTTTACTCAGTCTTGGCCCTCTGCCTCTTTTTTTTTTTTTTTTTTTTTTTTTCATGAGTTAAGCAAGCCTTCTTTATTTCACGATGTTCAGATTGCTTTCTCGATTGATATTAACTTACAATGGTCTCCCAAAGTCCCCTAAAGTTCCCTCTCTATCTATAATCCCCTAGTGGGATTTCTTTTTTTTTTTTTTTTCACACACACACACTGTATTTTATTTTTACAAGAGATAAATAGACTGACACCAAGCATTGTACATGGATGACCACAACAAAAGCAACAATGATTGCAATTACCAAACATGAAACACACTCATACTATGTCATAATATTGACATTCAGTCCAGTAATCCTCCACTGTAACAGCTCCTTTACTTTGCAGTGAAAATTGATTTGTATATTCTTTGCCTCTGAGTCCTTGTGGGATTTTTTTTTTTTAATTCAGACAGAAAGTCACAAAAATTATACTCATCCTCATCAGTTCACTCAGTCCCATGTAATTAATTTTTTTTTCATCTTGATCTTTTGTTAGCACTTTTATGAGTTCATCAGTTTTTCATTAGAGTTCTGAAAATGCTTATTCATTCAGTTCAGCAGTACAGTCAGTTACCAGAAACCTGTACTTGTCAGAGTCTTTTCCATGACTTTCTTGAAGATGAAACCCTTTTATAGGAACATATTTGCAAAAGCATCAGAGTACACCCAGAACTGTCTGTAAATGACAAAAGACTTAAAAATGACCACAGTTAAAGATTTGATGAAAGTGCATAATAAGGCAGTTGATAAGAAAATTAGTTATTTCTGAGATATACATTTTAAAGTAATAACTAGGATTATTACTTATAACATTATACCAGAACATATAAGATTTTTAGAAATTTCATGTAATGTCTGAAACATTTATATTAACATATTTCCATACATATTTCCATACAAATACAAATATAAGATTTTTAGAAATTTCATGTAATGTCTGAAACATTTATATTAACATATTTCCATACAAATAACCCAATGAAAGTTTAGTATTAGTTGTTTTGTTCGTTTTTTTATACTGCAGGTTCTTATTAGGCATCAATTTTATACACATCAGTGTATACATGTCAATCCCAATCGCCCAATTCAACACACCACCATCCCCACCCCACCGCAGTTTTCCCCCCTTGGTGTCCATATGTCCGTTCTCTACATCTGTGTCTCAACTACTGCCCTGCAAACCGGCTCATCTGTACCATTTTTCTAGGTTCCACATACATGCATTAATATATGATATTTGTTTTTCTCTTTCTGACTTACTTCACTCTGTATGACAGTCTCTAGATCCATCCATGTCTCAACAAATGACTCAATTTCGTTCCTTTTTATGGTTGAGTAATATTCCATTGTATATATGTACCACATCTTCTTTATCCATTCGTCTGTTGATGGGCATTTAGGTTGCTTCCATGACCTGGCTATTGTAAATAGTGCTGCAATGAACATTCGAGTGCATGTGTCTTTTTGAATTACGGTTTGCTCTGGGTATATGCCCAGTAGTGGGATTGCTGGGTCATATGGTAATTCTATTTTTAGTTTTTTAAGGAACCTCCATATTGTTCTCCATAGTGGCTGTATCAATTCACATTCCCACCAACAGTGCAAAACGGTTCCCTTTTCTCCACACCCTCTCCAGCATTTGTTGTTTGTAGATTTTCTGATGATGCCCATTCTAACAGGAGTGAGGTGATACCTCATTGTAGTTTTGATTTGCATTTCTCTAATAATTAGTGATGTTGAGCATCTTTTCATGTGCTTCGTGGCCGTCTGTATGTCTTCTTTGGAGAAATGTCTATTTAGGTCTTCTGCCCATTTTTGGATTGGGGTGTTTGTTTCTTTGATATTGAGCTGCATGAGCTGTTTATATATTTTGGAGATTAATCCTTTGTCCGTTGATTCATTTGCAAATATTTTCTCCCATTCTGAGGGTTGTCTTTTCGTCTTGTTTATGGTTTCCTTTGCTGTGCAAAAGCTTTGAAGTTTCATTAGGTCCCACTTGTTTATTTTTGTTTTTATTTCCATTACTCTAGGAGGTGGATCAAAAAAGATCTTGCTGTGATTTATGTCAAAGAGTGTTCTTCCTATGTTTTCCTCTAAGAGTTTAATAGTGTCCAGTCTTATATTTAGGTCTCTAATCCATTTTGAGTTTATTTTTGTGTATGGTGTTAGGGAGTATTCTAATTTCATTCTTTTACATGTAGCTGTCCAGTTTTCCCAGCACCACTTATTGAAGAGACTGTCTTTTCTCCATTGTATATCTTTGCCTCCTTTGTCATAGATTAGTTGACCATAGGTGCGTGGGTTAATCTCTGGGCTTTCTATCTTGTTCCATTGATCTATGTTTCTGTTTTTGTGCCAGTACCATATTGTCTTGATTACTGTAGCTTTGTAGTATAGTCTGAAGTCAGGGAGTCTGATTCCTCCAGCTCCATTTTTTTGCCTCAAGACTGCTTTGGCTATTCGGGGTCTTTTGTGTCTCCATACAAATTTTAAGATGATTTGTTCTAGCTCCGTAAAAAATGTCATTGGTAATTTGATAGGGATTGCATTGAATCTGTAGATTGCTTTGGGTAGCATACTCATTTTCACAATGTTGATTCTTCCAATTCAAGAACATGGTGTATCTCTCCATCTGTTGGTATCATCTTTAATTTCTTTCATCAGTGTCTTATAGTTTTCTGCATACAGGTCTTTTGTCTCCCTAGGTAGGTTTATTCCTAGGTATTTTATTCTTTTTGTTGCAATGGTAAATGGGAGTGTTTCCATAATTTCTCTTTCAGATTTTTCATCATTAGTGTATAGGAATGCAAGAGATTTCTGTGCATTAATTTTGTATCCTGCAACTTTACCATATTCATTAATTAGCTCTAGCAGTTTTCTGGTGGCAGTTTTAGGATTCTCTATGTATAGTATCATGTCATCTGCAAACAGTGACAGTTTTACTTCTTCTTTTCCAATTTGTATCCCTTTTATTTCTTTTTCTTCTCTGATTGCCATGGCTAGGACTTCCAGAACTATGTTGAATAATAGTGGTGAGAGTGGACATCCTTGTCTCGTTCCTGATCTTAGAGGAAATGCTTTCAGTTTTTCACCATTCAGAATGATGTTTGCTGTGGGTTTGTCATATATGGCCTTCATTATGTTGAGGTAGGTTCCCTCTATGCCCACTTTCTGGAGAGTTTTTATCAGAAATGGGTGTTGAATTTTGTCAAAAGCTTTTTCTGCATCTATTGAGATGATCATATGGTTTTTCTTCTTCAATTTGTTAATATGGTGTATCACATTGATTGATTTGCGTATATTGAAGAATCCTTGCATCCCTGGGATAAATCCCACTTGATCGTGGTGTATGATCCTTTAAATGTGTTGTTGGAGTCTGTTTGCTAGTATTTTGTTGAGGATTTTTGCCTCTATATTCATCAGTGATATTGGTCTGTAATTTTCTTTTTTTGTAGTGTCTTTGTCTGGTTTTGGTATCAGGGTAATGGTGGCCTCATAGAATGAGTTTGGGAGTGTTCCTTCCTCTGCAATTTTTTGGAAGAGTTTGAGAAGGATGGATGTTAGCTCTTCTCTAAATGTTTGATAGAATTCACCTGTGAAGCCATCTGGTCCTGGACTTTTGTTTGTTGGAAGATTTTTAATCACAGTTTCAATTTCATTACTTGTGATTGGTCTGTTCATATTTTCTGTTTCTTCCTGGTTCAGTCTTGGAAGGTTATACCTTTCTAAGAATTTGTCCATTTCTTCCAGGTTGTCCATTTTATTGGCATAAAGTTGCTTGTAGTAGTCTCTTAGGATGCTTTGTATTTCTGCCGTGTCTGTTGTAACTTCTCCTTTTTCATTTCTGAGTTTGTTGATTTGAGTCCTCTCCCTCTTTTTCTTGATGAGTCTGGCTAATGGCTTATCAATTTTGTTTATCTTCTCAAAGAACCAACCTTTAGTTTTATTTATCTTTGCTATTGTTTTCTTTGTTTCTATTTCATTTATTTCTGCTCTGATCTTTATGATTTCTTTCCGTCTGCTAACTTTGGGTTTTGTTTTTTCTTCTTTCTCTAGTTTCTTTAGGTGTAAGGTTAGATTGTTTACTTGAGATTTTTCTTGTTTCTTGAGGTAGGCTTGTATAGCTATAAACTTCCCTCTTAGAACTGCTTTTGCTGCATCCCATAGGTTTTGGGTCGTCGTGTTTTCATTGTCATTTGTCTCTAGGTATTTTTTTATTTCCTCTTTGATTTCTTCAGTGACCTCTTGGTTATTTAGTAACGTATTGTTTAGCCTCCATGTGTTTGTCTTTTTTACGTTTTTTTCCCTGTAATTCATTTCTAATCTCATAGCGTTGTGGTCAGAAAAGATGCTTGATGTGATTTCAGTTTTCTTAAATTTACTGAGGCTTGATTTGTGACCCAAGATATGATCTATCCTGGAGAATGTTCCGTGCGCACTTGAGAAGAACGTGTAATCTGCTGTTTTTGGATGGAATGTCCTATATATATCAATTAAATCTATCTGGTCTATTGTGTCATTTAAAGCTTCTGTTTCCTTGTTTATTTTCATTTTGGATGATCTGTCCATTGGTGTAAGTGAGGTGTTAAAGTCCCCCACTATTATTGTGTTACTGTCGATTTCCTCTTTTATAGCTGTTAGCAGTTGCCTTATGTATTGAGGTGCTCCTATGTTGGGTGCATATATATTTATAATTGTTATATCTTCTTCTTGGATTGATCCCTTGATCATTATGTAGTGTCCTTCCTTGTCTCTTGTAACATTCTTTATTTTAAAGTCTATTTTATCTGATATGAGTATAGCTACTCCAGCTTTCTTTTGATTTCCATTTGCATGGAATATCTTTTTCCATCCCCTCACTTTCAGTCTGTATGTGTCCCTAGGTCTAAAGTGGGTCTCTTGTAGACAGCATATATATGGGTCTTATTTTTGTATCCATTCAGCCAGTCTATGTCTTTTGGTTCGAGCATTTAATCCATTCACGTTTAAGGTAATTATCGATATGTATGTTCCTATGACCATTTTCTTAATTATTTTGGGTTTGTTTTTGTAGGTCCTTTTCTTCTCTTGTGTTTCCGACTTAGAGAAGTTCCTTTAGCATTTGTTGTAGAGCTGGTTTGGTGGTGCTGAATTCTCTTAGCTTTTGCTTGTCTGTAAAGCTTTTGATTTCTCCATCAAATCTAAATGAGATCCTTGCCCGGTAGAGTAATCTTGGTTGTAGGTTCTTCCCTTTCATCACTTTAAGTACGTCATGCCACTCCCTTCTGGCTTGCAGAGTTTCTGCTGAGAAATCAGCTGTTAACCTTATGGGAGTTCCCTTGTATGTTATTTGTCATTTTTCCCTTACTGCTTTCAATAATTTTTCTTTGTCTTTAATTTTTGCCACTTTGATTACTATGTGTCTCGGCGTGTTTCTCCTTGGGTTTATTCTGTATGGGACTCTCTGCGCTTCCTGGACTTGGGTGGCTATTTCCTTTCCCATGTTAGGGAAGTTTTCGACTATAATCTCTTCAAATATTTTCTCTGATCCTTCCTCTCTCTCTTCTCCTTCTGGGACCCCTATAATGCGAATGTTGTTGCGTTTAATGTTGTCCCAGAGGTCTCTTAGCCTGTCTTCATTTCTTTTCATTCTTTTTTCTTTAGTCTGTTCCGCAGCAGTGAATTCCACCATTCTGTCTTCCAGGTCACTTATCCGTTCTTCTGCCTCAGTTATTCTGCTATTGATTCCTTCTAGTGTAGTTTTCATTTCAGTTATTGTATTGTTCATCTCTGTTTGTTTGTTCTTTAATTCTTCTAGGTCTTTGTTAATCATTTCTTGCATCTTCTCAATCTTTGCCTCCATTCTTATTCCGAGGTCCTGGATCATCTTCACTATCATTATTCTGAATTCTTTTTCTGGAAGGTTGCCTATCTCCACTTCATTTAGTTGTTTTTCTGGGGTTTTTTCTTGTTCCTTCATCTGGTACATAGCCCTCTGCCTTTTCATCTTGTCTATCTTTCTGTAACTGTGGTTTTTGGTCCACAGGCTGCAGGATTGTAGTTTTTCTTGCTTCTGCTGTCTGCCCTCTGGTGGTTGAGGCTATCTAAGAGGCTTGATGGGAGGCTCTGGTGGTGGGTAGAGCTGACTGTTGCTGTGGTGGTCAGAGCTCAGTAAAACCTTAATCCACTTGACTGTTGATGGGTGGGGCTGGGTTCCCTCCCTGTTGCTGTGGCGGTCAGAGCTCAGTAAAACCTTAATCCACTTGACTGTTGATGGGTGGGGCTGGGTTCCCTCCCTGTTGGTTGTTTTGCCTGAGGCAACCCAACACTGGAGCCTACCTGGGCTCTTTGGTGAGGTTAATAGCAGACTCTGGGAGGGCTCACGCCAAGGAGAACTTCCCAAAACCTCTGCTGCCAGTGTCCTTGTCCCCATGGTGAAACAGATCCACCCCCCACCTCTGCAGGAGACCCCCCAACACCAGCAGGTACGTCTGGTTCAGTCTCCCCAGGGTCACTGCTCCTTCCCCTGGGTCCCGATGTGCACACTACTTTGTGTGTGCCCTCCAAGAGTGGGGTCTCTGTTTCCCCCAGTCCTGTCAAAGTCCTGCAATAAATTCCCACTAGGCTTCAAAATCTGGTTCTCTAGGAATTCCTCCTCCCGTTGCCGGACCCCCAGGTTGGGAAGCCGGGCGTGGGGCTCAGAAGCTTCACTCCAGTGGGTGGACTTCTGTGGTATAAGTGTTCGCCAGTCTGTGAGTCACCCACCCAGCAGTTATGGGATTTGATTTTACTCTGATTGCGCCCCTC